>NC_041386.1:738717567-738743411 GCF_002162155.2 Triticum dicoccoides | reverse complement strand
ATTTTAGACGATCGTTCCTCTGTCTCCCACTGATGGTGTCAATGTGTATACAGAGTCTATTTTCTGTTCCAGAAATAACTTGGCACTGATGGTGGTAAAAAAAATTGGAGTATGAAAACACAGGATCAAACAAGGCAAGCAAAAGACTGAAAGAAGTGAAAAAATATCCTTTCTACACAACGAAGAGGCACTTGTGTTAAAAAGAAAATAAAAAAGACAAAGAGAAGTGAGAAAAGTCATTTCTATACAACAAAAATGCACTTGTCTAACACTTCTCTATTGACGCTCTCCCGGCATGCCTGTTCCTCTCCCGAAACCAGCCAGAGGCGATTCTCTCTTCTCCTCTGCTAGTCGCCGATGGATAATCCCTGAGAACCGATTTCCCACGAAAACAAATCCCGAAACTTCAGTCTACAATCCTACCCATCCAGTTCTCAAATCCTTAGCCAACATAGATGTCCGCCTTGAAGAAACCACCAGAACCATCAAAAGCCTGAAGTCCCGTATCACATCTTTGAAAATCCAATTAGGAAAAGCAAGAGCCAAATCCTCTGTATTCCTTCCCTCCATTGATGTGTGGAAGGAGCCGCCTGACCCAGGTCGTGCGCAATCAACAGATCCCAGAAGTAATTCGTGTTTAAAGAGATATTAAGAACACGACGATTCGTGTGTGCCGTTTCTTCCTGAGGAGAAGGAAACCCTATCATTTACAGGGAGTAAGTCGGGGCATAATGGAGGAATTGATACGGCTATGGATGTCCTGCTATTTAGAGGGAGCGGACCTCTGCGAAATCCATCGCAAGTCCCCCGTATCCAGTTATGTGTCTTCCCCACGCACATAAGGTGTTTGTCAATTTGCCTGAAGGCAACGATGGATGCAAAAAAGAGCCCCAGGAGGCGTTGGGCCCTAAGGCTGGTTGTAATGGGAGTATCATAGCTAGTATCATGCATGCCAACTAGGCAACTTTGATGAGGTGGCATAGAATTAAATGAAGTAAGAGAGATTGAGTATCATATCATGATACCGTATCATAATAAATGCTACATTAGTATGTGTCATGCATGGCAATAAATAAAGGCATCTATGATACTACCATATGATACTATGCGTTAGGGAGGTAGTATCATACACTAGTATCATATGCATGATACTAACTTATGATACTACCCATTACAACCAGCCTAATGCTGTAGGGACGAAAGGGGCTGTGTATGCAGCTGGGAGCTCGGTAGGCTTGTGCGCCGACCAAAGCCAGTCCACCCTGCGCCCAGGGAAGGCCATAGCCAGGCCTTGTACGGGACCTATGAAGAAGATGCTGGTCATCAACTTGTCGGGGGCCTGAAATGCTGTGCAGACGTGTTTTCTGGCGATCGGACTGTTCCTGTCCGTTCTGCTGGTGAACTCCAGGCAACTGATCGACCACATGAAGAAGGCATGGAAAGTTCGTGGGGAACTAGGTGACCATGAGCTAGTTGCAGAGGAAGGGCGCAAATTCGTCCTCGAGTTCTCAGAGGATGGGGACCGGCAGCACGTCATCAAGGGCGGGCAGTGGCAATACAAGGGCAATGCATTCCTCGTCGTCGACCTGGAGCAAGATGCTGATCCCGCCTCGGCAATCTTCTCCCATATGCCGATGTGGGTTCAATTAAGGGGAATCCCCTTCTACCTCCTCACCAAGGAGCTTGCTCGCAACCTTGGTGATCAGGTTGGACTGGTGGTCATGATTGATCAGCATTCGAGAGGCAACATCTGTGGCAAATTTCTCAGGGTGAGAGTGCTGCTGCCCTTATACTCCGCGCTGCAGAAGGAGATTACACTTGCTGATGAGATCACCGAGGATGAGATTACAGTACACCGGAGGTATGAAAGACTACCAAATTTTTGTTTGTTCTGTGGATACATAGGGCATATGGAGGCGAGGTGTGATATCCCAAATGCAGAAAAGAAGTTGTGCTACAGTAAGGATCTTGGTGTGTTCCCAGTTCATTCATGACCCCCGGGCTTGGTTCCTGCCAGAGAAGATGGGGCAAAAGAAGAGATCCCAGTCGTCACCCCCCCTGTGGCGTGCTCCCAGGCCCGAGAGCCAGGACCAGGCGTTGCTGATGGCAGTGGAAAAGATGGGGGAAGATGTGGCCCGCCTCTCGGTGAGTGGTGATATGGAAACTGACACAAACCTGAAGGTTCTGTCTTCCACGACGGCTACCTCCAGCGATATCCAGAACACAGCAAACCTGCTAGCCGAGGGAGTTGACGCTACAAACACTGCAGCGTTCAATGTGGCCCTCACAACTTCCTCCACCAACCAGAAGTCGGCCGACAACACCACTGCCTTGCCTCCTGTGGACTTGGAGATTGGCAGGACGATGGAACAGAAAGAGATGGATGTTGTTGGTGATGACACATCGGCGTTCGACCCCAAGGCGGTGACGGAGGCGGGAGCGAAGATGGCTATGCACATTAGTAGCAACCCCAACAAGGAGCTCGACTCTGGCAGAACCGGCGACATCTTGATCTCTTCAAAGGCTGATCTGGGTGATGTTGTTGGGCAGAAGCAGAACTACAAGGGCCTCAAGCAAGGTGATCCTGAAAATACCATGGCCCGCCTAGCAGGGGCCATGGTGTTTGCAAATGACTCTTGCGCTCCTCTTGTGTTCAACCTGGGTATGGAAAAATCGAGTCATGGCGTTGCTAAGCTGGGACCCAAGGGGCATGGTCGCTCCTCCAAGCATGTTTCTGTTGGGGATGGCAGGGCTAGCACTATTATGAAGTCAGCACTTGGGAAAAGACAGCATAGCTCAGATTATGAGAATAAAATGTTAGACCATAATGTTAGTGAGAAAAAGATGTGTAGTGGAGAGGAGAATCATAGGATAGGGCAGGATTTGGGGCTGAAAGGTGGAAAGGCGGCAACCGATCCCGGGGCTATCGGTCAACTGACGGGCGCGATTGGCGACGCCTGTCAGAGCCATGAGTATTCTTAGTTGGAACTGCCGGGGCCTGGGGCAGCCCCGGACAGTTCAAGAGTTGGTGTGCCTTGTGCATACCTACCGCCCCAAGATCGTCTTGTCTAAAACAAGGCAATGCGAAGAGAAAGTGAGAAGAATAAGATGGAGAATAGGCCTGAGGCACTGCTTTACTCATGACGGTAAGGGAAAAGGTGGAGGCATTGCTTTGTACTGGGATGATCAAATAAATATAAAAGTGTTGTCGTATGGCCCTCGGTATTTTGATGTACTTGTCTGTGATGACCCCCATGGCCCGTCGTGGCGGGGAACTTTTGTTTATGGGGAGCCCAGATCTCAAGATAGACATCATATGTGGACTTTGCTAAAAAGGATCAGACCAAATGCCAATGAGCCTTGGATGATGATCGGCGACTTTAATGAGACGATGTGGCAATCTGAATATTTTTCAGGTACTAGAAGATCTGAAGGTCAAATGACTAGATTTAGAAGTATGTTATCATACTGTAATCTTCATGACCTGGGGTTCAGGGGCCAACCTTGGACTTATCATAATAAACAACAGGGTGCTAGAAATGTGAGAGCAAGAATTGATAGAGGTGTCGCTTCCCCATGTTGGATGGATATGTTTAAAGATGCCACTGTGACACATATAACTACTTCTAGGTCTGACCACTTTCCCCTCCTTCTCTGCTACTCTGTTCAACCTTTAAGCAAAAGAGGGCGGAGACCCTTTCGCTACGAATATGTGGGAGAGGGACACAACCTTATATGAGGAAGTGAGAAAGGCTTGGCACAAAGTGGACACCGGCGGACCGAGCTTGGCTAATGTGGCATGTAAGTTAAATTCAGTCAGGAAGAGTTTGCAAGTTTGGAGCAAGAATAAGTTTAGGTCTGTACCTTACAAGGTCCTGCAGCTACGAAAGAAGCTTGATAGGCTATGGAGTAGGGCGCCATCACCTGACCGAGACAAGCAAATTCGACACACCTCAAAAGATTTAGATGAGTTTCTTCTTAGGGAGGAAATGTTGTGGAGACTTCGCTCTCGTGTTACTCAACTTCGGGAGGGAGAACAAAATACGAAGTATTTTTAGCAAAAAGCAACTTGGCGTCAGAAAAAGAACAAGATCGACCCTGGAGAATTGGGTACCATGACAAGGGACTTCTTCATGAAACTTTATGAAGCAGACAAAAATCTGGAACCTAGGCCACTAAGACATTGTCTGTAATCATTCTCCGTGAAACAAAAGCACTCTGGGTCGAACAAAAGCACTCTGGCACAGCTAACATAGCGCTACATTATTCTTAGCAAAACCTTCTACTCCCTCTGTTCCAAAATATAATGCTTTCTCTATTCCCGTGCTTCAAGTTTGACCATAAATTTATTCAATGAGACCGTCTGCGGCGGGAGCAAAAATTATAACAGTGAATTCGTATTACCGAAAAAAGCTTTCGCTCCGCTTTATAAATAAAGCAAACCACCGTGCACAAAGTCAACAAGGTCCACACAGAACACAACGCCACCGCAGGCAAGGTCCAACAAACACACACACGAACACTACCCAAGGTTTAGCTGTGGGCACAGCACAACAAGCCCAACAAACACACACAAACGACATCAATGGTTGCAGTCGGTCTCGTTAATTAAATTTATGATCAAAGTTAGACCTTGAAAAACACGGACGCTATATTTTAAAATGGAAGGAGTACTACGTATACGTATTAGGAGCCAGCGAGCCAGGGACAAAGGAACAGGAAGATGTGCGTGCGTGCGATCCTTTATCCATGCATCGATGTGACTTGGCACGAGCTGACAGCGCACTGCAGAGCTGCGCACAGCCGGCCAATGATCAATTTTTTTATTCGAGTGATGCGAACGAGGTAACGAGCCAGAGCCAACGAGGCAACGCTTTTTTAGAAAACTGCCAGCGATCGATGTAGCAGCCTGATGCTGCGTTGCTTCGTTGCAAAATTCTTTTCTTTTTGAGGATTAAACAATTCTTTTTATTTTCTTTTTTGATGTACAATTCCTTTTCTTTTTGATGAATTGTTCATTGCAAAATTGTTGGTGATATCGTTCATTTTTTACCAATATAAGGTGCTCTAACTATGAGGTGGACCGGGTGGATGTGGGCCTTGGGTGCCCCATGGGCTCCTTCCCATGTTGATAACAAGATTTAGGGCCAGTTTTTTTGGGCAATTCTTCCAAAATTGACCCTTTCCCCAGCTTCTTCCAGAACTGCCACTCCAATTTTTTTTACATAGCTAGGAATTGCATAAAAAAATGGAGTGGCAATTCTGGGAGAAGCTAGGGACGGGGCCAATTCTAGGAGAATTTCCCAAAAGAATTGGCCCTTACCCTAACGGAAAGCCCACATCTGCGCAATTCTAGGATATTGCGGGCGGAATCGCAAGAAAGCTTCCAACTTGGAGGCCCATGGCATGGACAAATCTGGTCGATTACCACCGCGTACTTTCAGGTGATTTTCACTAGGCGTCATCCAAAGTTTTCTATCCTATGCCTCAGGGCGGGTGATAACATCCTGGAGCACCCGGATGAGATTAGGACCCACATCTTAAGGAGCCCTTCATGGCAATACCCGTGGTGGGGTGTCTTTGGTGGAGGACTTCTGGCCGGCCATGTACAGAGTCTCTGGCATTGAGAATGCAGAACTAACTCTCTCATTCTCGCCAGAAGAGGTGGGTAGGGCTATTGCCTCTATGTATATGTCAAATGTGTATGAACTAGCTATGTTTCGTTGTCCTATCCGTATGTGCATGATGAACTGCTATGATTTTATGTTTGCTTATCAACGTTGCATAGCTTTGTGTGGATTTTAGGGATTGGGATATGGGGGCATGGTTACCCGGGCGGTCGAAGAGGGGTCAAGCCCCATTTTTACGCGAACATATGAGGGGTTAAATTAGGCAAGTCCGGTTGGAGATGATCATAGTTAATGGCACTATTTAATTTCCTATGTACAAGATTAAGATGCTTAATTAACTAGTTATCTTGTAAGACATCAATGTGTGCACTTCAAACTAGCCCTCGAGCAGTTGCCGGCTCAATCTCTCGGAGGTGCTCATAGGGGTAGGGTGTGCGTGCGTGCGTTCATAGGGGTGAGTGTATGCGCATGTATATGAGCGCTTGTGTCTGTACTGATGCTAAAAAAAAAACTAGCCCTCGAGCAGTAATAGTATATTTTACAGTGGTGTCTCACAAAAAAAATGAACATCACGTAATGGAGCAAAGTGGCATCTAATTCCTTGTCATGTAAACATATACCATAAGTAAATCTTATTAAGCAAGCAAGCAGAACAAAATGTGTCGAGGTTAGACAACGTTAATGAGAGAATCAGCATCATCTTGTCACCCAAACTCAAAACAGACTTTACCTCCTATATATTCATATGCCCTACCTCTACTGCAGTCTGGTTTCACCTTTGGACGTGTACATTGTCCATATGATTTTTTATAATAAGAAAAAGGAAAGAAACTCGTGTGACACCTTCTATGCTCTTGAAACTAAAAGGTTGTATGTAATATACATTTCATTTTTAGCTGTCTGTGATAAGACCCTTCCGACCATTTTTCAGCTAGTTGCTTAGTTCCATGGTAATGCTAATCTAACCCCGAAGAACAACAAGTGTAATTTGACCTCAAGCACTCTTGAATTCTCTGTTTAGTTACACCTAAGCTTGATAGTCTTGCACTCTTGAAGCCTCTATCTACGTATTTGTTACACTCTTATAATCTAAAATTGATATTTAGAAGTATAGTACAGAAACACATAACCCATAAATATAAATGCACCACAATACATTAAGTGCATTAACTAATTTCAGTATTAGTGTGCTATTTAGGTTTGCCTAAATCTATGGTAGATATAGTGTAACAGGGGATTTAACATACCAAATTGAATAAAACATTTTTTGTAGCATATATAATATAGTTTCATATTAATAGATGTATTTGGCAATAATGAATATTAGGATTATATGCTAAAATATGTATATTAATATATAGTGGCATCGTACTATTGCTAATATCCACTTGTTGTATGTAAAACATACTAAAAGATATATCAATTTATACAAACATCATATATTTAGTCACAACATATGACTAATGTTGAAGCAAAAAAGTTTATTATAAGTACATAAGAATGGATAATTTTATATTGTCGTCTTAGTCCTAGACAAGCCATCTGGTAACAATATCCTTCTTACACTATTCCTTTTAAACAAATATTTTTGCATATTATTAATTAAGTACTAAGATGTGCTAAAAATATGCAGTCGTTTAATAAGTTTATATCATTTGTTTACAAGTTCTCCAGTTTGTACCAAAACATTATGATCAAACTAAACAAAATCACCAACATGGAAGTTCAGATATCGTGGCAAGTTTGGAAACAGAGAAAACAAATCAATACCTATTTGGGAAAAACACATCACTAGGATGATAATCAACACACATCGTGCAAATCATCCAATCCAGTGAATTAGAACCATAACCGAGACAAAAAATAAATGGAAGATGCTACACGCATTTAATTTTTATATAAAAAGTTATAAGATTTTGGAGAATAATAAAAGATAAAGGAGAATAAAGCATGTAAAAGAGATATGAAAAATGTAAGAATTTTGGAGGACTGAATTCTTGTTAAAAAATACTATGGGTCTCTTTAATTTAAAGTATTTTCCTAACAATTTTGAAGAATTATCACTGATTTAGTAAAGCTTTGTACTAAATCAACGAAAATTAATATGGATCGAAGGGAGTACATGTTTTAGGGCCCGTACAGTTTGCTTGCCATTTTAATTTTTTGACGTTTATTCCTTTGCATGACCTCAAATCTTGGGCAGGAGTCCTCAAATTGTTCGTATACTTTCATTTGTCCAAACATATGCATTAACCTTTTGATTTATTAATTTTTGTTGCCCGTAGATTACAATGTTCATTAGCTTGGGTAGTCAATTAATATCCATTCAAGTAACCCAGTATACTACCATGAATCCGGCAATATATTTTTCTTTCTCAAAAGTCAAGCATAAGACACTCGAATTGAGTGCCATTTATCAGAGTTGATATCAAGATAGAGTTTTGTGCTTGGAGAAAACTCTTGTAGGTGAAGTTTTTGACCCATATTCAACAATTATGGCATGCATTGAGCCTCACGGTGGCAGTGGAAAGTAAGTAGATAAATGAATGCACTTAACTATTATATACATATAAGCGGGTTTACAAGTCATCCTCTGACATACTTAAAAAAAGTTCAATAATGAGATATTTATAAAAAAGTTAAACTAGGCTTTATGTCCTTTTTGGACCGGGTGAATGAATTATCGTCCAGAAATGAATGGCTTGAGATAAAGAGATCGATATGTGTATTGAGTAAGCTAGGTGACAGATGTTCAAAAAACTGCTTGAAATGGTATCCTTTTACCACGCAGTGAACAAGTGTTTTGGTGGCACATACTGTCATCATGATATCATACGTACCATCGTCCGATATTGACATGATTATTTGACACAGGCATTCTTAAAGTGAAGATCCTGTGCATGTTGTGGATTTCACCATGGATAGATATAAGGACACTGAAGCTTTGGTTGAAGTACTTGACACCATGTGCATGATGAACTCAGAATGTCCGCAAGGAGGAAATGTAGCTTACGTAGCTCATTTGCAGAAAATTATGAGGGTAATTCCACAGGTTAAAAAGTTATCTGACGCATTCAAGGCGTTCCATTGAAATCACTCATGCATGATGTGAGCCAATACTAGGCAGACTTATACTGGAAGTGCATTGACACATCCAATTTCAGCAGCATCCTTCAATGGAAACAGTTCTATAATCTCCATACAATTGGGGCTGGGTAGCTAAATCTGATCGTGACCGGTATACTTCTATAGGTGCTGGCTATGGCCGTTGAGGGGGCCCACATATTATGACAATGAATCTCCATGTGTTTTTTTTAGGAAAACATGGCTTGATAGTTAGATTCCTAGTTAGGCCTTGTTTGGTTTTTTAGGCTAAACACGTCACATTTTATTAATCAATAACAACGTTCATGGGGAAACAATGGAGATCAGGCGGATGAAGGAACCATATGTGCCGGCCTTGTTTTTTTATTATTATTTGGAAATGGTGGCCTTGTTTGGTGGGAGCTCATAATCCTTCCTTCGGTGGGGAATGAAAGCTTTTATATCGCGCGGGTTGGGCCGGCCCATGAACGCTGGGTGCGCTCCTCTCATGTGTTGATTCGCTCACTAACGAGGTTATCTCTCACCGTGTAGACCCACAATGACCTAAACCTAATAGAAGCCTATGGAGGCTCAGATCCACATTCGACAAGTACCAAGGGATTGTCCTACATGATGGGGGTTAGTCACTCGGGACACGCCACCCGAATGGAGGAGGAGGTATCCTCACTCGGGCACACTTCTCTGATGAAAGGAGCCCAACGGCCAAGGGCATTATTTGGAGTGTTACGGAAACCTTGAAGCCTGGCATTACAACTAATTATAAGACGCCCGTTACTCCCTTTTGTGGGCATGCGTTATTAGACTTGATTAACCTGTAAAGTAGCAATAATTGTGAGGCAACGAACTTTATATAAGCGCCTCCTAGGTACCTGGTTACTGGTTTGGAACCTTTGTAGCTCAACATTCATACAGAAAAACGCTCTCCGAGGAACATGACTAGGGTTTTTATCTCCGCCGCAACAGGCCTGAACCTGTATACATCTTGTGTAACCCACCTGCATAGTGCTAGATGAAGCCTCGTCTTTCACCTCTTTTACTATCAGATTTCACCCCGCGACACTCACTCCTCTTCGCTTGCTTTTTGTTGCACTGTTGTCCCCATCTCTAAGAAAACAATTAGTTGAGAAAACCAACAGCCCCTTGGTTTGGTAAAAAAATGACGTCAATAGGTCACTAACAGATTTAGAATGTTCGTACAGTATAAACATGTTTGCTAATTTTTAAAAATATTGACAAATGTTAGAAAATGTTTAGAATTTGAAAAACGTTTTTGGATTTTCTAAAAAAAATCATGAATTGGGAAAATGATTGTGGATTTTAAAAAATATTCATGAGTTTGAAGAGTATTCAAGTATTTGATTCGTGACTTTGAAAAAAAAACTCATGAATCTTAGAAACATGTGTGGATATAAAAATATTCAAAAAGTTGCAATAGTGTATACAATTTAAAAAATATTTGTGAATATAGTAATTATGCAAGCTCACCGTGGCAAAAAGGGGATCGATCCGCCACTATTTCACACTGAAATACCATCAAAATGGTAGAATATCAGTCAAGATGCGGAGCAGTTTGCCACCACACCAAAAGGCATACCAGCAGAGCAGCTGTTGGCTCCATTTTTCCTTTTCCTTTTTGGGCTGTGAAACAACTTGTTCATAATAGCCAGTAATCCCAGCACATTCAGTGCCTTGCGGTCTTCAGGACTGTAACAACCCATGTTCCTGTCTACCAACAGAGTATTCATTCTTCAGGTAATTCGAGATTACCGTGCAGTCTTCGTAGCATTAGCTATTGCTAATCTGCCCTTTATCAAGTTTAGCCGCAATCTTGATAGCATGAACGCATGAGTCCTGGAGCCATCATCCATCACAACTGATTTGCTCCCCCAGCCGGCACACCATGTCCACCTTGTTCATGTACACATTTCCACTGCAGGTAGCACCACCAAAACAAAGCGCGCACAAAAGCGAAAACAGCAGTCATCTACTGACATAAACTGGTGCTCATGTAATCTCTATTCCTAATGTTTGAGTTGATGAATAGCATCCAGGGTTTATTTTCGTCCCACCATTTTTCGCTGGTTTTTTTCGTCTCTACTTGTCCCTAACCAAAAAAACCCAACCACGGCAGAAAACCCTCTCCGCCGCCACATCTCCAGGGCAGGCTCTTTCTCTCTCTCCTTCGCTCATCCACCCACGAGACCTAGATCGAAACCCGCCGCCGCTCCAACTGTTGCTTCCGCCGCCTGCACACCTCACCTCCACCTTCACTCTTGCGCTCTCTATCTCTCTCTTCCCCCAGACTCTAGCGAGGCCACCATGGCCGAGTCTGTCATGGCCACCACTGTGTGGAGGGCCCGGTCGACATCTTCGTCGGGGTTGCCGCCGCCACCGTTGACGTCGACTGCCGAAGGTGAAACCCCAGCGCTCGTCTCCTCCTCTCGTTGCGGCGCTATGCTCTGTCGCCCCGGTCGACATCTTTGTCGGGGTTGCCGCCGCCACCGTTGACGTCGACTGCCCAAGGTGAAACCCCAGCGCCCGTCTCCTCCTCTCCTTGCGGCGTTGTGCTCTGTCGCCGTAGCTTTTAGTTTGATCGCAAGGCTAGCGGGTGGGTCGGTGGATGAAGAGGAATGGTACGGTGTCGTCGATCCGTCCTGCCTATGGATTCACTGAATGCGTCTTGCTGGAGTGACCGATCATGAGATTTGATCTGGTTGCTCTGTCTTTCAAGGTGGATTCGGGGTTAGTGAACTCCCAGCTGAGCCATGGCTCTGCTTCGTGGCTGAAGTGCACTTGCCACCTGAAGAGCACTTGCACTTGATGTTTTTTTACCATATGTTGCTGAGTGATAATTTATACTATGTGTTTAATTTACTAGATGAACTGCACACATGAACGCAGCATTCGTGCAAAAATGCAACATCTTGGTTGGCTGCTCACGGCGGAGCATGTGGCTGGTGCTTGCGACAGTGGCGAGCAACGTCCGCGAGCGCGGTGGAAGCAGTGGCCAGAGCTGTGTGGGCCGCTGCAAGCATACCATCGAGGCAGCACTTCAAGTATGACAATGTCCATTCTACACCAAGGTACGTCGACAATCGTGCAAATATCTAGCATCTTCATCGACTAGGACTAAGTTACGTGTTTTCTTCTGCCTGTGTCATGCGGTGACAATTTGTTCTGCCTATTGTTTGCAGATATTAGTCAGTTGGGAGATGAGGTGGTTTGCCAGATAATAAATAGAATAAGCACAAGATGGAGCTTTAATTGGGCCATGTCATGGTGAACTTGGAGCACATAATTTCATAGGAGATGGTCGTCATAAAACTGGGTGCTTAAGATCTAGGGAAGTATAATATTTTTTTTGAAAGCTAAGTAAAACAAATTTACTTTGTGGGTCTAATTTAATTTTTCTATGTTCATAATTTCTTGCGTGAATAGATAGACCAAGCTGAGCACGGTATCAACAACCTACTCATGCTTTGGTTCATTTTCTTTGAGTATTTGTGTTCTTAATCTTGGTTTTCACTGGTCTGTGCTTTGTCTTCTCAGGCTAGATTTGAATTTGTTGTCATAGAAACAATGTTTTTATCGCCTTTAATAGTATAGAGATAATCCAGTTATGTATGCAAAATTATGCAAGATCCTCAATGAGGATTTTTTTTTCTGAATCACTTAGCAGCCTCTGCATCCTTCTGCCTTAGCGTGATCAATTTTTCCCACTATGCCGTTTTGGTTTTTGTTTGCCAACATACTGGAACGAAGGTGTCTCCATGTCAAGCATGCATCCGTTGAAAATTTGGTGTCAACCAGTTTTTGGAGGATTGCATCATCTAATAATAGGATATTAGAAATCCGGTTTTCCCTACGATGTTTATCTTTTCGGTCTTTTAGCTAATGACAATGGTTCTTGGTGTGCCAGAGCCCAGGTGTGTATATTCTTGGACCTTTTACATTTGATATTAATAATCCAAAACTTAACATGTTTCTAGCCTTCTAGGGAAACTTCCATTTAATGTTATTAATTTTCTTGCAGCAAACTTCAAAATTCTTGATACTTTTGCTTGCACTTATTCTCCATAGGCTCACATATATTAGTGTTGTGCAGTTTAGATCTCAATATGATGCCCATTTATTTTACGGTAAGGCAAGAGCCCCGCCTGCTGCTATTACGATCGGCCGCCATCCTAGGCAGACCGAGGCTGCACGCCATCGCCTACCCCACAATGCTACACCTTGGGATTGCTGGCTGCCGAGGCCGACGCCATCTTCCACCCCTGAACACTTTCTTTAAAATCATGGAAAATCTCTTGGTTTCTTTACCATGTTATAATTTGATTCTATGATTTACGTTTTATTGCGTCATGCCTCCAGGACTGTGTTTTCTAAACTAGAGTTGCATTAGCATGAGGCTCTATTCTATTATGCAGGACTACTTCCAAACAACATACGAATTCTTCTAGATGTCCCCACACTTTCTATTTCCAATGCTTAGAACCCAAACATATGCTTTTTGGATGTCTCAGGTATAGAATGAATCATTACTGCAAGCTTTGTCCACACTTTATAAGTTATATGGAGCAAGTTGAGCTTTAACAGAATATCATGTGAAATTCAACTTTTGGATTTTTTGTGTTAATTTAAATGTAGCATTCTTCCTTCTTGACCAATAGGTGTTTGAGTTCTTTGTCTAATGTGGGTACTGAATATATGTGAGTCTTGTGTAGCATATGAACGGAGCCTTGGCTGTTGAGGATTTCACAACTTTATTAGATCTATTATCATGATATATTAAATAATTTTCTGGTATGATCTAGGAGCAGATTGTTGCTTTCGCTAGTCAGCCAATCAAGCAAAGGAATAACTATAAATCTTATATTTACTAATTGAAAGCGGCCAGGATTAAACGAGATAGGAAACTTCTAGGATTAAACGAGAGAGGAAAATCTACCACCTCACGTACAAGGCCCAAGAGTCCATATGTGTTACAACGTCCAAGAATTTTCTTGCGTGGTAAAATGTCTAGGGTGAAGGAACCACCTCACATACAAGACTAAAGAGTCCATACGTGTTACAACTTCCAGGATTAAGAAAGCTCTGTCACCTCACGTAAAGGGCCCAAGAGTCCACACACGTTACAATAGAAGAAATGCCCAGATTTTTCAACAAAAAGAAAGAAACGTCCAGATTGTGACAAGAGAATAAGAAAATATTCAAACTAAAATCACATGGAGCTGATATATATATATATATATATATATATATATATATATATATATATATATATATATATATATATATATATATATATCACGGCTCAGTGTGTCACAGATGAATCATTGTCCTGTTGCTAAAAATCTGCGTACAATATTTGAACGTGTGGTGCGTATTTCTAAGTATCCGAACTACTTTTTCTCATTAAGAAATCGCCACGCACACAATCACATGGGATATACTCATGGAACAAATAAGCCGTGTGGATAAATCACCCACACATTGTGTACTACAAAATCCATTTGGGACAACACATAATTTGCTGAAAATGTTTAGTGTCAATTTTTTACAAAATATATGCCATGAACATATAAATAAATAAATACTAGGTTCTATTTTAAAGAACGAAATTTGCTAAATAGTGCAAGCGCATAAGAAAACCCATTGTTTTTCCGAAGATTGGGCATGTCGTCTACGTTTTGCATTTAAGTAATAACACCACAATGATGCAAGTGACCCGAAATAATTTTTTAATAGTTACCAAAATGAGAATGCACATATGCGTGGGCTGGAGAAAGCAATATATCATAGACTAGGACACCGGCTAGCCGCTCATCGCCTAAAGAATAATAGCATCACCACTTTTCCCAGTGGCTTATTTAGGATGTCAGAAGGATTAGTTATTTTTCTTAAATTTTCAAAGTAAATTTTAAAATCTTACATGCATGCATCCTATAATTTAGGGGACTTTAGAATATTTGAGCAAACATTTAAATTTCATTATTGAATTTAGATATAAGGATGACTACTAGCATACAACAGTCCGAATAAAAGAAATATTCGACCAGAAAACTAGATATAGGGAATTATTGAAAAGATAAGAAGTCTTCCACAAGTTAAGAAAAACGTCAACAATTTAAACAATCTTACAAACATTTTAAAAGTACAAGGATAAATTTGAACAGAGTCGCAACCCTTATCGAGGCGCGAAGC
The DNA here is from genome assembly GCF_002162155.2 of Triticum dicoccoides. NCBI lineage: Eukaryota > Viridiplantae > Streptophyta > Magnoliopsida > Poales > Poaceae > Triticum > Triticum dicoccoides. The sequence goes on along the minus strand of NC_041386.1, from coordinate 738,728,472 downwards.
TCACCTATATGTTGAACTAATACACACTTGGTTGGCAAGGGCATCGGTGAGTTAGATGCCGATGTGTGGATGGGATTGAGAGTGACCGGCAAAAAGTAACTATGCAGAATGGTTGTTGCACCGTGTTTTAATGGGAGATGTTAACCACACTATGCATGTCAAACCATGGAGTAAACATATGAGTAGTAATTGGTTCAGAGTAAATCGTAGATAATATATGTACAATAATGTTAACAACAAAACACATATCATATCTATTTAGTAATTGTTATAATAAGAACTGTTAAAATATTTATATGGTTTCACCAATTTTGGCTGTGGCATGAAGCTTATAATAGTTTATATGCTTTCAAAATATGTAGTAAAATAGTAAATATTATTTAAATATTTTGTATCTATTTTCTGCAGAACTATAGACGAAACAATACTTACAAAAACTCAATAAATAATATTATAATTTCCCATGCAGTAGCCAGTGCAATATTAAAAATAGCTAGCCCGTGCGGTTGCACGGGTTGATGACTAGTTTTCCTTAATTGCACTACGGGTGATCTGCTGTCAGATTATTCATACAACGTGCCACAGCCACTTCTGCAGGCAATATGCTAGCATGTGTTCTGATTAGTTTAGCACATGGATTGTCAAAGCTTTTTCTGCTATGTTGCTTGATAGTTCCAGCCCATTGGATTTTCACATGCTCGCTTGTTAGATGTGATATAGTTTTGCATTTTGTAGTTCCTGCTATTTTGCAGACCTCTTCCTTTATAGGCTCCATGGAACAACATGTCAAATTGCAATGAAGATCAGTATGTGTTTTTATGATATTTCTCCTCATTTGTTTTTAAGCTGAATCTCGACAAAAGCATCCATACATCTGTTACTCTATGCGCTAATTCTCATCTTGCAGATGATTAATTTGTTTGCAAGTAGTCTGATCAGATAGTTATGTTTTTGTCCAAATGGAACATGCACTAGGGTTGCTCCAGGATCTCTTATCCAACCCTTAGCTAGAACATTATGGTTATCTCCGTTATGTTTTTAAAGGTGTGAAACCTTTTTTGCTTACGTTATATTCAGATATAGACAACGGCATTAGAAGTGGGCCACTACTACATGAGTGGTGCTTGCTGCAACCATTGTTTCAAAATATCTGGAATTAATTTAAATGTATTATAGATGTTGCAAAAATAGGTCAATGAAACTACTGCAAAATAGAAATCGGACATCAGTTCCATCGTCCATCCACTTTTATTATGTCAATGGTTATCCAATTGTCATATATTAACACATGGCCCGAATAGTCCATGTTTTCTGTTTGTGTTTGATTAAGTCACAAGTCAACCCCCTACTAATTTTGCTGCCATATACTACTAAATATAGGACGTTTCTGCAGTTAAAATTGAACTGCAAAAATGTCTTATATTTAGTTACAGGGGTAGTACTAAATACTTGACTACAGCTCAGGCTGGTACTTCCAATCATGGTAGATTTGAACATCAACTATAAAGGCATCAATAAGGGGTTGTTCCATGTGAGAATTTTCAAAACTTTGGTAGTTCACACAGTCTGACACATGCATGGATATTGTAGGAGTTCCAAGTGAAGCGCAATCTGTTGCTGGAACCTTGCATGCCGAAGCTGGAGAAGACTGAGTCTAATATCGGTTGTGACCAAGGTATTAAAGAAAATAAATGAATATGTTGCAGTGATGGAGAAGCTAGGGCAATTGAATATGAATATGTATGTTCTATATTCCAAATATCACAATGGATCTGTATATGAAACTGTGTGGGCATAAACATGAAAGAACTAGGAATCAAACAGTGGACTTCACCTTCATGTATTCATTGAGATGAACCGATTTTTAGACGCAACAAGAAGTTGTAAAACTGGGATTATTGTTTCAAAGTTATATTCAATTGCTTAGTAAGAACTATGATACATCAGTAGTAGGTTATTTGAAGTGTCCAGTAACAATGTTTTATTTTGGTCCAACAGTTTAGCTTAGTTTATCACTGACATGAATTATGTGGTATGTGGGATGGGATGAGCTTGGTTCGTTAAGTTATGGCGGTCTGAGTGGAACTATTTTTATGGCTTAGAAAATGTGAAAAATTGCATTTCATTAGAGACGGCTTTGCAGAAAATTGCATGAGCGAGCAGTCCATATTTTTTTGCATCAAGTCATATAAGTTTTTGGTTAGGATATAATGGTAAATGCATTGGTTGGTTGCATCAAGAGTAAATGCATTGTTTTTTGGTAATGCATGACATTCTTGTACAATTTTTTTGTTAGGATAAAAGCATAAATGCATTGGTTGGTTGCTTCATTATGTAATAATGGACACAGTGGTGTATTAGTTACATGCCCAAGAATGGACATATTTTTGTTTCATGGTAATGCACAACATTCAACTGTATGTTACAACATGGCAATGGCTCCGGAGACATCAGGTCTGTCTTTTTAGCTTGGGAGGGGGGGGAGGGGGGGTCATAAGCGGCGCACGCCTTCTCCCCCTTGACTGCAGTGTCGGATCGACGTGAACACAGGGGGAGGGGATCGAGGCGGACGATTCGTAAGGGTCTCCTTGGCAGTTCGTGGGGAAGTACAGTGTGAAGGAGAGACGGAGCCAGGGTGAATGTGAGGTGGGTGTTATCAGTATTAAAGGAGGGGATTCTAGCGAGAAATGTTCCGCTATGGCGGGAAACTGAGCAGGAGGGGATTCTAGCGAGAAATGTTCAGCTACGGCAGGATCCGACAGGAAAGGGGAAGCTTGTGTCGTGGGGTGGGATTTTTATGTTCGGCCCACATGTTGGAGATGACAATGTAGATAGTCTCTGGACAACTATATTTCTCTCCCACATATGGTCTAGATTTAGGGAAGCATGGACTATCGAGATGGTTGAATGAGAGCCTGTTGGGCGACCTTTTGATATCCGAACACGCGCGGACGTATGATGAAGAGATGAGTTTTGTTCTTAAAGACTTGAGAACGGAATTTTTATTATACCTCTTGAAGTATCGTGTGAATGGAGCTAAAGATAACACTGCGCATGGAGTAGATCTTAGTTCCTAATGATAATTATTTGGATCATTGCTCTCTATGTAAACATCATTGAATTACATTGCAAGTGAAGTGGGTTTAAATTATTTTTTGATTGTTGCAGACTATTTTTTCTATACATATGAAATTTGATATGCATTATATTTATATGCGTACTCAAAAAAAAATTTGGCCTGTGGCAACGCACGGGCATTCTACTAATACTACTATTAATTAAGAGCATCTCTGGTAGAACCCTTAAACCGCGGAACTAAAAACGCGGTTTTCAGTTCGCGAAAAATGCGTTTTAAGGATCGGTTTCAGCCGCGGCCGAACAGACCCCTTAAACTTAAACTGTAAAATCAAATATTCGCATATTTTTTTGCCACATCTTCTTCTTCCTCTCGGCCGTGTCCATAGTCTCCTACGAAGTCGGTGGGCAGCGCACGAAAGCGGGCAAATACCGAGCCGCCAGCGGCCAAATACGGAGGACATCGAAAGCGGCCAAATCCATGCGCTAGCTAGCTCCTCCCGAGCCAGCTACAATCGATCCAGATCCAGGAGCTAGCTACCCGAGCCAGCTCCAATCGATCCATCGATGCAGGAGCTAGCCAGCTAGCTCCAACAACAATCGATCCGGGAGGGAGCTAGCTAGCTCCAACAACAATCGATCCAAGAGGGAGCTACGCAACTAGCTCGTTCGTCATAAGAAATGCGGGCGGGCAGCGGCCGGGGATGGCAGGCGGGCGGCGGCTTGGCCGGGGGGCCGGGGCGGGCGGGTGGGCGGGCGCCATCCGGGGGCGGGCTGCTGGCGTACGGGACGAGCGGGGCGGCGTGGATGACGAACGCGGACAGCGGATGCGGATGTTTTTATGGCAGTTGGGCTCCCGCCAACTCCTTCCTCTCGATACAGGGCACCATAGAAACGGACGCAAAAACTGTATTTTTGCTGTTTGGGAGGAGTTTTTTTCCGTGCCCCATAAAAAAATTACAGGTCAGAGTGGTTTACGGGTTCTATTCAGGCCACTTTTTCCGCCTAAAACTGTAAACCGGCGGATATTTTACAGTTTCGTGCGTTTTAAGAGGTCTGCTAGAGATGCTCTAACTAACGCATGCCTTTCCAAACCGTCGTCGTATATAGCTCAGACAACCAATATCTTGAAATTAGAGTGCTCATTCAGAATGCATGAGATAAATAAATAGAGCATGGAGGGTATATTTCGTATTTTTACTGCCGATCGAACCAAATGATGCGCCAAAAGTATGAAACTGTTCACAAGAGAACTAACGCCATCTTGTTACCTGAACTAAAGACCGGCTTATAATCTCCTATATATATATATATATTTACGTGCCCTATCTCTACGGCAGGCTTGTTTCACCTTTGGACTTGTCCATGGTGTATATGGTTTTCGATCAAAATAAAAAAGGAAAGAAACATTTGTGACACCTTATATGCTCTTGAAACTAAAAAGTTGTGTGTAATATACATTTCATTTGTAGCCGTCTGTGATAAGACTATTCTGACCATTTTTCAGCGATTTTCTTAGTTCCAGGGTACTAATAAACTAAGCCCCAAGAATAGTAAGTGTAATGTGACCTCAAGCACTCTTGAATTCTCTGTTTAGTTAGACCTAAGCATGATAGTCTTGCACTCTTGAAGCCTCTATGAAGTTATTTGTTACACTCCTATAATCTAACATTGTCGAATACAATTGAAATTGTGAGATATTTAAAGGATACTAAAATATAGAAACACATAACATGTACATATAAACGGACTGCAACACATTAAGGGCATTAACTAATTCATTAGTAATGTGATAGGTTAGGTTTGCCTAGACCTATGGTAAATATATATTGTAACGGGAGATTTAACATGCCAAATTAAATAATATAGTTTTTGCAACATAATATCATTTCATATTAATAGATGAATTTTGGCAATAATGTATATTAGAATTATATGATAAAATATGTCTATTAATATATAGCAGAGTCATGTTATCATTCATATACACTTGTCGTATGTAAAAACTACTGAAAGATATATCAATTTATATAAATATCATATATTTAGATACAATATATGGATAGTTTTGAAGCAAAAAAGTTTAATATAAATATGTTAGAACAATTGATTTTATGTTGAATTAGTCCTAGGCAAGCTGTCTTGGCTAAGTAGATAAGGTGGATTCACCTAGAACCATAAGCAAAGCAAAATTAAATTGTAGATGCTAATCATGATCTAGAAAGCGACAAAAAACTCTTGACGTAAACAAATCTTTTTGTGAACGATTGGGTAAATAACAAATGACTAACCTGTGGGTAAGTGTTACTGCAAAACTTCGGGCAAGCGCAGGGTGCGGACGGCAAGGCGGGGAAGCCACCGGCGTCACAGGGGGAGCAAAAATGTGCACCTTAGAAGCAAGGGAGTGTAGCGCCATATCTCGCCAAGATCGTCGATCTTATCACTGAGAAGGTGTGGGGCCGAGACGGTGGTGGCGGTTGTCTCCATTTATCTGCGACTCTCTAGAGACTGGATCCAGCTCCGACCCCTTCCTGTGCGTTATATTTTGTAGCCACCAGGTGTCCTCTTTGTGTAGTAGAGTTTGATATTTTATATACGTGATATTTAATTCTGATATAAAATGCTATAAGATTTTGAGGATAATAGGAAAGCTAAATGAGAATGATGCATGCACAAGAGATATAAAAACATAAGACTATTGGAGCACTGAATTCTTATTAAAAAGAATACTACCAGTGTTTTTGATTCAAAGTATTTCCATAAGAATTTTGAAGAATTATCGCTGATTTAGTACAACTATGTACTAAATTAACGACAAATAATACGGATCGGAAGCAGTAAATGTTTCAGGGCACATAGAGTTTGCTTGCCCATTTTAATTTTTTGACGTCTGCTCCATTGTAAGATCTCAAATCTTGGGCAGGAGTCATCCTATTGTTCATATACTTTGGTTTGTCGAAATATATTCATTAACCTTTTAATTAATTTATTTATTTTGCCTGTAGTTTACAGTGTTTGTTAGCTTGCCCATGCATTTAATATCCGTTCAAGTAACCTAGTATACCACTGCGGTAGCGGCAATACGTTTGGCGTTCTTAAAAGTCAAGCATAAGATACTCAAATTCAATGCTACTAGCAAATATGCCCGTGCGTTGCAACGGGATACAAAAAATTATGGCTAACCAAATAAATATGACAGCGTACTCTATTTTAACACAGTGGCTCACAATGTTGACATTTTTTTCTCACCATAGCCGATGACGGTCGCGATGTCCACGTAATCACAATGCATTCGATGCGGTAAATCCTAAGGCTATGAGTTTGCCAGTGAATGCCACAGTTGTCATTATGTTGCACAAGGAAATGTTTAAAACTTTAAAAACAAATCTCATACCACGAACTACTCCCAACGCCAAGATATATAAAGACTTTCCAAAAACTAATCAAATCCTAGACATAAAATACTTTTGAATCAGTGAACAATTTTCCGAATCGACAAACCTTTTCCTGAAATTTTTTATTTTCTCAAAAAACATCATTAACATTAGTTTTGATTACAAAGTTTTTTAAATGTATGAACCCGTTTCAAATTCATTAACATTTTTTTGACTCAACAACCATTTTTTGAATCGATGATATGTTTTTAAATTAGGGAAAAAAATTAAAAATCAAATATTTACTTTTATTTTTGTGAACATTTTCTAAAATGTCATGGACATTTTTCTCATCCCGAATATGTTTTGAATACATGATCATTTTTTCAAAATCATGAACATGATTTTATTTCCCGACCATTTTTTTCCAAATTGTGATTTTTTGTTACAACTTTGCGAACAGTTTTGCAAAACCACCAACATTTTTTGAATCCGCAAATTTTTTATGATTTTCTAATTTTTTTGAATTCACATATATTTTATGATTTCTCAAACATTTTTTTTGAAAAAGACAAATAAGTAAAGTGAGAAGAAAAAGGGGAGTAAAGCCATGGGCCGGCCCATGAACGCATACATGGGTAGGGACATGCGTGAGAAAAGAAAGACAAAATTTGTGGAAACTCGGGATCGAACCCAGGGCTCCTGGATGGAGGAGCGATCGGCAAACCACCACTACTAGGGAAAAGTCTATACACAGAATCTTAGCAGCAGCGCGGGTCAAAAAGGAGCGTTGCTGCTAATTAGTAGTAGAGAGTGTGCGGGAAACTCGCTGCTGATAAGTTTTTAGCAGTAGCGCGCTCTGTGTAAACCGTGCTGCTACAAATATCCACCGGCGGTGTTCACCGAGCTCCATTTAGCAGTAGCGCCGTTGCCCGAACCGCGCTACTGCTACGGATATAGTAGCAGCGCGCTTTTACTGGGATCGCTGCTGCTACATTTCAAATTGGCAAATTTTTTTGTCACTGTTAGCAGTAGCGCCGTTGCCCAAAGCGCACTGCTGTTTATTAGCAGCAGCGTGTTTCTTCTCCCGCGCTACTGCTAACCCGCACCAACCCACCACCTTTCCCCACCCGTGCCTCCCCTCCCCCTTCTCTCTTGCCTTCCCCCTACCTCCCCCACATGCTCCCACTCTCACTCTTCTTCTTCCTCAATACTTCTCCCCCATTACTCTTTCTCTTCTATCCACCTTTCTCTCTCTTCATTACTCCTACCTAACTACACCACGTCCATTAATGCATCTCCTTTCTCTTTTTCCTTTCCCCTCCACTAGTTGAAGTTGTCTCCTCCCAAATTTGCTAGCTAGGTAGATGTAGCATTTAGTTAAGTGACCTATTTGCCCCCTAACTAGATCTATCTTTGTCAACAAGAGCTTTGTGCACTTTTGATCTCCCTACAACATCATCTCCACCGTGTGCTCGATCTCGATCGAGGTGATGAAAATTTCATGCTTTTGCAAAATGAAAATATGTTTATGTGTGTGTGATATGTTTGTGGAAATTGTGTGTGTGGCACGCCAAATTGTGCTTTTGAGTTGCCTATGTTTTGCCGAAATGTCGATTTATTTCCGTTTCGGCGAATTCCGGGCAAACTCTAGATCCATATATGTCCTATTTCAAGGGAAGGTCATGCCAAATTTTTGTATGACTTTGATGCATGCATGCATTTTTATAATAAATTTGTTTATTATTACCATGCAGAGTTGACGATGGTCAGTGGAACGATAGTGGACAGGTGGTTGCGGTCGGCGGTGCAGGACATGAAAGAAAATAACCGGACAGAGGTTTTATGTCCGTGTCGAAAATGCAAAGGAATAGTTTGGCTCGACCCCCATGACGATGGTCGTGTCGAAGCGCACCTGCTCATGACTGGTTTCATGGATGGCTATACGCGGTGGATAATTGAAGATGAGGATGGCGATGTTGAGGATGCCGACGGGGCAGGCAATGATGACACGGGGCAAGACGAAGAGATGATCGATAATAGCGGCGGGGAAGAGGCCGGACATGGCGGCGGAGAAAGGGCCGGAACAGGCGGAGGAGAAGGGGCCGGACATGGAGGCGGAGAGAACGACATGGACTCCACGCAGCAGAGTTTGTCGGTACTAAGTTCAATCGTGCGGGACCCTCATGTTCAAGCATTTCTTCGCAAGGGGACGAGTACTGAGAGAGCTGCTTCTAGAGAGGAGGCAAAGCTGGAGCAACTGGTGGTAGACTCGAACACTCCATTGTATGATGGTTGCAATCCTGAGGTGACCCGCTTGAGTTTCACGCTCCAACTCCTGAAGACGAAGGCTAAAAACAAATGGACCGATACTAGCCTCGATGAGCATCTCAAGTACCTAAAGGATGTTCTTCCCGTGGGTAATCTATGTCCTACTAGTGTTGATGAGGCCAAGAAGATCGTGTGCCCTCTTGATCTGCCACACGTTAGATACCATGCATGCATCAACGATTGCATAATTTATCAGAAGGAGCACGCGGAAAAAACAAGCTGTCCGGTGTGCAATGCTTCTCGATACAAGAAGGCCGGGAAGAAATGTCCCCAGAAAGTTGTATGGTACTTACCGATCACTCCCCGTCTCTAGAGGTATTTTGTATATCCCAAGGAAGCAAAGCTAATGCGCTGGCACGCGGAGAGGAAGAAGCCGGATGATGGAGATGATCGAAGCTGAGACACGTGAAGGATGGAAGCCAGTGGAGAGCGTTGAACAGCTTCTATCGGTATTTTGAATGTGATGTAAGGAACATCGTGCTCGGCGCGTGTACCGATGGCATGAATCCGTTTGGCAACCAGAACACCAACCATAGCACATGGCCCGTGTTTGTATGGATGTACAACCTCCCCCCTGGTTGTGCATGAAATCGAAGTACATTCACATGAGCATGCTTATTCAAGGGCCGAAACAACGAGGAAATAATATTAATTTGTATCTGGGGCTACTTCAAGAGGAGTTAGACACGTTATGGAAAACACCGGCCAAGACATGGGACGCCAGCAAAGGTGAGTATTTCAACATGAGAGCCGCGCTGATCACGACAGTGCAGGACTATATCGGTTACGGATATGTGGCAGGCCAGGTGTGCCATGGATATTGCGGATGCACGCGGTGCATGGATGATACGACGTCTCAGCGGCTAACGTCAAGGAAAGATGGCGGGTCTGGGAAAATCGTGTACATGGGGCATCGAAGATGGCTTGAACAGGACGACCCGTGGAGAAACCGTGGAGATCTATTCAATGGTCACGCTGAGCATCGAGGACCTCCACGTAAGCGGAGCGGTGCCGAAATCGATGAGCTGTTGAAAAACTGGAAGGAGTGCCCCGTGCCGGGAAAGATGATGAGAAAGGCACCGGAGCCTCTGCTGAAGGTATGGAAGACGAGGTCTGTGTTCTAGGACTTGGAGTACTGGCACAAACTCGATACACCTCATTGCCTTGATCAAATGCATATCTGTAAGAATGGCCTTGAGAGCTTGCTCGCAACACTGATGAACATGCTGGATAAGACCAAGGATGGGCCGAAGGCAAGAAAAGACTTGCAAGATCTGAAAATTAGTGAAGATCTGCACATGCCGCCCCGTAAAATGTCAGACAAGACAGAGACGGAGACAGAGGCACGGGAGAAGAAGGGCAAGAAAATAAAGAAAGAGGATTATTGCCCCCCTTCTTGCTTCACCTTAAGTTAGGCTGAGATCAATGCCTTCTTTAAGTGCCTTACCGGAGTCAAAGTTAGTTCCGGTTACTGTGGCAAGATAAGAAGATATCTAGACACGGACAAGAAAAGGTTCAGCAGGATGAAGTCTCATGACTGTCATGTGATGATGACGCAGATACTACCTGTTGCCTTAGAGGGATAATGGACAAGCACGTCCATGACACGCTTATTGGTCTCTGCAACTTTTTCGACGTCATCTCTCGAAAGTCGATCAGTGTGAAGCCGCTCCAAAGGCTACAGGAAGAGATCGTTGTAATATTGAATGAGCTTGAGATGTACTTCCCGCCCGCGTTCTTTGACGTGACGGTGCATCTGTGTGTCCATATTGTGGATGACATAATAGACCTGTGGTCGTCATTCCTGCACAACATGGTGCCATTTGAGAGGATGAATGGGATCATCAAAGGATTCGTTCGTAACATGTCCTGCACGGATGGAAGCATCGTCCAAGGCTATTTGGTAGTAGCAGCGCGTTTTGTCCAAATGTGCTACTGCTACGTCCACTTAACCCAAAATTCTCACCCGCCCTGCTTCATCCCGCCTCCCCCCCAAATCCCCACTCTCCCCCGTCGCACCGCCGCGCCCGACCTGGCCCCGGCGCTCGCTCCCGACTCCGGCACCGGCGCTAGCCCCTGACCCCGGCGCTCGCCCCCGACCCGACCCCGACCCCAGCCCTCGCCC
>NC_041386.1:738705898-738717151 GCF_002162155.2 Triticum dicoccoides | reverse complement strand
ACCCGTCGGCCCTCGCCTCCCTCCTCTCCCCTCCCGGCCGTCGTCGGGTCTGCCTCCTCGCCCCTGCACCCTCTGTAAACCCCCCCTCTCTCTCTGCTAGGGTTCTTCGGTTAATTTACTTAGGTTTTAGTTAGGGTAATATGTTAATTAGGTTATCTATTTAGTTATGAATTTAGCTAGGTTTCAAAATTTGAACTGGACATGTGATATGTGCAAATTTGAACTGGACATGTGATATGTGCATATGTCATGTTTTGGACATGTCATGTTTGGAAAATGATCCGAGTGGCCTATGTTACGCCGGAATGTTGATTCATTTCCGTTCCTGTGAATTTCAGGCGCTCGATATGTCCATTTTTTAGCAAAGGTCATGCCGAAATTTCCCGTGAATAAAGGCATGATTTTGTGCTACATAGCTGGCATATCGAGTGCTGGCACATATATTTCTTTTTATGTCATTTATCATTTATTCATACTTTTAGAAATAAATGAGGACACTTAATAATAGGAAACATGTCGAACAACGAAGAAACTGGGCCTTCTGACCAAGATGCAGACGAGATGGATTATGAGGGTGAACAAGAGTACCTCGACTATTTGACTGCTAAGCAAGGTTTGCAGGTCGGCCTCGATGATGGTACTGACGCCGACATCGACACCGACAGCGCCGGCACCGATGGCGGCACCGAGACCGGTGGGGAAGGTACCGGCGGGGAAGGTACCGGCCCCGATGCCGCTACCGAAAAGAGGAAGCATAAGAAGTAGAGGATACGAAAACCTAACAAACTAGTGATTGGACGACTTGTGATCACAAAGATGGCACTTGGCAAGTTTGAGCCGTTAGAGCCGGAAGAACCTCGCAAGTGCTATGGGAACCAAGTAGGATGCATCCTACGGGAATGCGCGAGCATCAACGACGATGACTTAAGGAGTAAAGAACATTTGACGCAGTTGCTCCTAACAAAGTTGCACAAGAGATTCAAGTTCCCCGACCGGGATGATAACATATAACAACCGTGGGATGATCCGAAGATGAAAAAGATTAACAATCACGCCATGGGCTTGTTCAGCAATGATTTGGCCTCCTGGAAAACGAGGGTGAAACGAGCTATTGAGGCTGATGAACCCCTATCCAAGATTCTGGAGGAAAATCCGACACTTACGGAAGAGGAGTTCGAAAAGTTCAAGGACACTTGCGCTACCGAGGCAGCCAAGGCTAAGGCTGCAAAATTCAAGAGCCTTCAGCAAAGGAACACGGGGAAGCATCGCCTCGGAAGCCGTGGCTACCTCGGTAAAAGGCCCATATGGGATAAGGAGGACGCGGAACGTGAAGCCGCGGGTCTCCCAGACCCCTTCGCGAAGTTCACCAACCCCTTGGAGCATGACTTCATCAGGGCCTGCTACAAGTGGGACAGGGAGAAAAAAGTTTTTTACACGGAAAAGATCACGAGGAAATTGATTAGACTACTGGAGAAGCAACACCAGCTTGCAGCCAAAAGCCCTACTTCTCCGATGAGGCCCAAGTGGGACACCCCTCTCAACCGGGCCTTGAACGAACTTAAGGGACTCCCTTTGGATCAGCGGCCGCAATATGGTTGTGTGCACGGTGCTGGAGACGGCGCCATGTGGAAGGTGTTTTACAACAAGGGCCCGGAGGCCAAGAAACTAAAAACGAAGTTTAGTCAGGCAGACATCGACGCGAAGGTGAAGCTTGCGGTCGAGAAAAAAGCAGCTGAGGACGCGAAAAAAGCAGCCAAGGACAAATATGAGTTGCTACAGCAGGCAGTCAATGCAGCTGTAACTGCCTGCAGAAATGATTTTGCTACTAACTTGGTTCCAGTTATCATCAACTGGGCGAAGGAAAATCCAGACAAGACGGTACATGATTTTCCGATGCCCAGTTTCGTCGGGAGCAACTCCATGAACAACAACACCATCGCACCATCACTTGCTCACGCAACCGGGCCTCCTCTCGCAGCCGCTCCCGCTCATAGCAGCCCGTCCTCAGTCTCAGGCGCGCTAGGTGGGCCTTCGTCTTTGGCTGAGCTCGACGCCGTCACAGTAATTACATGTCGCACCAACACACACACACACACACACACACACATATATATATATACATATATATATATATATATAATATTCCATTTTGCCTTTCGGTTGTTTTACGCCACAGACATATGTGTTTGCAGGCAAAAGAAACCCCGTGCACCATACTCTACTTGATCAAAGGCCAGAAGGTGGACGTGGGAAAGGGGATGATAATGGACCCCTCTCAACGCACGTTCCACAACCAGCCGATCCCTGCAGGGCACTTCAGGGTTAGCTTGACCTGTGTGAAATCGGGGCACGAGGATTTGCCTCCTCCAGTACAGCATGTGGGAGCGGACGACAAGACCCCACCGCGGATTGGAAGCTGCAAGAATTGGGTGCTTCTATGGCCGAAGAATCTAATTCGTCTGGAGCCGGCGGAGAGCACACCAATAACTACCACACATCAACAAGCATGTGCGAAGACCACCTCCCCGCCTACGCAATTACCAGCTCCTGTAGTGCCGGGTGAGAGCGGCGGACGACGTGATGAAGGGGGTGCAATAGTACTGGCTGATGTAATTTCTCCTGTAGAACAGAGAATGGATGATGAGACGGAGGTCGACCCAATGGATTACCTCAATACAAACGCGTATGACTGTGACATAGATATGATGAGTCAACCATATGACAAATCGGGCTATCAGCTTGCTAATGAGGATATGGATGATATGCCCGGGCAGGGTCGTACCATGGATTGCAAAAAGTCTCTCTTCATGAAATCCTCATAGGATACGCCTGAAGATGCCGCCTCAACACAGGCTCAACTAGCCGGGCGCGAGGGCCGTACAGTACTTAGCCCGGGAACACTGGGGCAAGGGTTGAGGAAGGGTCTGGAAGGTGTGCCCAAGAAAAAGGAGAGGAAGAGATCGGGGACGGTAACTGCCTCCAAACAAGCCAGAGCACATAGCAGCCAGACGATGCATTCTGAAGAGCGTGTACCCGTGAAAAGTGCGGTCATGTTCCATCTCACGGGCGAGCCGATGCTACCGCCGAAACCGCTGGAGGCACCATCAGGGGATCTCAGGAGACTGCACGACCATGTGCTGTCGACTGAGAAAAGCCTACTAGCCTCAAAGGATCCAGGATATCCGACATACGCGGCTCGTGTGCCTGAGGGGAAGTGCTACGTCGACACTCAGCCCGCGGAGGTGTTCTTCCTGCGGTTTGACCATATCTTTGTGATGTTTCTAACAAGGCGGCTTTATTTTACTATCGTCCGCCTTTTTGCGCTACATATGAGCTCCGTCATGAAGAGTGAAGAAGTCTCGCAAATCTGTGTGTCGGATCCGTACTACATGCACGAGTCTTTCTTGAGTCTCGGCGACTTTGAGCGTGAAACTGCTAGGGAGTACCTCCAAAACTTCATGGTACAGAATAAGGACCAGGAAATTGTCCTCGTGCCTTATCATCCAAAGTAAGTGAGTTCCGGACAACCCTTTCGTACATTTCAATCATTCCTTCTCTCTCATATGGGGAATAATTTGAGGTGTCTTTTCCTCGCAGCAACGGGCGCGCCGTCCTTATCATTCTTTACCCGCAAGTCTCCCACGCCGTGTATTTTGACCCTTCCAGAGACTACGAGAAAAACGACTACACCAACATAATGAATATTCTAGATGATGCTCTCCAAGGCTTCAGCTTTAGAGGTGGCCACGTGCAGATCAAGAAACAAAGGAACAAGAAGATGGGTTTCGCGCATAAAACTAACTTCTCCTGCATCCATGTCCCAAAACCAAGCAAGAAGGATGGAGTCTACATCGTCCATCTCATGATTCAGTTCAACACGGATCACCAAAAGCTTCGCATTAACAACAGAAATGATGATCGTATCCACAAGTGGCTAGAATCTCATGGAGAAGCGGATTATAAACTTAGAGATGACTTCTTTCGCATCCAAAGCGACATTGCGACGATCATCATGAAAGAAGTCGTCGATGAGAAGGGGATGTTCCACCACGGCCCTATTTCGCGAGCTGACGTCCGAACTCGCATAGGCATGCAACGTCTAGACCTCACACCGTTCAAGAAGCTAGGGTTCGTCCTCGATGATATGGAAGGATGGAAATTCTAGTGATTTATGATGCCGATGATGATGATATGTGTCGGTTGAACTTGTATACTTCTTGTAGAGATGAAACTTTGTGATGTCCACGGTCCATGTGCCGAACTTGCGTAACGCTACTTTGTTAGTTTGCGTACGATGACCTGCGTACCTCTAGTTAATTAATTTGCATACTGTATGTTGCATCTAGTTGCTAACCCTTTCTTTTTCGGTGTTGCTCTAGTATATTTTTTTGCATATATATGATTGTACATCCTCTTCATGAACATGCATCTCTAACAGGTACCTAGTTTCTTGATGGCGAGATGGAATTGCTATGTCATGTACAAAGGGAAGGTTCCGGGGGTGTACAACGAGTGGCATGAGTGTCAGGCGCAAGTGAATGGGTTCACGGGTGCCAGCCATAAAGGCTTCAAAAGCAGACAAGAAGGAGAAGCTAGTTACTTGAGGTTCATGCTAGCGCGAGAGAGGACTCGTAACCACCACCTCATGTACTGCATAGTTCCGCTCTCACTCATAGTGATAGCACTTCTTGCGTATACCTTTGTTTAGATGGATGACGTTGTTGTAGTTGCAAGTATTCGAGACTTGCATGTATCGCTATTTTCGAGATGATGACAAGATATCACTTTGTGTTGGATGATGATTATGATGAGACTATTTGTATGTACATGCTATGATTACATTTGTGGTCTCGCAGACATTTCTTTGTGTATCATGATGACATTTCTATGTGCTAATTATTCTTCTATAAAGTCTGTTCAAATACAAAACAAATATGCCAAAAAAATAACAAAAAAACCTACTTAAATTAGCAGTAGCGAGTGTACAAAAGTTAGCAGCAGCGCGTCAAGGTAAAGTGCGCTAGAGATACTAGCAGTAGCGAGCTTCCGCAAACAGCGTTGCTGCTACACTTGTGTAGCAGTAGCACCGGTGAGCACGCGCTACTGCTATATGTTAGTTGTAGCGCCTTATTAGTAGCGCCTGTCCCCGCGCTACTGATACATCTAAAACCCGCGCTGCTGCTAGCCTTTTCCCTAGTAGTGCACCTGCTGCTCATTGTTCTACAACTTCTCCTCATCGCGCCAATATAAATCAGCGAAGGAGGCGGCGATTTTTATCCATAAACTTGAATCATTTTTCACTTACGGGTGGCATTGGTGCGTAATTTTTATCAACTTGAAGGGTAATTTCAATGATGGACGACCAGAAGCGATAGCCGCTTTATTAGTAGGTAGAGATTTATCGGGGTCGATATGACGATAGAGTTTTGTGCTTGGACAAAACTCTTGTATATGAAGACTTTTTTTGTACAAGGAAAACTTCCTATCTAAAAACAAAATTGCCAGAAAAACTTCTGATCGGGGTCAAAGTTTTTTTTTGTGAGGAAAATTTTCGGCATATTCAGCAACTCCATTGGACCAAAACTATCATCAAACCTGGGTCCGAAACACATTTTTGACGCACGCTTACCCCTTGGCGGCTGAGCTCTAGCGACTCAGGAGGGTAGGGTTGCTCGCCTCCTGCCGACACTACCGCAGGTCTACTTCGTATGCTATGGGCTTAGGCCATGCACTAGTAGAAAAAGCCCCATTCGTTACAGTTGGTTAGGGCCTTTTGTCCCGGTTCTTGAACCGGGACTAAAGGGTCGTTACTAATGCCCTAGACCTTTAGTCCGGTTCTAACACGAACCGGGACAGATGGGCCTCCACGTGGCCGGTGCGCCAAGCCCAGGCAGGAGGGCCTTTGGTCCCGATTGGTGGCACCAACCGGGACCAAAAGGCATCCACGCGTCAGCATTTCAGGGGCTGGGGCTTTTTTTTGAAAGGGGGGGAGGGGGTTGGGGGTTTTGGGGGGTTAATTTAGGTGTTTCATATATTGTGTTAGCTAGCTAATTAATAGAGAGAAGTGTCCTCTCTTATGTCCGTGCTTGGTCGATGTTACGTACTATACATAGAGAGGCCCTCGACACGCTAGCTAGTAAGAAAATGAAGGAAACATTAAGTACAAAAGTTCTTCATGCATACCGAGAGAAGTGATCGATCAACCTCTCCTTCTCCGAGAGATTGGCCGAACAACAAGTTTTCGTATTATCTATCCGACGCTACAGGCTACATACATATACAATATGTAAGATCTCTTACAATTCCCTAGCAATTGAAATCAACTTCCACATGGTATTCTCCAGCTTTATTGATGACGTGGTCAAGAAAGAATCCCGCCAATTCCTCTTGAATTGCTTCCATGCGATCTTGTGGTAGGAGTTCATTCCGCATCTGCCACGTCTAATTTGAAGAAGGGGGTTAATACATATATATGAATGAAACTCAACAGAAATGATGGTGTAATAAAATGAAATTGTGAATATTATTGCTTACGCACTTCATATTGTCTTTTAGAGTAGCTCCGCTTATTTTTCAAAGTTGCGTTGTAGATGAACTCGCACACGTAGTATCCACAGTAATTATTCCCTTGTTCTTGTCACAAGCACTTTACGAGAAATAGAGGTCAATCAAACTGATAATGAAGCATTATAAATGGCATTGATGAAAGTATAGCTATAGAATCAACGGGAGATGCGCGCAACTAGCTAGCCAGTAGTACTTACTTTCGGGGATGTATATCGCAGCTCCTTCGGCAGTCCCGGAGCTTCTGCGGTGAACTGTTTCCAAACCCTGCAAGACAAAGAAAATAATTATTATTACTTGAGATATCAGGAAATGAACAAAAAGTTTCCGATATGGTGCGATAATGATCGATTGAACTTACTTGTTGAGCATTTTAGTCATGTCCGCATAGGTTTCGGGATCTTTTCGTCTCAAGTCTAAGACGGTTACTAGTCCCCGCTCAAGCTTAATCTCCAGAAGAACGTAGTGGAAGCTGCGCACGCATGCATAACTCATCACTTACATTACTATAACCTCGCTCGAGTAATAAGGGAAACCGAATATGCACACGACAGTAACACTCACTCGAAGTTGTAAGGAAAGAGTATGGTATCTTTGTTTTGATTTTTGATCAACGATTGTAGCAAGTTGGCCTCGGCCTCTTCGGCGTGCTTTTTAACCTGAATTTCATCTATGATATTTGTGTTAATGAACCCAATATCGTACATTTCTTGTTTTCTGCACTCGACGATCTTCAATCTGCATAATATAGTGAGGATAATTAATTATAAATACATGCAATAAAAGAGACGAGCTATATATAGAGACTTAATGACAGAAATAGTACTTACAAACAGTAGCAAAAGACCGTTAATTTATCGAGGGCCTTTTGATTGAAGAACTCGAAGAACTCCTCAAATGGAACATGCAACAGATCAGTTCCAATGAGGTCGTGCTCCTCCTTAATTCGCAGATACAAAGTATTCGTCCACCCAGACTCTCTGCAGGTTTTCATGTACCAATTATGGAATCTTCGCATCATCGTTGTTAGAGATTTTTCATCTTTGACGAGAGGCTTCCCGTACTCGTATTTGTGTTCGTCCACCTCCATGAAATCAGGAAGTTGATCATCAGGCAGGTAATCTACAAGATTGCTATAACCGGCCACCGTCCTTGGAGCATTAGTGACGATGTCGCCGCTAGACACATTGAGCGGGGGGCACGATTGATTTGCTTGTTCGCCGAGCTGGGCAATTTTTTTCATAGATGTTCGTTCTTTTGACCTTTGATGTCTGACAGTACTTCCCGACCACTCCGCTTCGAGATATGCATGTTCAGTAATGCGCTCATAGTTGGTTCTCGGTGCAGACTTTGGTGGTTTCCTCAGGGCATCGATAGTTCGCTTTGCTTTCACCGGATCTACCTTCTCCTGCGGAGGTGGATGTCTCTTTTCTTTCAACCCTTCAAAGAAGTCATCCACTTCAGCCCGCACGATCTTCGCGTTTTCCTCCTTGGTCCTCTCGTACGGTAACTTCTCTAGAGGCTTGAGAGAAGGACCGTATCTGTATTACCTCCCGCCTCTGGTTGTACTGCTAGACGCTGGAGCAGACGGAGCTGCTGCGGCGTCTGTCTTATTTTGTTCTTGCTTACGAGGCGGGGGAGAAGGACTACGACGCGCCGGAGCAGCCAGGGCGGCAGCGGGTCTCTTCCGCCCTTGCTGGCGAGGCAGAGAAGGAGGAGGCTGCTAGCTGCTCGGGCGCGCCGACGCAGGCGAAGAAGGAGGCAGAGTGCCGCCACGCGCCGGAGAAGGAGGCCGAGTGCCCTGATCGTCACTCGCCGGAGGAGGAGGCGGTGGAGGAGGCGGAGTGCCCTGACTCACCGGAGGAGGAGGAGGAAGCGTCCAGTTCGGAAGATTGATGAACTCCTTCCGCCATAGGCATGGAGTCTTTAGAGCATAACCCAGCCGAGTCTCCCCTTCACCAGTAGGGTGGTCAAGCTGGAGGTCCTCAAATCCCTCCGTTATTTCGTCCATCGTCACCCTAGCATATCCTTCTGGAGTCGGACGACAGTGAAAAGTTGTGCCGGGTTCAGAAGGTCGAACTTGGCCGACAGCCGCCTTGACTTTTAAGTTCTGCCATTGCGCCATAAGGTGGCAATTTTGAGACTCCGTGATAAAATCCACGGGGTAGCTAGCAGGAGCTGTCAAGACATGCTCCGACTGAAGCAGCTCGGTGGAAGCCACGCTGCTTCTCCGCTGAGATGGCGGGGTAGCTTCGGGGGAAGCTTCGGCAGGTCGTTTGCTGCGATCTGCTTCTCGGTCCTCTAGCCCCATTACCCTTTCGTGCAGCGCCTGCAGTTGCCTATGCTCAACTTTCTTCCTCCTCTCCTGGGTTTTGTAACCCCCTGCGTCCGGAAAACCAACCTTCCACGGAATGGAGCCTGGCATGCCTCATGTCCTTCCAGGGTGCTCAGGATTCCCGAGGGCCATTGTGAGCTCGTCGTTCTGCCTGTCTGGAACGAACGTCCCTTGCTGCGCTGCATTGATATAGTGCCGAAGCCTCTTGACTGGTATTTTCAGTTGCTCGTCCGTCCAACGGCACTTCCTTGATACAGGGTCCAAGGTTCCGCCAGCCCCGAAGAACCAAGTCCGGCAACGGTCCGGCCAGTTCATTGTCTCTGGTTCGATCCCTTTATCAAGCAGATCATTCTCAGCCTTGGCCCACTTAGGCCGGGCTTTGAGGTAGCCACCTGACCCCGTGCGATGGTGAAACTTCTTCTTCGCAGCATTTTGCTTGTTTGTCACCGACATCTTCTTACTCTTTTCCGATGTCGTGTGGGCCACAAATGCGGGCCAGTGATCTCTGATCTTCTCATATATGCCGATGAATTCGGGTGTCTCTTCTTTGTCGACAAACTTTTTCAGGTCTCTCCTCCACCTCCTGAATAGGCCTGCCATCTTCTTAAGAGCAAAAGAATTGATTAATTGCTCTGTAACTGGATTCTCCGGATCCTCCTCTCGCGGTAGGGTGAAATTTGCCTTCAGCTCAGTCCAAAGATCATCTTTCTGCATATCATTGACATAAGACACCTCAGGGTCTTCGTTCTTAGGCTTATACCATTGGTGGATGCTGATCGGGATCTTGTCCCTAACAAGAACCCCGCACTGAGCAGCAAATGCGTTGTTTGTCCGGATGGGTTCAATCGGTTCGCCGTCGCGCGCGATTGCTGTGATCTCAAACCTTTCATCCAAGCTCAACTTTTTCTTCGGGCCTCGTCTCCTTACCGAAGTTGTGCTTGATCCGGAGGGCTAGAAAAACGAACAAAGACGAGAGTTAATTAATATGTGTAAATATACCAAAACAATGAATGCATCAATTAGCTAGTCAGCACAGGCTTAACTAATACATATACCTGGCCAGACTCGGTTCGATCATCGGAGCCGTCATCACGGTCTCCTTCTTGCACCGTCATTTGGTCACCGGAGCCATCATAATCATGTCTTTCCTCCTCCATTCTTCGATCACCATAGCCTGCTTCTTCACCCTGCTCTTCCAGACCATCATTGTCGTTAAGATACGACAAGATATCACCTCCGGCTAAGATTATGTCCCCCAACACCTCTTCTGCTTCCTCGTCTCATATGTGCTCCATTGTTTCTACAAATATTACAACATGACAATTATTACACAAACATGACAGCACATGGATATATTAGTGGCAAACGTAGACCGAGCTTATTTCGGGTTTGGGGTGGCCTCGGCAACGCTTCAAGGGTAGGGGCGCGGCGGGAGGGGTAGGAGACCGACATCGTTTTTTTCTAGGGTGTGGGTGTCCTCGAGAGTTTTGGTCGAGCGAGAGGGGGTGGCCTCGAGAGATTTTGTCGTGTAGGGGCGCGGCGGGAGGGGGTAGGAGACAGACATCGTTTTTTCTAGGGTTTGGGTGTCCTCGAGAGTTTTGGTATAACTTATCACAGTCGAGAAGGGGTGATATCGACAACGACGACATACATACACGGGAAAATAATATTATCGAGGAGGGGGTATATCGACCCCCCCCCCCCACACACATGTCGAAGTTATCGGGAGGGGGTTATATTCCTTTCTTCTTCTCCTCTTCTTTTTCTTCTTTTTTCTTCTTCTTATTTATTTCTCCTCTTCTTCCTCTTCTTATTTCCTTTTTCCTCTCATTCTTTTTCTTCTTCTTCCTTCTTAAAAATACATGAAGTAGTATTGCTTGTTTTTTTAAATAATGTTCAAATAGAAATTTTAGAAAAAAGTAAACGTTTTTCCTAATTCATTGTTCTTATGAATATACGAACAACTGCATATTTACAATAATTAATATCACCAAAAAAATCTATGAACAGAAAAAATACTATTTTTTCTAAAAATCTATATTTTGCATATATACATGAACATATATATACACAGAGAACATATATACATACATATATACATTTTTACAAAAATGCAAAAAACAAAAAATCTAAAAAAGGACATATAAACAGATATACGCACATATATATACTCATACATATACATATAATCAGGAATAAAACATCTATATATGTGCAAAAAAACAGGGGGAAGAGGGGGGCGGTGCCGGCGCTGACCAAAGGGAGAGGTGCGGCGTGGTCGGGGTATGGGCACGGCGCGCGTCGGGGTAGAGGCGACGGTGGCGTGGTCGGGGAAGGGGCAGAGGCGACGGCGG
>NC_041386.1:738704595-738705636 GCF_002162155.2 Triticum dicoccoides | reverse complement strand
AGAGGCGACGCCGGCGCTGGGCAGCTGGGGCGACGACGACGTGGTCGGGGCAGGGGCGTGCGGCGTGGTCGGGGCGGGCCGCCGGCGGCGTGCTCGGGGCAGGGCGGCTGTGCGTCGACGACGCAGCATAGGGCGGCGACAGCGGCAACAGGGCGAGCTCGGGCAGCCTGGCGGCGGCGTCGGGGCGGGGGAACTGATGCAGATGAATCTGAAAAACACCAAGTGCTTTCTTATATACTGAGAGTATTGGTCCCGGTTCGTGGCACCAACCGGGACCAATGCCTCCCTTTAGTCCCGGTTGGTGCCACCAACCGGGACCAAAGGCCTCTTTTCAGCAGCCCAAAGGGTGGGAAGCAGCAGCCTTTGGTCCCGGTTGGTGGCACGAACCGGGACTAAAGGGGGGGGCATTGGTCCCGGTTCGTGCCACCAACCGGGATCAATGGCCTTGGAAAGCGGCGTGGTGGTGGGCATTTAGTCCCACCTCGCTAGTTGAGAGCGTCGACCACCTGCTTATAAGCACTGCTGCCTCCTCTCCCTCGAACTCCTCTGAACTGCAGACCTATGGGCCTAATCTGACACTGCTTTGCCTGTGGGCCTGCTGGGCCTTCTGCGGGCCTGAATCCTGGCTCATGGTAGGGTTTCTAGTCGTATTCAGGCCGTGGGGCCCAGTAGGAGGCACATTTTCTGTTTTTTTGTTTTCTTTACTTATTGTTGCTATTTTTATTTTTTCTAGTTTTTTTTGTTTTGTTTTCTGCATTATTTATTTTCTTTTGTTTTTTGCTTTATTTTTTAATTCTTTTTTGCTTTTAGTTTTAGAAAAATTATAAACTTTCTGTTAGTGCCATTAGTTTTCAAATTTGAAAACACATTTTTTTGTTTTTTTGTTTTCTTTCTTGCTTTATTTATTTTATTTTGTTTCTACTTACAACAAAATACTTATTATTGCTATTTTATTTTATTTTCTAGTTTTTTTGTTTTGTTTTCTGCATTATTTATTTTCTTTTGTTTTTTTCTTTATTTTTTAATTCTTTTTTGCTTTTA
>NC_041386.1:738693780-738704286 GCF_002162155.2 Triticum dicoccoides | reverse complement strand
AATTATAAACTTTCAGTTAGTGCCATTTGTTTTCAAATTTGAAAATACTTTTTTTGTTTTTTGTTTTCTTTGTTGCTTTACTTATTTTATTTTGTTTCTACTTACAACAAAATACTTATTGTTGTTATTTTTATTTTGTTTCCAGTTTTTTTTTCTGCATTATTTATTTTCTTTTGTTTTTTACTTTATTTTTTAATTCTTTTTGCTTTTAGGTCAGCAAAATTATAAACTTTCTGTTAGTGCCATTAGTTTTAGAAAAATTATAAACTTTTTGTTAGTGCCATTAGTTTTCTAATTTGAATAGTTAAAATTTGAATTCTTTGAAATTTGTGCGAATCACAAGTTTGTGATTAACTTTACTAAAAAAATGAACATAGATGTGCCTATAGAGAAAATTCAACCTAAATTCATAATAAATTTCTATTAATTTCAGAGAAATTCACTATGAATTTAGGTCAAATTCCCAGTATAGGGGCATCTATTTTCACTTTGAGAGGAGCTCGATAAGACAGAGAGGGATGGGCTTATAAACCGGTGTGAGCGCTGATACGTCTCCAACGTATCTATAATTTTTTATTGCTCCATGCTACTTTATCTACTGTTTTGGACTATATTGGGCTTTCTTTTCCACTTTTATATTATTTTTGGGACTAACCTATTAACCGCAGGCCCAGCCCAGAATTGCTGTTTTTTTTTGCCTATTTCAGTGTTTCGAAGAAACGGAATATCAAACGGAGTCCAAACGGAATGAAACCTTCGGGAACGTGATTTTCTCACCGTACGTGATCCAGGAGTCTTGGACCCTACTCCAAGAAGTGCCAGGGGCGGTCACGAGGGTGGAGGGCGCCCCCCCTGGGCGCGCCCCCTACCTCGTGGGCCCCCTGTTGCTCCACCAACGTACTCCTTCCTCCTATATATACCTACGTATCCCCAAACGATCAGAACAGGAGCCAAAAACCTAATTCCACCGCCGCAACCTTCTGTATCCACGAGATCCCATCTTGGGGCCTGTTCTGGAGCTCCGCCAGAGGAGGCATCCACCATGGAGGGCTTTTACATCAACACCATAGCCCCTCCGATGAAGTGTGAGTAGTATACTTCAGACCTTCGGGTCCATAGCTAGTAGCTAGATGGCTTCTTCTCTCTTTTTGGATCTCAATACAATGTTCTCCCCCTCTCTCGTGGATATCTATTCGATGTAATCTTCTTTTTGCGGTGTGTTTGTTGAGAACGATGAATTGTGGGTTTATGATCGAGTATTATCTATGGAAAATATTTGAATCTTCTCTGAATTCTTTTATGTATGATTGAGTTATCTTTGCAAGTCTCTTCAAATTATCCTTTTTGGTTTGCCCAACTAGATTGGTAGTTCTTGCAATGGGAGAAGTGCTTAGCTTTGGGTTCAATCTTGCGGTGTCCTTTCCCAGTGACAGCAGGGGCACCAAGGCATGTATTGTATTGTTGCCATCGGGGATAACAAGATGGGGTTTTTATCATATTGCATGAATTTATCCCTCTACATCATGTCATCTTGCTTAAGGCGTTACTCTGTTTTTAACTTAATACTCTAGATGCATGCTGGATAGCGGTCGATGAGTGGAGTAATAGTAGTAGATGCAGAATCGTTTCGATCTACTTGTCTCGGACGTGATGCCTATATACATGATCATTGCCTAGATATACTCTTAACTATGCTCAATTCTGTCAATTGCTCAACAGTAATTTCTTCACCCACCGTAGAATATATATGCTCTTGAGAGAAGCCACTAGTGAAACCTATGGCCCCCGGGTCTATTCTCATCATATCAATCTCTATCGCTTTATTTACTTTCTTTGCTTTTTTACTTTGCCTTTTATTTTCACTTTGCATCTATCTATCAAAAATACCAAAAATATTATTTATCATCTCTATCAGATCTCACTCTCGTAAGTGACCGTGAAGGGATTGACAACCCCTAATCGCGTTGGTTGTGAGTAGCTATCATTTTGTGTAGGTACGAGGGACTTGTGCGTGGTCTCCTACTGGATTGATACCTTGGTTCTCAAAAACCGAGGGAAATACTTACGCTACTTTGCTGCATCATCCTCTCCTCTTCGGGGAAATCCAACGCAATGCTCAAGAGGTAGCAAGCGCCCTTCGGTTGGCAAGGTGGGACTAAACTCTGAGCGCAACGAGGACCAACCCTTTAGTCCTGGTTTGTGGCACAAACCAGGACTAATGATCATGGGCCAGGGGGGAGGCGCATTGGTCCCGGTTCGTGCGTGGAACCGGGACTAAAAGGTCCATATGAACCGGGACCAATGGCCCACGTGGCTGCACGCTTGAGAGTGTTCTTGGTGAGAACATAGTTGACAAGGAGCGAACTGGGATTAATGGTATTACGAGGGCCGAACCATAAGACATTAAAGCATTTCAAATGAACTCTGAAAAAGTTGAAAGTTGGCATGGTATCATAATTTCACCCACATAGCATGTGCATGTACAAAACGGACAATGGTATCATACTCGTCTGTTACAAAGTTGGCATGGTATCATCATAATAGTTGCGGGAGAAAGTCTTCACTTTTTCTTCGCTTGTCATTTGCTTATTGCGCCGGAACCATGGATAATCTTCATCGTTTATCAGGATGCTTGGGTCAGCCTTGACTTTGGAGGGAGGAATTTCATGAAACTTTTCATAATCTTCAGACATGTCTGTCTTGCCCTCCACTCCCACGATGTCCCTT
The DNA here is from genome assembly GCF_002162155.2 of Triticum dicoccoides. Lineage (NCBI taxonomy): Eukaryota > Viridiplantae > Streptophyta > Magnoliopsida > Poales > Poaceae > Triticum > Triticum dicoccoides. The sequence continues at coordinate 738,701,559 of NC_041386.1, read as the reverse complement.
TTTCCAGAAAGAACTATGTGGCGCTTTGGCTCATCGTATGATGTATTCGCTTCCTTATCTTTTCTTTTTCTCGGTCTGGTAGACATGTCCTTCACATAGATAACCTGTGCCACATCATTGGCTAGGACGAACGGTTCGTCAGTGTACCCAAGATTTTTCAGATCCACTGTTGTCATTCCGTACTGTGTGTCTACCTGTACCCCGCCTCCTAACAGATTGACCCAATTGCACTTAAACAAAGGGACCTTAAAATCATGTCCGTAGTCAAGTTCCCATATGTCCACTATGTAACCATAATATGTGTCCTTTCCCCTCTCGGTTGTTGCATCAAAGCGAACACCGCTGTTTTGGTTGGTGATCTTTTGATCTTGGTCAATCGTGTAAAATGTATTCCTATTTATCTCGTATCCTTTGTAAATCAATGCAGTCAAAGATGGTCCCCTGGACTACAAGTACAGCTCATCACAAACAGTGTTGTCACCTATGAGACGTGTTTCCAACCAACTGCTGAAAGTCCTGATGTGTTCACATGTAATCCAGTCGTCGCACTGCTCCGGATGTTTGGAGCGCAGACTGTTCTTGTGTTCATCGACATACGGGGTCACCAAGGTAGAGTTCTGTAGAACTATGTAGTGTTCTTCAGACCAAGAATATCCGTCCCTGCATATTATTGAGTCCCTTCCAAGCGTGCCTTTTCCAGTCAGTCTCCCCTCATACCGGGGATTTAGGGAGACCTATCTTCTTAAGGCCAGGAATGAAGTCAACACAAAATCCGACGACATCCTCTGTTTGATGGTCCATGAAGATGCTTCCTTCTGGCCTAGCGCGGTTACGGACATATTTCTTTAGGACTCCCATGAACCTCTCAAAGGGGAACATATTGTGTAGAAATACGGGCCCCAGAATGACAATCTCGTCGACTAGATGAACTAGGACGTGCGTCATGATATTGAAGAAGGATGGTGGGAACACTAGATCAAAACTGACAAGACATTGCGCCACATCGCTCCTTAGCCTTGGTACGATTTCTGGATCGATCACCTTTTGAGAGATTGCATTGAGGAATGCACATAGCTTCACAATGGCTAATTGAACGTTTTCCGGCAGAAGCCCCTCAATGCAACCGGAAGCAGTTGGGTCATAATCACGTGGCAGTCATGAGACTTTAGGTTCTGGAACTTTTTCTCTGGCATACTTATTCCCTTTATATTCGACGAGAAGCCAGTCGGGACCTTCATACTGAGCAAGCATTCAAAGAAGATTTCTTTCTCTTGTTTCATAAGAGCGTAGCTGGCGGGACCTTCATACTGCTTCGGAGGCATGCCGTCTTTTTCGTACAAATTTTGCAGGTCCTCCCGTGCCTCAGGTGTATCTTTTGTCTTTCCATACACGCCCAAGAAGCCTAGCAGGTTCACACAAAGGTTCTTCATCACGTGCATCACGTCGATTGAAGAGCGGACCTCTAGGTCTTTCCAGTAGGGTAGGTCCCAAAATATAGATTTCTTCTTCCACATGGGTGTGTGTCCCTCGGCGTCATCCAGAAGAGCTAGTGCGCCGGGACCCTTCCAAACATTACGTGTAAATCATTGACCATAGCAAGTACGTGATCACCGGTACGCATGGCAGGCTTCTTCCGGTGATCTGCCTCGCCTTTGAAATGCTTGCCTTTCTTTCGACATTGATGGTTGGTCGGAAGAAATCGACGATGGCCCAGGTACACATTCTTCCTGTAGCTTCCCAGGTATATACTATCGGTGTCAAGTAAACAGTGCATGCATGCGTGGTATCCCTTGTTTGTCTGTCCTGAAAGGTTACTAAGAGCGGGCCAGTCGTTGATGGTCACGAACAGCAACACCTTTAGGTCAAATTCCTCCTGTTTGTGCTCATCCCACGTACGTACACCGTTTCCATTCCACAGTTGTAAAAGTTCTTCAACTAATGGCCTTAGGAACACATCAATGTCGTTGCCGGGTTGCTTAGGGCCTTGGATGAGAACTGGCATCATAATGAACTTCCGCTTCATGCACATCCAAGGAGGAAGGTTATACATACATAGAGTCACGGGCCAGGTGCTGTGATTTCTGCTCTGCTCCCCGAAAGGATTAATGCCATCCGCGCTTAAAGCAAACCATATGTTCCTTGGGTCACTTGCAAACTCATCCCAGTACTTTCTCTCGATTTTTCTCCACTGCGACCCGTCAGCGGGTTCTCTCAACTTCCCGTCTTTCTTACGGTCCTCACTGTGCCATCACATCAACTTGGCATGCTCTCCGTTTCTGAACAGACGTTTCAACCGTGGTATTATAGGAGCATACCACATCACCTTCGCAGAAACCCTCTTCCTGCCCTGGCCCTTTAGTCCCGGTTCAATCCAGAACCGGGACAGATGGGCCTCCACGTGGCCTGTGCGTTGAGCCCAGGCAGGAGGGCCTTTTGTCCCGGTTGGTGGCACCAACCATCCACGCGTCAGCATTTCTGTTCTGGGGTCTTTGTTTTTTTTAAAGGGGGGGGGGGGTTTGGGGGTTTGGGGGTTCATTTAGGTGTTCCATATATTGTGTTAGCTAGCTAATTAATAGAGAGAAGTGTCCTCTCTTTTGTCCGTGCTTGGTCGACACTACGTACTATACATACGTATAGAGAGGACTAGCTAAACACGCTAGCTAGCTAGTAAGCAAACGAAGGAAACAGAAGATCGTCATGAACATGTATGCATACAGAGAGAAGTGATATCGACCACCTCTCCTTCTCCGAGAGATTGGTCGAACAACAAGTTCTCGTATATCTATCTGACACTACCGGCTATATATATACAATAATTATCTTTTACAAATATAATCTCCTAACATACGGACGCGTGGTCCACATAGTATTCTCCGTCTTCAGCGATCACGTGGTCAAGAAAGAATGCCGCCAATTCCTCTTGAATTGCTCGCAGGCGATCTGGTGCTAGGAGTTCATCACGCATCCGAAACATCTAATTTTAAGAAGAGGGTCAATACATATATATATCAATGAATGAAACTCAACACAAATGATGGTAATAAAATAAAATTGTGAATATTGTTATTTACGCACTTCATATTGTTTGTCAGAGTAGCCCCGCTCACAGGTTGTGTGGCGGATGGACTCGCAAATGTAGTATCCACAGAAATCATTCCCTTGTTCCTACCACAATCACTTTACAAGAAATAGAGGTCAATCAAACTGATAATTAGCAAGCATGCTAAATGGTATCGATGAAACTAACGCTTGAATCACTAGGAGATGCGTGGAATATGCTACTATAGCACTTACTTTCGGGTGTCTAAATTGCAGCTTCTTCGGCAGTCCCGGAGCTATTTTGGTGAGTTTTCTCCAAACCCTGTCATACAAAGAAAACAATTACTTGATATCAAAAATGAACAAAGTTGCTGATATGGTGGATAATGATCGATTTAACTTACTTCTCGAGCATTTCAGTCATGTCCGCATACTCCTTGGGATCTTTTCGTTTGGAGTCTAAGACAGTTACTACTCCCTGCTCAAGCTTAATCTCTAGGAGAATATAGTGGTACCTGCGCACGCATGCATAACTCATCAATATAACATTACTATAACCTGGACTAATAAGGGAAACCGAATATGCCACAAGACAGTAACACTCACTTGAAGTTGTAAGGAAAGAGTATTATATCTTTGTGTTCATTTATTACCAACAATTGTAGCAAGTTGGCCTCGGTATTTTCGGCATGAAATTCAACCTCAGTTGCATCTATGAGATATGTGTTAATGAACCCAATATCACCCACTTGTCTTTTCTTCAATTCGGCGATCTTCAATTTGCATAATATAGTGAGGATAATTATAAATACATGCAATGAAAGAGCTGAGTTATATAGAGAGACTTAATGACATAAGTAGTACTACTTACAGACAGTAGCAGGTGACCGTTGCTTTATCGAATGCCAATTGATTGAAAAACTGATAAAACTCCTCAAATGGAATATGCAACAATTCAATTCCAACGAGGCCATGCTCCATTTTAACTGTCACATACAAAGTACTCCTCCCCTCAGACTCTCTGCAGGTTTTCATGTACCAATCATGCAATCTTCGCATCATCGTTGATAGAGATCTTTCATCTTTGACGAGAGGCTTCCCGTACTCGTATCTTTGTATCTACACCTCCAAGAAATCATAATCTACATCTCGGGCAGGTAATCTCCAGGATTGCCATAACCGGGCAACATCCTCGGATCGACGATGTTGCTAGCAGGCACCTTGAGCGGGGGGCACGATTGCTTCGCTTGTTCGCCGAGCTGGGCAATTTGTTTCCTAGCTCGTCGTTCTTTCATCCTTTGATCACTTTTAGTACTTCCCGACCTCTCCGCTTCGGCAAATGCCTTTCCAATAATGCGCTCATAGTTGCCTTTCGGCGGAGACTTGGGTGGTTTTGTCAGGGCAGCCAGAGTGCGCTTCGCTTTCACCGGATCTACCTTCTCCTCCGGAGGTGGATGTCTCTTTGCTTTCAACCCTTCAAAGAAGTCCTTCACTTCGGTTCGCGCGATCTTCGCGTTTTCCTCCTCGGTCCTCTCGTACGGTAGCTTCTCTGGAGTCTTCAGAGAAGGACCAAATCTGTATGTCCTCCCGCCTTTGGCTGTACTGCTAGACGCCAGCAGAGCAGACGGAGCGGATGTCTTCTTTCCTTGCTTATGAGGCGGAGGAGAAGGACTACGATGCGCTGGAGCAGCCGGAGCGGCGGCGGGTCTCTTCCGCCCTTGCTGACGAGGCGGAGAAGGAGGAGGCTGGCTGCTCGGGCGCGCTGGCGCAGGCGGAGAAGGAGGCGGAGTGCCGCCACGCGCCGGAGAAGGAGCCGGCCGAGTGCCCTGATCATTACTCGCCGGAGGAGGAGGCGGTGGAGGAGGCGGAGTGTCCTGACTCGCCGGAGGAGGCGGAGGCATCCAGTTCTGAAGGTTGATGAGATCCTTCCGCCATAGGCATGGAATCTTCAGAGCAGAACCTAGCCGATACTCCCCTTCACCGGTAGTGTGGTCAAGCCGGAGGTCCTCAAATCCCTCCGTTATTTCATCCACCATCACCTTAGCATATCCTTCTGGAATCGGCCGGCAGTGAAAAGTTGAGTCGGGTTTAGTAGGATAAACAGAGCCAACAGCCGCCTTGACCTTCAAATTGCTCCATTCCGCCATAAGGTGGCAATTTTGAGACTCCGTGATAGCATCCACGGGATAGCTAGCAGGAGCCGTCAAGGCATGCTCCGGCTGAAGCAGCTCGGTGGAAGCCACGCTGCTTCTCCGCTGAGATGGCGGGGTAGCTTCGGGGGAAGCTTCGGCAGGTCGTTTGCTCAGTTCTGCTTCTCGTTCCTCTAGCCACATTACCCTTTCATGCAGCGCCTGCATTTGGCTCTGCTCCAGTTTCTTCCTCCTCTCCTGGGTTTTGTAACCCCCTGCGTCCGGAAATCCAGCCCTGCACGAAATGGAGCCTGGCGTGCCTCGTGTCCGTCCAGGGTGCTCAGGATTCCCCAGGACCATTGTGAGCTCGTCCTTCTCCCTGTCTGGAACGAACTTCCCTTGCTGCGCTGCTTCGATATATTGCTTTAGCCTCTTGACTGGTATGTCCAATTGATCATTCATCCAAATGCACTTCCCTGATACAGGGTCCAAGGTTCCGCCAGCCCCGAAGAACCAAGTCCGACAACGGTCTGGCCAGTTCATTGTCTCTGGTTCGATCCCTTTATCAAGCAGATCATTCTCAGCCTTGGCCCACTTAGGCCGGGCTATGAGGTAGCCGCCTGACCCCGTGCAATGGTGAAGCTTCTTCTTCGCAGCATTTTGCTTGTTTGTCGCCAACATCTTTTTACTCTTTTTCGATGTCTTGTGGGCCACAAATGCGGGCCAGTCATCTCTGATCTTCTCATATCTGCCCTTGAATTCTGGTGTCTCTTTTTTATCGACAAACTTATTCAGGTCTTTCTTCCAATTCCTGAATAGGTCTGCCATCTTCTTAATAGCAAAAGACTTGATTAATGGCTCTATAATTGGCTTCTCCGGATCATCCTCTGGCGGTAGGGTGAAATTTGACTTCAGCTCAGTCCAAAGATCATTTTTCTGCAGATCATTGACATAAGACACCTCAGGGTCTTCGTTCTTAGGCTTATACCATTGCTCGATGCTGATCGGGATCTTGTCCCTAACCAGAACCCCCGCACTGAGCAACAAATGCCTTCTTTGTCCGGATGGGTTCAATCGGTTGGCCGTCGCGAGCGATTTCTATGATCTCAAACCTTTCATCCGAGCTCAACTTTTTCTTCGGGCCTCGTCTCTTTACCGAAGTTGTGCTCGATCCGGAGGGCTAGAAAAAAGAAACAAAGACGAGAGTTAATTAATATGTGTACATACCAAAACAATGAATCAATCAATTAGCTAGTTAGCACAGGCTTAACTAATATATATACCTGGCCGGACTCAGTTCGGTGATCACCGAAGCCGTCCTCACGGTCTACTTCTTCACCCTCTCCTTGCACCGGCATTGGGTCATCGGAGCCATCATAATCATAGCCAGCTGCTTCTTCACCCTCTCCTTCCAGACCATCGGTGTCGTTGAGAAACATCAACGAGCAGACGGCATCACTTCCTTCTGCGATTATGTCCCTCAACAATGCTTCTTGTGCTTCGTCTCAGGGCGGGGTGTCCATAGTTTCTACAAATATTTACAACATGGCAATTATTATTCAAACATGACAGATATGGATATATTAGTGGCAAACGTAGAACTAGCTAGCTAATCACAATAAGGAATCATATTAATTAGTGGCCTCGACGCTGCTTCTCTAGGGTTTCGGGTGGCCTCGACAACGCTTCAAGGGTTAGGGGTGGCCTCGAGAACGCTTCAAGGAGGGGGTAATATCGCCCCCCCCCCCCACGTGTTGAAGCTATCGGGAGGGGGTATATCGACAACAACAACGATGACACTACATCTATGTCCCACAAGTGACGTGGGCATCGACGCCCGCGTCACTTGTAGGACGTGGATGTAGTGTCCGACACCGACGGCCACATGTATCTCATACCGACGATACTTGCTATTTAATTAGGGTTTCCTCTACCGCTCGGCGACCCTCGACGACCCTCGTTCCTGATAAAAAAAGAGGAAGAAAAAGAAAAAAAAGAGGAGAAGAAAGAATAGAGGAGAAGAACTCCTCTATTCTCTCTTCTCCTCTTTTTTTTTCTTCTTCCTCTTCTTTTTTTATCCTCTTCTTCCTCTCAGGGTCAAGGGGTCGAGGATCGCCGAGGGGTCGGGAGGTTGCCTAGTGTCAAAGGATTCAACAAAACCATGTCTTCATCATTAGGCGAAAGTAACAGGTGCATGATGGTACGAAGCTCTCCAAAGTTATTTTGGAACAGAGTCCCAGATAGGATAATTTGCTTTTTGGTACAAAGTTCAGCAAGAACCTTCCGAATATCGTTATTTGGAAGGCCTTTTCTGAAATTCGTACGAATCGGCAAATTATCCTATCCAGGACTCCATTCCAGAATAACTTTGGAGGACTTCGTACCATCATGCCCTGGTTACTTCCAGCTAATGATGAAGCCATGGATTTCTTCAATACTTTGACACTAGGAAACCTCTCTCGACCCCTCGGCGATCCTCGACCCCTCGAACCCTCGATGACCCTGGAACCCTCGACCCCTAGACGACCCTGGAACCCTCGACCCTCGATCCCTCGACCCTATAGAACCCTCGAACCCTCGACCCTGAAACCCTCGACCCTTGACCCCTTAA
>NC_041386.1:738648767-738693423 GCF_002162155.2 Triticum dicoccoides | reverse complement strand
AAAAAAGGAGAAGAAGCTCCTCTATTCCTTCTTCTTCTCCTCTTTTTTTCTTCTTCTTCCTCTTCTTCCTCTCCTCGTCTTCTTTTTCCTCTCCGATGGCGAGGCAGAGGCGGGGCGGCGACGGCGGCGGGGCGGCGCCGGGAGACGGCGACGGCGTCGGCGCGGCACGGACGGCGTCGGGGCGGCGCGGACGGCGTCGGAGGCAGGGCGACGACGGCGAAGGCGAGGCGCCGAGGGGCAGCCTGGCGGCGTCGTCGGGGCGGGATCGAAGAACTGAACGAAAAATTTCACAAGTGTTGCTTATATAGACGGAGTATTGGTCGCGGTTCGTGGCACAAACCGGGACTAATGCCCCCCTTTAGTTCCGGTTGGTGCCACCAACCGGGACCAAAGGCCGCCGTGGGGGCCCAGTAGGTGGCACTTTTTTGGTTTTTTTTGTTTTTTTGTTGATTTTTTAGTTTATTTTGTTTCTATTTACAACAAAATACTTATTGTTGCTATATTTATTTATTTTGCAGTTTTTTGTTTTGTTTTCTGCATTATTTATTTTCTTTTGTTTTTTGCTTTATTTTTTAATTCTTTTTGCTTTTAGTTTTAGAAAAATTATAAACTTTCTGTTAGTGTCATTAGTTTTCAAATTTGAAAACACTTTTTTTGTTTTCTTTGTTGCTTTATTCATTTTATTTTGTTTCTACTTACAACAAAATACTTATTGTTGCTATTTTTATTTTTATTCCAGTTTTTTTGTTTTGTTTTCTGCATTACTTATTTTCTTTTGGTTTTTTGCTTTATTTTTTAATTCTTTTTGCTTTTAGTTTTAGAAAAAATATAAACTTTCTATTAGTGCCATTAGTTTTCAAATTTGAAAACACTATTTTTGTTTTCTTTATTGCACTACAGGAATCAGCTACTTTGCCGTCCGCCAAGGCGGACGACAAAGGCATGAATGGCGGACGGCAAAGGTCTTTGCCGTCCGCCACGGACGGCAAAAGTGGACGGCAAAGAAAGGGCCGGTAAAGAGCTACTTTGCCGTCTGCTTTTGGTGGCGGACGGCAAAGGGGCCTTTGCCATCAGCGGCTGACGGCAAAGGGCATGGCTCTTTGCCATCTGCTGGCAGACGGCAAAGACTGCAGGCTCTTTGCCATCTGCTGGCAGATGGCAAAGAGACCAAATAGGAATTATTTCTGTTTCTTCTTATATCAATTCATTTTCATAGAAAATCAAACACACACACACACACACACACACACACACACATATATATATGACCAATATAGCATATCCAACACATATTACCAATACTCATGAACACATATATATCCAACACATGTTATCAATATATAGTCATGAACACATATATATCCAACACATATCCATGAACACATATCCAACAAATATTACAAGGAATGATCTAAAACTAAATATCTATTTTCCTAAAAACTATCTTATTACTAAGATCTTCTCTGGATCTTCTTCTTTTCTTCCAACCTGCATAACAAAAACACTGAGAAAGAGAGAATGGGTTAGGAGTAGAAATGTAGCATTTCACTTGGTGAAATGCAATGCTCTAGGAACCAGTACTTGAGATCAAGATAATCTTAGTTAAGATCCTGATTTTCAAAGTGATCTTAATTAGAAAGCCAAATAGAGTAAACCAATACCAAAGAGCCAAAGGAGAGAACCAGCCAAGGACCCAATCAAGAAGCCACCACAATTAGCAGTTAGTTAAATGCCAACACAAAGACCACTATCAGTACTAGCTCCAGGAATTAAGCCAACAAAAAACTAGTGATTAAAGCCAAAGGTTAGACTTCATCACCACAATCAGTTTTGTCCAGTGACAATAGGTACATGTCACTGTGCAGCGCCAAAAACAAAGCTCCAGGAGGAGATATACATCACAACCAGCCAACTAGACCAAGTCCCAACACATCCAGCCACAAGCAGCTTAGAAGAGGTAACCATTAAGGAGAGGTACAGAAGACCTCAAGGTATACTTGAGGGATTATGTGCTCAGACAGCCTGGAAGTGCCAAGGCTAGTTCATCACATCACAGGGATAGCCACATGTAAATTAAGCCTAAGAGAGGGGGGCTCAGACCAGCATCACTGCCCAAATCAGATGTAGTATCTATCTTATCAGTAGAAGACTAGGAAAGTAACAGCCAAAACCAAGTATAGCATCTGTTCATAGGCTATTAGAAAGAGACAAATAGGAATAGCCAAACCAAGTGGTATCTGTTCATATCAGTATTAGAAGTAAAATAACTACGAACAAGTGAGTATCTGTTCATGAGTAAAGTTACTGACCAAAGTAACAACTCCAGGATCAAATACACAGAACAGAGCAGTACAGGAGTATATATACTTCACAAATACACATAGATGGTCACTGACCAAAACCCTGACACAGCAAGAATCCATCACAAAGAGCTCCAATACAAGTTGATGCTCATCTACAGCAGCTAACCACAGCTAATAGAGCCTCACATCCAACAAGATCAAATGCTACAGCTATGCGTTAGAGAGATCAGGAGGGGAGCAAGGACAAGCTCACCAAGAGGAGTTGTAGCCGAAGCAGGATGCAGCCACACCATCACTATGGCGTGACCAGCATCACAACCAACACCACCACAACAAGTCAGAGCTTGCCAGAGAGCACCACAACGGCGGCGCCAGCGAGAGCACAGGCACGAAGGCGCCAACCAGGAGCACCGTAGCACGGAGGCGCCACCCAGGGGCACCACAGCACCACGGCACATCCAGCACCGCCGGAGGATCCTCACGGCGACTGAACCTAAATGCACATCCAACAATCGATAGTACTGAGCCACAGACAGAGCAAGCGAGCAGGCACGGAAAAAACAGGGCGGAGGAGCGGGACTCACGCGCGCTCGAGCTCGTCGGGATCGGGATCTTCGGTTGCGGCCACGGCGAGCCAGAGCAGCGCCACCGTGCAGATCCCCGGGGCCCACCAGCACCCCATCCCCGCCTCCCGGCCGGCCTCAGATCTCCCATGGCGGGCGGGGCGCGGAGGAGCTCGGTGCTCGGCTCCCGTGGCGGAGGTGGATCTCGAGGTCGGGGCGACCGGCGACGAGGCTTCCGCGGCGGGGCGGCGAGCATGTGGGGAGGTGGCGGCGCACGACGCGGCGCAGGCGGCAGCACGAGGCGGCGGGGCTCCTGGGGTCCGGTGAGGTGGCAGCACGCACCGGCGGGAGGAGGCGAGGGGGCGCAGTGGCGCGGGGTCGAGGAAGGCGGGGTCGGGAGGCTCTTGGCTGTGGGGCGGGCGTCGTCGAATCCCGCCGGAATCAGCCGGCGTAGCTTCTCGCGGGAGGGAGAGGGAGAGACGAGCGGGAGAGAGAGAGAGAGAGGGGTGGGGCAGAGAGATAGGGGCGGAGAGAGAGGGGATAGAGATAGAGGAGGTGGGGCAACGGTTTTTTTTACCACAAAAAAAAAGATAGCCCCCTCTTTGCCGTCCGCCAGCAGATGGCAAAGAATCTTTGTCGTCCGCGAGCAGACTGCAAAGAGTGGGGTGGACTGTTGCAGCATACAGGCATCCGGTGGCACCTCTTTGCCGTCCGCTGACAGATGGCAAAGATTCTTTGCCATCTGCCAGCTGACAGCAAAGAAATGACAGATGGCAAAGACCTTCTTTGCCGTCTGCCAGTTCTTTGTTGTCTGTTGTTTGGTAGCTGATGGCAAAGACCTTCTTTGCCGTCCGCAAGCAGACGGCAAAGATCTGGCAGACGGCAAAATCCCTGATTCCAGTAGTGTTGCTTTATTTATTTTATTTTGTTTCTACTTACAACAAAATACTTATTGTTGCTATTTTTTCAGTTTTTTTGTTTTGTTTTCTGCATTATTTATTTTCTTTTGGTTTTTCGCTTTATTTTTTAATTCTTTTTGCTTTTAGTTTTAGAAAAAATATAAACTTTCTGTTAGTGCCATTAGTTTTCAAATTTGAAAACACTTTTTTTGTTTTCTTTGTTGCTTTATTTATTTTATTTTGTTTCTACTTACAACAAAATACTTATTGTTGCTATTTTTATTTTTTTCCAGTTTTTTTGTATTGTTTTCTGCATTATTTATTTTCTTTTGGTTTTTTGCTTTATTGTTTAATTCTTTTTGCTTTGAGGTTAGCAAAAATATAAACTTTCTGTTAGTGCCATTAGTTTTCAAATGGATAATCGGTTGGCGAGGTTTTCAAATATTTAGTTTTCAAATGAACTCTGAAAAAGTTGGCATAGCATGTGCATGTACAAAACGGACAATGGTATCATACTCGTCTGTTACAAAGTTAGCATGGTATCATCATAATAGTTGCGGGAGAAAGTCTTCACTTTTTCTTCGCTTGTGTCATTTGCTTATTGCGCCGTAACCATGGATAATCTTCATCGTTTATCGGGATGCTTGGGTCAGCCTTGACTTTGAAGGGAGAAATTTCATGAAACTTTTCATACTCTTCAGACATGTCTGTCTTGCCCTCCACTCCCAAGATGTCCCTTTTTTCCTGAAAGAACTATGTGGCGCTTTGGCTCATCGTATGATGTATTCGCTTCCTTATCTTTTCTTTTCCTCGGTCTGGTAGACCTGTCCTTCACATAGATAACCTGTGCCACATCATTGGCTAGGACGAACGGTTCGTCGGTGTACCCAAGATTTTTCAGATCCACTGTTGTCATTCTGTACTGTGGGTCTACCTGTACCCCGCCTCCTGACAGATTGACTCACTTGCACTTCAACAAAGGGACCTCAAAATCTACTCCGTAGTCAAGTTCCCATATGTCTACTATGTAACCATAATATGTGTCCTTTCCCCTGTCGGTTGCTGCATCAAAGCGGACACCGCTGTTTTGGTTGGTGCTCTTTTGATCTTAGTCAATCGTGTGAAATGTATTCCCATTTATCTCGTATCCTTTCCAAATCATTACAGTCGAAGATGGTCCCCTGGACAACAAGTACAACTCATCACAAACAGTGCTGTCACCTCTGAGACGTGTTTCCAACCAACTGTTGAAAGTCCTGATATGTTCACATGTAATCCAGTCATTGCACTGCTCCGGGTGTTTGGAGCGCAGACTGTTCTTGTGTTCATCGACATACGTGGTCACCAAGGTAGAGTTCTGTAGAACTGTGTAGTGTGCTTGAGACCAAGAATATCCGTCCCTGCATATTATTGAGTCCCTTCCAAGCGTGCCTTTTCTAGTCAGTCTCCCCTCATACCGCGATTTAGGGAGACCTATCTTCTTAAGGCCAGGAATGAAGTCAACACAAAACCCGATGACATCCTCTGTTTGATGGCCCATGGAGATGCTTTCTTCTGGCCTAGCGCGGTTACGAATATATTTCTTTAGGACTCCCATGAACCTCTCAAAGGGGTACATATTGTGTAGAAATACGGGCCCCAGAATGACAATCTCGTCGACTAGATGAACTAGGACGTGCGTCATGATATTGAAGAAGGATGGTGGGAACACCAGCTCGAAACTGACAAGACATTGCGCCACATCACTCCTTAGCGTTGGTACGATTTCTGGATCGACCACCTTCTGAGATATTGCATTGAGGAATGCACATAGCTTCACTATGGCTAATCGGACGTTTTCCGGTAGAAGCCCCCTCAATGCAACCGGAAGAAGTTGCGTCATAATCACGTGGCAGTCATGAGACTTTAGGTTCTGGAACTTTTTCTCTGGCATATTTATTATTCCCTTTATATTCGACGAGAAGCCAGTCGGGACCTTCATACTGAGCAGGCATTCAAAGAAGATTTATTTCTCTTCTTTCGTAAGAGCGTAGCTGGCAGGACCTTCATACTGCTTCGGAGGCATGCCCTCTTTTTCGTGCAAGCGTTGCAGGTCCTCCCGTGCCTCAGGTGTATCTTTTGTCTTCCCATACACGCCCAAGAAGCCTAGCAGGTTCACACAAAGGTTCTTCGTCACGTGCATCATGTCGATCAAAGAGCGGACCTCTAGGTCTTTCCAGTAGGGTAGGTCCCAAAATATAGATTTCTTCTTCCACATGGGTGCGTGATTCTCAGCATCATTCGGAACAGCGTGTCCGCCGGGACCCTTTCCAAAGATTACGTGTAAATCATTGACCATAGAAAGTACGTGATCACCGGTACGCATGGCGGGCTTCTTCCGGTGATCTGCCTCGCCTTTGAAATGCTTGCCTTTCTTTCGACATTGATGGTTGGTCGGAAGAAATCGACGATGGCCCAGGTACACATTCTTCCTGCAGCTTCCCAGGTATATACTATCGGTGTCAAGTAAACAGTGCGTGCATGCGTGGTATCCCTTGTTGTCTGTCCTGAAAGGTTACTGAGAGCGGGCCAATCGTTGATGGTCACGAACAGCAACGCCTTTAGGTCAAATTCCTCCTTTTTGTGCTCATCCCACGTACGTACACCGTTTCCATTCCACAGCTGTAAAAGTTCTTCAACTAATGGCCTTAGGTACACATCAATGTCATTGCCGGGTTGCTTAGGGCCTTGGACGAGAACTGGCATCATAATGAACTTCCGCTTCATGCACATCCAAGGATTAAGGTTATACATACATAGAGTCACGGGCCAGGTGCTGTGATTGCTGCTCTGTTCCCCGAAAGGATTAATGCCATCCGCGCTTAAAGCAAACCATACGTTCCTTGGGTCCTTTGCAAACTCATCCCAGTACTTTCTCTCGATTTTTCTCCACTGCGACCCGTCAGCGGGTGCTCTCAACTTCCCGTCTTTCTTACGGTCCTCACTGTGCCATCGCATCAACTTGGCATGCTCTCCGTTTCTGAACAGACGTTTCAACCGTGGTATTATAGGAGCATACAACATCACCTTCGCAGGAACCCTCTTCCTGGGAGGCTTGCCGTCAACATCACCAGGGTCATCTCGTCTGATCTTATACCGCAATGCACCGCATACCGGGCATGCGTTCAGATCCTTGTATGCACCACTGTAGAGGATGCAGTCATTAGGGCATGCATGTATCTTCTCCACCTCCAATCCTAGAGGGCATACGACCTTCTTTGCTGCGTATGTACTGTCGGGCAACTCGTTATCCTTTGGAAGCTTCTTCTTCATTATTTTCAGTAGCTTCACAAATCCTTTATCAGGCACAGCATTCTCTGCCTTCCACTACAGCAATTCCAGTACGGTACCGAGCTTTGTGTTGCCATCTTCGCAATTGGAGTACAACCCTTTTTTGTGATCCTCTAACATGCGATCGAACTTCAGCTTCTCCTTTTGACTTTTGCATTGCTTCCTTGCATCGACAATGACCCGGCGGAGATCATCATCATCGGGCACATCGTCTGGTTCCTCTTGATCTTCAGCAGCTTCGCCCGTTGCAGCACCATCGTGCACATCGTCTGGTTCCTCTTGATGTTCAATAGCATCACCGTATTCAGGGGGCACATAGTTGTCATCGTACTCTTCTTCTTCGCCGTCTTCCATCATAATCTCTATTTCTCCGTGCCTCGTCCAAACATTATAGTGTGGCATGAAACCCTTGTAAAGTAGGTGGGTGTGAAGGATTTTCCGGTCAGAGTAAGACTTCGTATTCCCACATATAGGGCATGGACAACACATAAAACCATTCTGCTTGTTTGCCTCAGCCACTTCGAGAAAATCATGCACGCCCTTAGTGTACTCGGAGGTGTGTCTGTCACCGTACATCCATTGCCAGTTCATCTGCGTGCATTATATATAATTAAGTGTGTCAAAAATCATTACATAACATCATGAATAGATAATTAAGTGACCAAATTAATAGAAGTTCATCATCACATAAAAACCAAAGTACATACATAGTTCTCATCTAACAACATAAAGCTCTTCAGAGCATCTAAATTAATTAAACCATACATTGAAACTATGTAAAACATTTCAACGTGAAAACAAATGCGATCATAATCGCAACCAAGGTAACAACTGATCCAACAGCATAATGATACCAAGCCTCGGTATGAATGGCATATTTTCTAATCTTTCTAATCTTCAAGCGCATTGCATCCATCTTGATCTTGTGATCAGCGACGACATCCACAACATGCAACTCCAATATCATCTTCTCCTCCTCAAGTTTTTTTATTTTTTCCTTCAAGAAATTGTTTTCTTCTTCAACTAAATTTAACCTCTCGATAATAGGGTTTTCCGGTTCAACAACCTCCTAGATAAATAAAATCTATGTCACGTTGGTCGGCATAATTTTCATAAACAATAAATGAACCAATAGTTATGAAAAGATAATATATACCACATCCGAATCATAGACAGTACGAGTGCCGACGGGGGCGGATACCAAAACCATCGCACTATATAAGATGCAATAATAAAAGTAAGAAAATAATACAAGTATCTATCTAAACATACAAGTAAGAATATTTTTCCTTTCAGAAAGAAGATAAGAACAAGAGGCTCACCACGGTGGTCCAGGCGATGAGATCGGGGCGGGTGATCGACGGCGGTGAAGACGGGGACGGGGCGTGACGGACCGCTAAACCTAGATAAATATTGAGGAAAATGGAGCTTGGCGGTCGAGTTTGGAGAGGAGAAACCTTAAGTAGTATGGCTCGGGCATTCCATCGAACACCTTGTGTGCATAGGAGGTGAGCTAGAGCACCGCCAAGCCCTATCCCCCTCGGCCAGAAAAAACGGAGCAGTGTGCTCTGGTCTTTCGCGAGGGGGTATATATAGGCACCACCATTGGCCCCGGTTGGTGGCATGAACCGGGACTAAAGGGAAGCCTTTGGTCCCGGTTCAAGCCACCAACCGGGACCAATAGTGGTGGGCTAGGAGCCATGCCCATTGGTCCCCATTCGTCCTACCAACCGGGACCAAAAGGTCCGGACGAACCAGGACCAATGGCCCACGTGGCCCGGCCGGCCCCCTGGGCTCACAAACCGGGACAAATAGCTCCATTGGTCCCGGTTCGTGGCAGAACCGGGACTAATGGGCTGAACCGGCCTGGGCCATTGCCCCCTTTTCTACTAGTGTGAGCTGTAGGTTGGCTTGATCTCTTGTGTCAGGGAGGTGCTAGGTTGGGCATTTGGGCAATGGCAGCTACAGTTTCAGTGAAGGATGTCCATGCCATGTGCAATGAGGGATAGGCCATCAGCACAACCATATGACCATTTTAGTTTTCCTTATTTTCCTAATTTTAGTTCTTTACGGTCTTCTAATTTTATTTTTATTGTTCTTATTTTGTATAGGTCCTTTGGGTCCTGATGAAAATCACTGTCGGTGGGAGGGAATTCGTCATGGGATGTGTCCTATATGTGGTGATGATCTCCTACTTTCTTTTCTTGATTTGTGTTTTGTTCTTCCTTTCTGTCCAACTTAGTAATCGTGCTCTTGCTTTTCCTTTCGTCTCCGCTGTAGATGGGTGTGTTCCCATCCAGTCGTTGGTGGCGTTGATGTGCCCGTCGATTCGGCGATCCACGGCCGAGCTCATCTTCTCAGTGTCGAACTGATGTTCTATGGTAGTGGCAGTCATTATATGAGGTGGTGCGGTTGCTGATGTACAGGAGGCGTCCATGGTGTCGGTTCTCCATCGTCCATGCTTATCTTCTGTATGCTCTAGCAGCCAGGTGACTACAAGGGTGGTTCCCATCATAAGCATTAGCAGCCATTCAGTGTGCATCTCATTGTTCTCCGAGGAACTTGAATTCGACTGAGTTCGTGTGCTTCTTAGTTTTTGGTAATAGAGGTATAGGAACAAGAGAGGAGAGATACACCATTACGGTGACTCATGACACCTAAGTACTACCAGATGTACTATTTTTACTATGGCCAACACTTAGATTTTGTTACATATATGGGTCGGGAACACATAGTGATTCTAATTATTGAGTAAAGTCATGTATATAGACTGATTAGTGTGATATGTTTATGATTTTTTTTGAAGGGCTTCTAAGCTGAAAAGAGGTGAGTGTGGTGGCTTAAACAAAATTTGTGCAATTTCACTTTAACTTCAAACTGTTGTTGGTGAGACTGCCATGTGAGGAATTGATGTACTTGCAATACGTTCAGTTAGATTAGAAAATGTCATCTCATTTAAAATAATAACATCTCATTTCTTCCCCTTGATTCAGTTAGGAACTCAACTTTACGTTCAGATTCTGAAGTAGTTATGCGAGAGTATAAGAGGTTTGAGTATAAGAGGTTTGTAGCCACTGTTGCTGGTAGACTGACTATTTTATATGGGCTGAGGCTGCAACCGAGGGTAGTTCTACTCTATGCTGGGCAGCAATAACTTAGGTCCTGCACTTTTGTGAAATTGATACACCGACTAAACATACATATTGGATTTTTCTCACAGTTTGTGCTCACACCAAATCAACCTTTTCAAAGCATTATTCCGATGTTGCTTCTTCCTCTCTGCTAATTTTTAGATTGCTTTTTTTCTTGGTGACCTTCCTTGATCTGTGCTAATTTGTGCAAGAGAGTTTTGGAAAACATGAATTCTTCTGATTTACTAAAACTTGGATCTCCATTAGGCATGAGCTGAGCTGCCTCCTCTGTTTTATGATTTTTCTCCTCTTGACCCATAGAATGAGGATTGAGATGCATGTTACATAACTATGATTACTTCCTGTGGTGGAAAAGTTAACTAGGATTTTTCTGCTCTGCAATTTAACTCTTATGTGTTTGGTTAAGCTAGCAAAGGTTGATCTTTTGATTTCTAATGGAATACAAATGTTCTAATCTCTGTAGATGGCTCAAGAAAGAGAAGACGACTCATGTTCAGGTACGCTCAGATTTTGAATGGAGCTGAAGACATGATCTGAACTTTATGTTCTGCTCATGACGAATGACGAATGGCGAATATATGTATCCAGCTGGTCCTGCTCGTCCGTGACTCCACCCGCAAGGTCCGCCCAGCCACGCGTAGGTCACGCCGGCGGTTGTCAAGCCTCCTGTTCCACCCTGCAGTGTGTTCCAAACTTCCAACAGCCGAAGCTGAGTATGCAAATATTCATCCCCGGCCCATCCTTGTTCAACGCATGGAAGCAATGACTGCTGCTGGCTTTGAAGCTGGTTGAGGTGCGTGTCTGATCTGTTGGTCCTTTGTGATTGTAGTTTGTTCACTTCACAGACCATGAATTTTCCCCTTTCTTCACTGAACTGTTTTCTCTTGGTATTCTCGCTGTCCAATGACAGTGATTCTTTGACCATGGACTGATGTGCAGGCTAGACTTTTTTTTGCAGGTTGCTGCTTGCCGTTGGTTGTAGGTAGAGGCCTTGCGGTGGTCCAAGATTCTTACACAGGTTTGTCTTCTACTTCGGACCATAGGTTGGTTGCCAACAGTTTATGCATTGCATCGGAACTGACCCTTGTGTCCGGCGTGCAGTGTTGTGCCTGGTTTCTTCTTGACGGATTTGTTGCGAAAGCTGGGAATGTTACGAGGAATCTGCTTTGAGAGGTGTCGTAGTCTGAGAGGTACGCATCAGCAGTTCCTTTTTTTCTACGCCTCCGTATATCTTTGGTTCTATCTTCCTAATGGTGCTTGTTTACAGGAAACGATTTCTTCTAGGCCAGTGGTGTTCCTTTGCGCTATAGCCAGTGTGCTATCTCCTAGGTAGTTGTTGTTTTCTTCCACTGCCTACATGTACTCCTTAGGGCTCCTTTGATTGAAAGGATTTTCATAGGAATGGAGGAGGATTTGAATCCTTAGGATTTTTTACTATATTGGTTATTTGATTCATAGGGATACCTATTTTATCTTTCATTTGCCATTCTGCTCTCCTATTACCGCTATCTTTCCCGAGTGTGTGCCCTTGCCTTATGACATCTTTCACTTAGGGAGCAGTTTATTTCATTGGCTTATTCTTTGCTTCTGAGCTGGTCATTGTTTGTACTGGAGTAAGTGGAATAATGAAACCATTTTAGATTTGAATTTACTCTGCATTTAAAGTGATGTTGAACTCTGGGTGATGAGATGGATCGTTGAGCCTAAGGAGGTCTGAATTCATTTTTTCAATTCTAATTTAGTCCAGCCTTTTAAACAGTCATTGTTTCTTCAAAATAAATTTGATTATTTTTGCTTTTTTGTCTTTGTTTTAGTGTTTAGGCCTTTGAAAATTCACTGCTATTGGTTTCTGAAGATAAGATTTACACATCTTCGAAGTTGCACTGCCATGGTACTTCGCTTTTGGTTTTAACCATAAGAGCATCAGCATCAGCCAGGAGCTAGGCCTACCTCTCATTTATGTTTTGTTCATGTAAATGCCCCTCTTTTCACTCTTATTACATTTATCTTGATGTGAGTCATGAGGTTCTTTTCGGGTGATATCATTCTATATGTTTACCAAATCAATTTTCCAATCTATTTTTCCCTGCCTAGGCTTCAACTTGCCCAATACATTATAGAAAGCAATAATAGATAGGGATAAATGTAAATGCTTGTTCCGCTGCCTGTGGGTCTAGGTGCCTACGTGTCTATGTTGCTATGGAAGCTCGTCGCTTGCTCTATGTCTAAAACAATCGCATGTGTTACTATTTCTTCCTCCCCGCCCCTTTTCTTACCAGCCAAGCTCATCAGTCCTTCCCGCCTCGCCCTCCTTTCACTCCCTCACCTCGCCTCTCTCTCGCTCCGCCTGCAGCTCGTCTACGGATATATGTGTCTGGATTTAGTTGGTACACCTACTGTGTTTCAGGCGTGTTGTTCTTTCTTGAATAAATTAGCAGATGCTTGCTTCTGTTAATTAAAGCTCTTGCATTAGGAGTACTGCGCTGTGCTTGCATGCAATTCTCTTGGTTTAGACAGCAGCAGAGCCCAGACAACAATTAGTAGAAGTGGTTATGAGATGAGGTAGAGGAGAGCAGAGAGGGCCAGCCGTCGCATATGCAATGCATGAAAGTGGCTGTTGATTCCATTTAAGTAATGAATGAATAGTAGTTGCTAATTCTATTATAGTGATTACAAGCATAGTTGACCTATCGTCTGTGTAGTGTGGTTGTTCTGAGTGATTACAAGCATAGTTGACCTATCGTCTGAGTACTGTGATTGTTATACACACTCTTTACATTTGTGTTTTCCCCTTCTAGCTTTCATATGCATGCTTCCAATGCACATACTCTTGAGTTCATCTCCGCCTTAGATGCCTGTGGCTTTCCCTCTTTTGGTGCTGTTTAGAAATAGAGAGTTGAGTGATAGGAAAAACAGACAGAAGAGTGAAAATTATGTGGCTGCATTGCTGATGAATTTTACAATCTGAAGCTATTGCTTATGGATACCAATATTACATTGGCATTGGTGTTTAGATCTGCTTGTTCTTACCTCTTTGCCTATATGCTCTATAGGGGAGCTTTTATTCTCTGTTTGAACTGTGATTTCTGAATTTGGTTTCTTATTGAAGAAATAACTAAAGCTTTGCTTTCTTCAGAAAAAGAAGCTTTGCTGCTGCACACTATTTTATTGCCTTTCCTTGAAGATGATTATATTGATTAGTTGTCGGCTTTATCTCTCTCCGATTTTTGCCTCGGTTTCCAGGTTATCTCATATAAGCCATGAACCTAGCATGAACTCGAAAAATAAATTATTGTATATGAAGATGCTATCTGAGTATGTATTTGCATGTTCGTAGATCTACTACATATGCTTTATTATGTATAAATATGCCATGTAAGTATCTACCTTTAGATCATTATCGCTTGCACATATAATGGGTCCAGTATCTGCTTTGATTTTGTTTTTATGTGTGAACAGAACCTATCATGAAGGAGGTTGACATCACAGACAAGTTCGTGCTTGAGGTCATTTTCATTAAGCTGCAGCTCGCGCGACCACTATTTTTACTACTGCAAAGTTGGACAGAGGTTTGCAGTAACAATCAAGTTCCGTCCCAGCACGCGGCATCAGTGACAAGATGCTGAAGCAATGGCAGTATCCGGATATTCATCTAATTTCATAGAAGATGCAATGGATGTTGTAGCGGCTCGAGTTATCAGATACATGGAGACTGTGTGCCAAGGTGCTCAAGGACTATAGTTACAACAAACTGAAACAAACAAAGGAAGAGAACTGCATCTAATTGGTTTGTTAACAGACAAAGAAAAGTAGATCAAAGAACAGATTTAGAAGATCAGAGAGCTTAGAAAGGCTTTGGAGACAATATGTATCAAGTTCAAAACACTTTTGCTGGGATTCATCACATAGCTAAAACGTTGTATACTCAACCAGTTCTACAAACAGCAATGACCTCTACAAGGCTGCTGTTGATGTGCAAAATGAACTTGCTCATCTGCAGTATGCAGCTGATTGACTGATGATTCTATGCAGCTGATTTGAAACACATTGGTTTATCCCTTTTAAATAAAGTCTACTTCCATAGCCTATGTACCTTTGGAAGATTCTTACCGGCTATAACAACTTTATTTAAATGACTAGCGATACCGCCTTTGTCTCACCATGCTAACTAATTAGCCTGTGAAGTTTTGTGTATAGGTTCACCCAAAGAACATGTTTGCTTTTGGCACTACTCTCTGGTCATCATGTTTACTCTACTAAGCTACCTAAATAGCTTATGAAGCTTTGTGTGTATAGCTTCACCCTAAGAACCCGTTTGCTTTTGGCACTACTCTCTGGTCATATATAAATTTGGAATGCATGATATTATGTTGTATCCATGTGATATATCTATGCCGACTGAGTCTACTCCTCCTGTTTAATGCAAATATTTTCTTATATTCAGGTGACAAGCTTTCGGCTTCTGTGAGATAAGAAATCCATTTATATTGCTCTATATATGAATATCCACTATTTGTAATACAATCCACATTGCATCATCTTGCCATCTATTCCCTCCGTTCGGAATTACTTGTCTCGAAAATGGATGTATCTAGAACTAAAATACATCTAGATACATCCATTTTTGCGACAAGTAATTCCGAACGGAGGGAGTACATATTTACTCACTACTAACATTCCTTCTAACTCGCTTCTTACGCCATTGGCGCAACCAGGTCATCTAGTCAATGTAACAGCTGAAACAGAGGTAGAAGCTCGTAAGCTACCTAATGACTTGAGGTACTAGCAATGCTAGATTGACAACTGGTTAAGTTCTGTCAAATGTTGGAGAACCTCTTCTGAAGGAAGTGTAGTTAAAGTCAAAATGTCAGATAAGGACAACAGTTTTAGTGAAGCTAGCCCATCAAGGAAAGTAGCTTTTTTTTAGAAAAGGAGGATGCACCCCCGGCCTCTGCATCTGGACGATGCATACGGCCACATTATTAATTATTAAGCATAAAAGACCTTATAAAGTAGTACATCAGTAAGCCTGAAGGCACCATCTAGGCAACATCTGTCGCTACTCCTACCCCCTTGATGCAGTGGTGCCGAATGTCCGAGCGTAATACCAAACAGACATCACACCAAATCCTAACATCTAATGCCGGATGCCCCATCCTAGCCACATACCGGGACTGGGTCACACGCCGGTCCGGCGCACTCACCGAGGCTGCCACCGCCTTCTTCCACTGATCTATCTTCAGAGCAGGTACTGACGCACAGACCTTGCCAGGCCTGCCGTCGACGCCACCATGCCGCCAGACAGCTCGACCACCCTGCGCTCGTCCATCCAGCCGCATCCGTCGTCGATATGCAGCTGCACCATGCCGCCACCACTCATCATCAATGACGCGGTAGATACAACGCCGCACCACCTGGCAACCTCCACACCATCGCCGCTGCTGGAGCTACTCGGATCCCACCATCCACAACATCTCTCCCCCGAACAGCAGTTCCTCCCAAGACGGCGCCTCCATGGAGGATACGACGCGCAGGACGCCGCCGCCGCCCAATCCAGACTGAATTTTGGACTTTCGTCCGGGAGGGGTTTGGGGGTGGATAGGGGGGGCCTCGGCTTCACCTCCAGGAAGGGTAACCGCGTCAAGTGACGTCGCTGATGCCGGGCCGAACACGCCGACCAAAGTTTCCTCCGGTCCCCATCCTATGCCACCAAACCTCCGTGTACTCCGGATCCGGCAAGCCGATCCAAAACCTGCGAAGATGAAAGAGCCATGGGGCTCAACCCACCAGAAAGGAGGATCGAGAAGAACTCCTTGTAGATCTCCAGACGCCGAATCCAACGATCCGACATGGCCAGCGACGATCATCACCACCCCGCGGCGACCGACGGAGTCCGAAGAAAAGATCCAGATGGATCCGATCTGGATCTGGTGGCACCCACGACCACCGGTCAGGCCAACGCAGCCACCACCTCACAACACGCAGGTCGCCACCGCCGCGCCGCGCACGACGCCGATGGGAGACCCGCCCGCAGACGACTAGGGGCTGGAGGACGAGGGGCTCTCTTTCGATTGGAGGAACAGAGCGTTACACCGATGAAGCCGGCCTCGTCCAGGGCATGTAGGGGGTAATGGCTACCCTTGAGCCGTCAAGGCTCTCCAGGGAAAAAAATTATCCCTTCGTAAATAAGGGATATCTCTACATCCTCATTGATTAAGGGGTCCTCTGCTCGACAGTGCAGCTCCGGCTCGGGTGCCGGACTGCTTACGCCCTCAAGCCAACGCCTCCATCTCTACTCAAAGAGCTTGATACACAACGGATCAGATGCTAAGATAAACTCGAGGAGAACGAGGAGGTTAGGGATGCACTTACTATTTCGGCGGGATTGTAATAAGACAACCTGTCGCAGAATTATCGCCGAGCGCAGTCCTCCGCCGACCCTTGAAAGATCCTGGCCAGCGCTGTCCCAAAGGCTACTTAATCGTAGAAACTTTCCTGAATGGTTCATGAAGAATCATCGGTCCCATTGAACTCACACAACAAGTGGGCGCGCTGCCGAAGTGGTTGGACTCTTAGGTCTATCACCATGGCCCTTATGTCAATAATGGTTCAACCGGTGTGCGTCAGTTGTGTCACTCGAGCCGCCTGTTTGGTTACCTCGGCACTTTCGTCTGAGGCCGGGCTCTTTGGCCTCTAGCTGTACCGCCTCTTCGGGGGCTTCATAGAGAATAATGGGAGTCCTAGCTGAACTGGCTCCATGAGAGGGACGTCGCCTATGTAAAACCACTCGGACGGCCAGACGTCGCTATACTCCAGACATGGCTTGGTGAATTTTGATGTGTCTTGGGTGCTAACCTGTCTCTCTATTTATATGTTGAGCCTTGGGAATGAAACTTGGAGTAAAAGCTTCCTCAAAGTCGGTTTTACCCGAAAGGCAAGAGTCCTTCTCGGACTCCAGGGCCAGACGCCAGGGTTCCCGGCGTCTAGACCCAGACGCTAGGGTCCCTAGAGTCTGGCCTCTGGTCTCCGCAAAACTCCTTTTTGCACTTTCCAAAAACCTCGTGGGCTTTCCCCTTTGGCCCAAATAAAGTGTTCTCATACCCAAACATTTTGGGAAACATCCGGTACCCCTTCCGGTGAAATCCGGAACCCTTTCGGAGACCAAACACTATTATCTCATATATCACTCTTTACCTCCGGACCATTCCGGAGCTCCTCGACATGTCCGTGATCTCATCCGGAACTCCGAACAACTTTCGGTCACCAAGAATAACTCATATAATACTATATCGTCAATGAACGTTAAGCGTGCGGACCCTACGGGTTCGAGAACTATGTAGACATTACTGAGACACCTCTCTGGTCAATAACCAATAGCGGAACCTGGATGCCCATATTGGCTCCTACATATTCTACGAAGATCTTTATCAGTCGAACCGTTATGACAACATACGTAATTCCTTTTGTCCATCGGCATGTTATTTTCCCGAGATTCGATCGTCGGTATCTTCATACCTAGTTCAATCTCGTTACTGGCAATAGCATGAAGAAAGCAATAGCACTAAAACTAAATGATCATTATGCTAAGCTAACAGATGGGTCTTGTCCATCACATCATTCTCCTAATGATGTGATCCCGTTATCAAATGACAACACATGTCTATGGTTAGGAAACCTTAACCATCTTTGATCAACGAGCTAGTCTAGTAGGGCATACTAGGGACACGGTAATTGTTTATGCATTCACACCTGTATTTAAGTTTCCGATCAATATAATTCTAGCATGAACAATAAACCTTTATCATGAATAAGGAAATATAAACAACAACTTTATTATTGCCTCTAGGGCATATTTCCTTTCAGTCTCCCACTTGTATTAGAGTCAATAATCTAGATTACAGTGTAATGATTCTAACACCCATGGAGTCTTGGTGTTGATCATGTTTTGCTCGTGGAAGAGGCTTAGTCAAAGGGTCTGCTACATTTAGATCCATATGTATCTTGCAAACTTCTATGTCTCCATCCTTGACTTGTTCACAAATGGAGTTGAAGCGTCTCTTTATGTGTTTGGTTCTCTTGTGAAACCTGGATTCCTTCGCCAAGGCAATTACTCCAGTGTTGTCACAAAATATTTTCATTGGACCCGATGCACTAGGTATTACACCCAGATCGGATATGAATTCCTTCATCCAGACTTCTTCATTTGTTGCTTCCGAAGAAGCTATGTACTCTGCTTCACACGTAGATCCCGCCATGACGCTCTGCTTGGAACTGTACCAACTGACAGCTCCACCATTCAATATATATACGTATCCGATTTGTGACTTAGAGTCATCCGGATCAGTGCCAAAGCTAGCATCGACGTAACCATTTACGACGAGCTCTTTATCACCTCCATAAACGAGAAACATATCCTTGGTCCTTTTCAGGTACTTCAAGATGTTCTTGACCGTTGTCCAGTGATGCACTCCTGGATTACTTTGGTACCTCCCTGCCAAACTTTTGGCAAGACACACATCAGGTCTGGTACACAGCATAGCATATATGATAGAACCTATGCTGAGGCATAGGGAATGACTTTCATTTTCTCTCTATCTTCTGCAGTGGTCGGGCATTGAGTCTGACTCAACTTCACACCTTGTAATACAAGTAAGAACCCTTTCTTTGACTGATCCATTTTGAACTTCTTCAAAACTTTATCAAGGTATGTGCTTTGTGAAAGTCCTATTAAGCGTCTCGATCTATCCCTATAGATCTTGATGCTCAATATATAAGCAGCTTCACCGTGGTCTTTCATTAAAAAATTCTTATTCAAGTATCCTTTTATGCTATCCAGAAATTCTATATCATTTCCAGTCAACAATATGTCATCCACATATAATATTAGAAATGCTACAGATCTCCCACCCAATTTCTTGTAAATACAGGCTTCACTGAAAGTCTGTATACAACCATATGCTTTGATCACCTCATCAAAGCGTATATTCCAACTCCGAGATGCTTGCACCAGTCCATAGATGGATCGCTGGAGCTTGCACACTTTGTTAGCACCTTTAGGATCGACAAGACCTTCTGGTTGCATCATATACAACTCTTCTTTGAGAAATCCATTAAGGAATGCAGTTTTGACGTCCGTTTGCCAGATTTCATAATCATAAAATGCGGCAATTGCTAACATGATTTGGGCGGACTTAAGCATCGCTACGGGTGAGGAAGTCTCATCGTAGTCAACCCCTTAAACTTGTCGAAAACCTTTTGTGACAAGTCGAGCTTTGTAGGTAGTAACATCACCATCAGCGTCAGTCTTCTTCTTGAAGATCCATTTATTTTCTATGGCTTGCTGGTCATTAGGCAAGTCCATCAAAGTCCACACTTTGTTCTCATACATGGATCCTATCTCAGATTTCATGGCCTCAAGCCATTTGTCGGAATCTGGGCTCATCATAGCTTTTTCATAGTTCGTAGGTTCTCCTTGGTCTAGTAACATGACTTCCAGGACAGGATTACCATACCACTCTGGTGCGAACCATGCTCTGGTCGACCTACGAAGTTCAGTAGTAACTTGATTTGAAGTTTCATGATCATCATCATTAGCTTCCTCTCTAGTTAGTGTAAGCATCACGCGAACAGTTTTCTCTGATGTACTACTTTTCAATTTGAGAGAAGGTACAATTACCTCATCAAGTTCTACTTTCCTCCCACTCACTTCTTTCGAGAGAAACTCCTTCTCTAGAAAGGACCCATTCTTAGCAACAAAGATCTTGCCTTCGAATATGTGGTAGAAGGTGTACCCAATTGTTTCTTTAGGGTATCCTATGAAGACGCACTTCTCCGATTTGGGTTCGAGCTTATCAGGCTGAAGCCTTTTGACATAAGGGTCGCAACCCCAAACTTTAAGAAACGACAGCTTAGGTTTCTTGCCAAACTAGAATTCATACGGTGTCGTCTCAACGGATTTAGATGGTGCCCTATTTAACGTGAATACAGTTGTCTCTAATGCATAACCCCAAAACGACAGTGGTAAATAGGTAGGAGACATCATAGATGGCACCATATCAAAAAAAGTGTGGTTACGACATTCGGACACACCATTACGCTGTGCTGTTCCAGGTGGCGTGAGTTGTAAAACAATTCCACATTGTTTTAAATGAAGGCCAAATTCGTAACTCAAATATTCTTCTCTGCGATCAGATCATAGAAACTTTATTTTCTTGTTACGATGATTCTCCACTTCACTCTGAAATTCTTTGAACTTTTCAAATGTTTCAGACTTGTGTTTCAGAAATGTGCACCTTTTTCGCTGTCCTTGTCCTTGCTGCTACATGCGGAGGGAGGGGAACAGCTCGGCCCACCCGCCGACAGGCTTTAGTCACCTGGGCAGGAGAAGCATCCACGCCATTGTCGGCTGCTTCAGGCTCAAATGGTGGCCCATCGAAGCTCCATCCGATGGGGTCCAGCCACCATGAGGGCTGGCGAGGCCCGCATCCTGACAAACACCGTCTCGGCGGGCAATCGCCTTGGCCTCCCTCCTCCCTCTCTCCCACATCGTTGGACCGGAGGTGGTGGCGCTGCTCCAATAGGCGGTTTAAGGCTGACGGCGCTAGCTGAGGACACAGCTAGAGGTAGGTGGGGCATAAATTGTGAGAAAGAATTAATCTCTCGTAAGTTCGAGTTTAAAGGTCGTCAGAAAATTTCCGGCTGAAAATGAAGATTCCGGTTTAAGATCCGGTTCAAGGGAAAGATGTCTCCCATAAAGTTTTGAAGCTCTCAATATCCGGTTTAACATCCCGGTTCAAGAAGAATTTATCTCTTGCAAAATGTTAAAGGTTGCCGAAGAGGACCTACTGCCATGATGCGCGGTTCAAACATGGGTATCCTGCCTTATTGGCTTGTCATATTATTGATCACGTGGGGGCTTCTGTTTATAAAGAGACATCTGGTTTACCCCTTGATTCAGCTTATAAAGCCTTATATAAAAATCACTTGGGGGCTTGGTCGTATTCGAACCATAGTCACACCTCTTGATCGGCTTAAAGCCAAATTATTTCGGGGCCAAAGAGAGTGTTGCAAAAGAACAACTCAAACATAGGCACCCACTGAGCACAACTCAAATTATTGCTTGGGGATTCTTTGCTATCGAAAATAAACAAAGAATCTACACTTGTAATAGGCTATCAAGCCATGGCTTGAAAGCCTGGTGTATACACCTAAAACCCCGGGTTAGCCTGCCTTTTTTAAGTAAGTCACTCTGTCCAGGTAAACCTGGTATGACCCGTCGAACTATGACAAGTCAATCTATATGAGACCCTGAACTTGTCAAAGTTAAAACGACGATTGGTTAAGGATTGAGGACCATCTTAAAAGGCTTTGTGAAATGGTTTAACTCAGTGTCCTGGTAGCCCATGAAAAGCCTCGAATTTGGGGCCTGGCAGCCCGTGAAATGCCTCGACTACAAGTTTTCATTTGCTTTTTGCCAAGTTTTTCTCTCTTTTGATAAGAATTATGAGGTTTTTTGATAAACCGGTGTTCATCAACCCGGCTCGGCTTTCAACTGCAAGTTGTCAGTACATGATCAGTTATAATCCGGCGCTTATTAACCCGGTCTGGTTTTGACTATAAGTCGCCAGTATTGAATATGGATAAACCGGTGTTTATCACAACCTGGTACGGTTTTATAATAAACCGGCACAGTATGAAAGGAGTTATCATTACTCAAGATTAGGGGTTATCACTCTTACTACAAAAAGTTGGTAAACCAACGATGTGATTCAATGTCACAGGTATGATATATTACATATTTTCTTATACTTAAGTGCAGCCTTGGTTATAAACCCGGGTTATATGTTGGGCATTATGACCCGTCCGGCGGTAAACCGCCAGGACACTTTAAACTTGTTGTATGCAGAAACGAGTTGAATAAAGCATGATTATAAATCACCGGCGTTTATTAACCCGACCTGGCTTTCGACTATAAGTCGCTAGTATGATGATAAATTATCCAGTGTTTATTAACCCGGACTGGCTTGGGATTATAAGTCGCCAGTATATGTTTGAATTGCGCCATTGGAATCATGCGCTCATAAATCATTGAATTATATTATTCAAATCTTCAAATAGCCAACATGGCTGGATTTTTATTATGGTTATCAATAAAAAGTATTATGATTAAGGTCTTCAAAGTCGCTTTAGCGCAATGGCTATTATATTATTAATGGATATGATTTATTAGACATTGGAAGGAATAGTCCCGTGTCGCTGCAGGCTTACGACCCGGCACTTGGGGGCTACATTATTCAAGTTGAGATTACATCAAATATGCAAGTCTCATGTCGCTGCAAGCATACACCATGACACTTGGGGGCTAATGCAAAGTCAGTTTTTTCTCACCTTATTGAAGAGCCGACTCATCACAGTGTAATGAGTCAGCCCTTGGGGGCTACCAATTGCTCCTGTCAACAATTCAAGGTACACAAGTTTTAAAACCATTATATTGACAGGTCCGCTGCTCAGTTGGTAAAGCACAAAGCTCTTCACCTTGTGGACGTGGGTTCAAAGCCCCATGGTGGAGTTACATCATATGATGTTATTTTCAATGAAGCATGATCATATTTATAAAGTCCCCGCTCATTATTGCATAATGACCCGGCCCTTGGGGGCTATACTAGTTGAAGTTTTTTGAGCATCAGGCAATGACAAGTCCCAGGTTGCTGCAAGCATGACAACCCGGCACTTGGGGGCTACATAATATGGAATATTCAGTTGTGACTAATGAATGAGATGAACAATCTGGATTTCTTCAAGGTTGCAACATTTATATTGAAGCAAGTCTTAAGCCATCACTTTGTTCTGCTCAAGACTTGGGGGCTACAGGTATTATATTATTGTCGAAGAAATATTTTCAAATTCTCTCTTTGAGCAAACCAGATTGACCCGGTGTCACCAATCATTATGACCCTGTGGCTGCAACCAGGCGTCATCAATAATCATGAACCGGCATTGGCAACAATCATGAACCGGCGTTGGCAACAATCATGACCCGGAATTATCAGTTTTTATAACCCGACAATGGTGGTAATCATAAACCGGCAAGTTCTACATCTTCAAGCCGGCTGAATATCAGTTGAATATTTGAAGAACAATATTTTTGTCAAATCAGAGCATTGAAGGCCGATTTAAATGGATTTTTTATTTGCAATATTTCTTCTACAAGCAAATTGATTATGAAGCTGGTCTAATGACCCGGATTTTCTAGAAGAAGGAAATAACAAGGACTTAAGGATGATCAGATGCCGGCTTACAAGAATATTTAAGCCGGAGCTCAACCTGTCAATTTCGTTCTTTGTTTATGTTGCAGGATCAGTTTAACATGGGTAAATCCAAATTAAACTAGGGGCTAATGTCGGGGATATACCCCGCGGTATGAACTGCCGGATGTATGACCCGGTTGGAGTTTGGCGATTCACTGGCGACCTGCTTGGACCTGGCGGTTTACGATTCATTGGTAATCTGGCAGGCGGGTCAGAGGAGCGACAAGACCTGGTAGCCCAACATGCGGTTCATGAAAGGCTGGCTCATGTTATGGTGGGCCGGTTTAAGAGGAAGACATAAGGGATATTCTCCTACAAAGGAAGCAAGACTAGGACTCCACTTGTAATAGAGTAATCCTAATCCAACTAGGACTAGTCATGTAAACAGGCCTTTCAACATATATAAGGAGGGGCAGGGCACCCCAAAGAGGGACAAGCAAGAAGAAACAATCTTGAGGGCTAGATACAAAGAGCCGGTTTACGGCGACTCCCTCGTGATGATAATGAGACCTAGCCACAAACAGAATGTAGGGTTGTTACCGGAAGATGTTTTCCAGGGCTCGAAGCTGTCTAAATCCTTGTCTTGTGTTGCGTCTCTCGATTCCGCTCAACCCCTCTCAAGCTACCACATAGATGTGTTGGCCTCACGACTAAGTCCTCACACTAGGACATCTGCCGTGACAAAATCACGACACCGCCGGTGCCGATTTGTGGCGGAGACAACAAGAACGAGAGGTGTGTGTGACCTAGGCTATATGGACTGGGCTGGGCTGAACTGGGATGCGTGCGTTGTGTACCGAGCTCAGGCCCAGTGGGCCCAGTGTGTTGTGTTCTGTATTCTGTATCTGGGCCATGTCACTGTCCTTTGTTTTTGCAGCTACAATGCGCAGTAATTCTAAAAGAAGCTACAATGAGCAGTTCTTGTAAAAAAGCTAAAATATGCATGGTTTCTAAAAAAAGCTAAAAAACTCAGTTTTCTATAGTCACTAAGAAGCACTGGATGAAAAATGCCATTGCAATTTTCATCCATAAAAAAAGTGTCACTATAGTGGCATTTTCGGAGCCCCTAGTGATATCTTGGAAGAATCTAGAGAATTGTAATGATATTTTTCAAAAGCTGATAACTAGAATTGCATTTTTTTTAATCTGCTAAAATTGTAGAGAGTTTTAAGTTTGACCTCAAACACTCTTGAAATGCTCTATTTAGTTACACCTAAGCTTGACAATCTTGCACTCTTGAAGCTTCTATTAAGTTATTTGTTACATTATAATAATCTAAATAATCGAATATGTTTGAAATTGTGTAGATATAAGAAATGTACAATACTACATTAAAGGCCATTAATTAATTCCGGTATGAGTGTGATACTTCTGGTTTGCCTAGATTTATGGTAAATATATTCTAACAGGAAATTTAACATAACAAATTGAATAAAACATACTTTTCGACATAATATCATCTCATATTAATATAACATTATTTTAATAATGAATATTATAATTATATGCTAAAATTTGCACACTGATATACTGGCATCATGTTATTGTTAAAAATCCGTTTGTAGTATTTAAAAAATATTGAAATATTTCGTTGCAATATATGAATAACTTTGAAGCAAAAAAGTTTATTATAAGTACGTGAGAATTATTAATATTTGATCTTTTTACTCTAAAGTTTATTATACATATGAAAGACATTTTTTCTATGCATGGTGGTAGCTACGCAATAAATTGAAACAATCATTTCATTCTAACTCATATAAATTTTGACATAATGTGAGGCCTTCATTCTAAATCCATTCATATCTTGCCAGCTCCGCAACTGTTGAATTTTAAACTCTTAAATTGTTTATAGTAGGAGAACCACACTGATGGTTTCCTAATATTTTAGTTACAAAATTTAATACAACATTCGGAAAACATTATCTCTGGCATTATAGTAAAAATGAACTGCATTGTACGAGATTATGAAAGTCTTTACATAAAAAAATATGTTTAGTTTGATCATCACTTCATAAATATTGTCTTTGCAATACCTTAAACTTTTAACAGTACGGTGTTCTACTAAAATAATCAGAAAATAAGAACTATGAAAGACTAAGTTTTCACGTTCCCATTTCTTCATGATAATTTTTGAAAGGGCGCACCGAATTTTCCTATGCACCCCATATATTTTTAGGGATCGTCCACAAAGGTTAAACCAAAATTTTAAGGATTTTCACACTCACAAAAACATAAGTCTCTTAACCATTTTTGTCATTAATACTCCAAAACCACAAAGAGGGCACTAGATGCACTTACACTTCCTCGGTGCTTATAAAAGCAACAACCTTTTTTCTTATACCATGCTTCATGTGATGCTATTATGCATGCTTTTTTTTCTTCTTCGTCCACACGTATGATCTTACCACCATACAACACTGTACATCGGACACCACATGTGCTTGAGCTGATGCTAGCAAGACGCCTCCTTCGTCTAAGCACATGTGTGGACATACTAGCATTTGACAAAGTTAAGCGCTTAATGACATGCAAATGGTCTCTCCTTGAGGCCTTGTATGGTGCAGAGTGCTTGGATTCTCCGTACTGCTAAATCAGCAGCAAGAGCGAGCCCTTTGCAACAAGCTAAAGCTTCCAGGCTTGCAGGATCGACCATACCGATATTTCCGCCTTTATCGCGGAATAGACTATCCCGCAATTCGGGACAATCCATGAACGATAGATGTGGTCTCTTCGCGTGTTGGTTCGCTCGCATCTCACATATGCTTTTTTTTCATGCCGTTCGCTACTCTAAAAAAAATAGAGAAAACCAACAACATTTTGATCTACAAGAAAGCATGGCTATTGGCCCAAAACAATTCCAAAATGTTTGTAAATTTGAAATAAATACACAAATTTAAGGTATCATGATTTTTTATTTCAAAACTCAATTATTAAAAATATTCAAGAGTTTGAAATTTTTAATGAAATTGAAAATATGTTTGTGAATTTAAAAGGTTTTGTAACTTTTAAAAACAAATCATAAGTTTGAAAAAACACATTAATTTGAAAGTTCATGAATTTTATAAATGCTCGCAATATTCAAATGTTCACGAATTAAAAATATTCTTAAATTGGTAAAAAATATGAATTTGAAAAAGTTCACCAATATATAAAATGCTCAAGAACTGAAAATCAATATTCATATATTTGGAAAAATACAAATTTGAGTTTGTTTGTGAAATTCAAAACTGTTATGAATTTGAAAAAATGTCATGAATATAAAAATGTTCTCAAATTTAAAAATGTCTGCAGACTTTAATAAGAACATATAAGAAGGAGCAAAAAATAAGAAGAAGAAAAACAGAAAACAGAAAAATGAAACGCAATAGAAAAAGGAAACTGAAAAGGAAAATAAAAGATATGAAAAACTAGAAGAAAGCAGTTTTCTCAACTAGTTTTACTCGTCTTGTTTAATAAAAACGATCCAGTATTAGAAGGTTCACCAGAAGAACAAAAGCACACTCAAACATAATAAAAAAATACATTGAGGTCATTGGACCACCGAATGACCATTGACGCCACCATAATGAACCATTGATGAGCCGCTGCCATATCGGTTTTGGCCTAATCTTGTCGTTGTAGTCAAAAAGTCTTCTTGCACCTGCCCTTAAGGACCAACGCCTTGGAACCACAATAGTCGCCAGCAAGACTTAACTTCGGTCCTATTTGAATTTACTAGTTGTCGGTGTGATTTTGTGTGTGTGCGATTCGTATTGGTTATCTGCATTCTAACTAGGCCTGGTGTGTGCTTTTTTTGTCTATCCCTTTAGTGCTTCACTTTAAGCTAATAAATTCCACCTTTTATCAAAAAAGAAAAGGAAAAACAACAAAACAACAGTGTCCTGCTCACAAGGACTAAATAAATAGAGCAGGGAGTTGCTACTATAAATGATGCACCAACAGTATGAGCCTTTTGGCGGTTCCATTAATTCAGACATACATCCAAAAGATAGTTAAACAGATGGGCAGGGAGCAGAAGAACAGGTTCAACGGAGAGCGTTCTACAATCTCCGATTCTCCATACAATCACTAAAGCATTCATTTGTGACTTTAGTTGATTATATTTCTACAGGTGGTAGCTATGGCCGTTGAGGGGGTTTCCTATTATGACAATGAATGGTCATGGTTTACTTTTTGTCATAATTTTCTTTAACCTCCAAAATCGAAATATGGTATGATCACTATTTTTGGTGGCATTTTTTTGTTCTTGTGTTATTATAGCATAGTGCTATATGGAGTAAACTATAAATTTTCAACAGACTATCCAAGATGCAGGATATCGCCATATGGTGGTACTTTAGTGATCATTTAGCAAACTTCTTGTGCCGCCTTTCTGTTGATGTATAAATGTATTGCCCAGTCTCTTCCATCAGATCGCTCTTTTGGTTGCATTGGCTAGAGCTTACGCTTCTACATGGTATCAGAGCCAAGAGATTTTGAGTTGAAGACCCGCTGATGCAATTAAAATGCAGCCCACTTTCGGTCCACGTTTAGGCCAAGGAAGCCACATGTGAGGGGGAGTTTTGACGTATAAATATATTGCCTAGTATCTTCCATGAGATCGGTTTTTTAGTTGCATTGGCTAGAGCATGCACTTGTACACTGTTTTGCATACATGGTTCTACAGTTAACATGTACCTTTTAATCAACTATATTTCATGTTTGTTAACCGTGCATGAAAGCATCTAAAAGAAAACCAATTTTGCAGTTTTGAAAAAGATTGGTTTTGCACGCACCCTACGACATGGGAGAGGTACCAAACTTGCACAATCCACTACGAACAAGTCCCACGGCTAGAGCATTCTGAAGAAGAGTCGGAGCATTCTAAAGTAGAGCCAGAGGAATTTGAAGAAGAGTGGCGCCTTCCGGAGAAGAGTCGATTCAGAAGAGCCGGATCATACTGAAGAACAGCCCGAGCAATCTAAAGAAGAACCGGAGTATACTGAAGAAAAGTCGGAGTGTTCTGAATAAAAGATATACAGTAGTATTCTGAAGAAGGGCCATCACCCAACAAATAGAAAATTACGGTCAGAGCGTCTCGTACCCAATAAAAGATATACAGGAGTGTTCTGAATAAAAGATATACAGTAGTGTTCCGACGGTGCATCTCCGTATAACTCTAATAGAAAAGGTTGGTCCTATAAGACTTTGTTTGGGCAAAAGTCAATCAATTTGGATGTTCTTAGATCTTGCATAGGCCACAAAAATGAGTTGGTTCCGCCACTGGATCAACACATGGAGCAAGAGTAAGAAATCATAATGATGGTCACCTGCTCTTTCCAGCTGACCGACATCGTAAGGAACTACTGCATAACATGGTAGTTGCTCATTCCCGCCGTGACCCCGCCTCCTGCTACGCGCGTAGCCAAAACATCATCTCATCTATCTTCTACTGGTTTCTTGTGGACCAAATTGGTATTATGATGGATTTAGCACACTCACCTTGTTTACTTTTGGCAATGCGGTTTTCGCCATGGTCTTTTGGATGTTGCTTTACTATTCTACCATTATTGACACGAATGGTGCATCTCATAAGTTCATTGAGGTAGTACTTAAAAGTAACAGCAGAGAGTCAGCCGGAGAAAGAAACAAGGAACAGAGCATGCTGGAGGAAAATAATAATGAAAAGAAGCAGAAAAAACGGAAAAAGAAACTCAACTATGAAGGTAGTTTTTTTTCTTTTCGTGATATAGTTAAGCCTAACAACTCTTCTGGTCCACCTCTTCTTGCCACAGAGCATTCTCTGTCGGTCTGTCCACACACACACACACACACACACACACACACACACACACACACACACACACACACACACACACACACACACAAAAGAAAGAGTGATAGAGAGAGCATTCCTCAGGTCTTTGTAATTTGAGATTACCTTGGAGTCTTCATCATAGCTTTAGCTATGTGCTCGTCTGCACTTGCCTTGGATATCCATTAGAATTGCTCCCCAGCCGAGACACCATCTCCACATTGTTCATACACTTTTCCACTGAGCAAAATTAAAAAACAGAGCACGGCTAGTCTGCTACCTCCCTTCGATGCGTAGAGGGAAAACCGCAAAACAACAACAGTTATCTGCTAGCAGGCATCAGCAGACTGCTCACCCATGCTCCATGTATATATCACAACACATGGTCTTTCCAAATCGTCTTCGTATATAAATCAGACAACCCATATGTTTAAATCTAAGGTGCTCATTCAGAATGCATGAGACAAATGAACAGAGCAGGGAATGGTCATTTTTAACCTCTAACAAGCCGGCCAGTGGCTACTGAACCAAATGGCGCACCAACAGTATGAGACCCAGCCAGCATTAATTTCAAACGTGCATCAGCAGAGAAGCTAGTTAAATGTCTCTATGATGTTCAAGAGACAAGTCTGTGGATGATGACAATGCCTGAAGATCTGAAGCAGCCGGCTTTCTAGCTATATATGCAGTTGCTCATATATACTTCATGAGATAAATAAACAGAGCAGGGAATGAACAACTACAAAAATAAACTAAGCACATGCCTAGCAGATCTGAAGAACACGGCGTTCATTGCACAGGACAACAAAAGTTTTGTCATGCAAGAAAAACGTTCATGGCACAGGGCATGTTGTATCAAGTATGAAACCCAAGCACCGTGGATATATTACATAACTCATTGCCAGAGTAAATGATTGACCCCCAGTTGCATTTATTCAGAAGTATATAGCATCCGTACAAACCAAAAGTACAACATACTCCAGGATAGGGTTGCACAACAAGATGGCAATAACAAGATCCTAATTAGACACTTGTTCCGGCAATTGTTTCATCATCGTATAATAGCCTGAAGAGAAAACTCTGGATAAAATCGGACCGGAGGAAACTCTGGATGACTCATTCATCCCGACGGTGGCGACAACCAGGGTCGCCGTTCTCCTACTTGCAGGCGCCTTCGAGGTCCCTGCCCTCTACTCCGACCCCATGCCCGGGTGAAAACCCAAAATCTCTAGATTATCGACTCATACAGTAGCACCGAACCTTCTGGTGCCTCGCACGGCGTATTCGGATGGAGCTCATCGGCTGCCCACCTTTGGGTGCGTCTCCACTGATTACTGCTCGCCATCTCCGCCATCACTTTTACCTTCTACTTCTGCGCTCATTCGTCGTGCGAGGCGATCGATCGCGGACAATGGGGACATCGCCGGCATCGACAAGACGACGCTAGGCTAGTACTCGGCGCCAACAAACTACAGGAAGGGATGAACGAAGTTGACGTCCTCGCCGGCTCGTCGTGGTGAGCTCCGTCGGCAGACAAAGCTGCCATGGCCGGTCATGCCTCGCCCAACTCTGATCGCTGTTTCGCTACTTGGTCGCTGCTTCTCTCGACATGCCAATGCTTGACAGTACCATAGGCAGCTTGGCACCCAGCGCCTATGTCCATATCGAAGCCATGCATGCATTGTTGTGCTCCTTGTATGTGTACAACATCATAGGAAACCCACAAGCTACCCAAAACCGGACACGTTTTTTACCTGCAGTACTATATAATGGCCGCTCCAGATCAAACGCGCTCCACCTCCGACCCTACTTCGCATTCTGAGGCGGCGCAGATCCCCAAGACAGACCCTAACCCCTGGCCTGGTAGGGTTTCGTCCGCGCACCCAGCAAGGGTACGAGGATTTCCCTTCCGTTCCCCAATCAAACGCCGGTGGTGACGGGACCTATCTAGGGTTAGGGTTTGCCTGCGGAAATTCGACGGGCGAATCGACAGCGTGCCTTTGTCTCCATCCCATCCATTGATTCCGCCCATCTCGATTCCGTGCGAGGTTTTTGCTGCAGCAATTCCAGGAGGTAATGACACTCAAATTAG
Source organism: Triticum dicoccoides (assembly GCF_002162155.2). Lineage (NCBI taxonomy): Eukaryota > Viridiplantae > Streptophyta > Magnoliopsida > Poales > Poaceae > Triticum > Triticum dicoccoides. The sequence goes on along the minus strand of NC_041386.1, from coordinate 738,661,980 downwards.
AGCTATCAAAGGAAGAGGAGAAGATCTTCCTACGGCTTCTTGATGTAGTCCGTCACTACCGCCTTGGCACTACGCTTCGCGTCGCCGGTGGCTGGGTCCGGGACAAGCTACTAGGGAAACAACCTACTGACATTGACATTGCCCTTGATAATATCACGGGCCAGGATTTCTCCCAGAAAGTCGATGCCTACCTAAAGCTCATAGGGGAGGGGGACAAGAAACGAGGAACCAAACTTATCCCGTGGTATGTTAATCCTCCTCCTCCTCATGAATGTTATGACACTTTGACACATGTTTTTTGAGATGCCATGGCTATTCTTTAAATTGAATTATATATTACCTTTTTTGTGCAGCAATCCGGATAAATCCAAGCACTTGGAAACTGCTAAGACGTACATGTTCAACAAAGAAATTGATTTCGTCAACTTGAGGTCTGAAAAATATGCAGAAAGCAGCCGCATTCCCACCATGAAGGACGCCACTCCTGAAGAAGATGCCCACCGCAGGGACCTAACAATTAATAGCTTATTCTTCAACATCAACGATCACATTGTGGAAGATTTTACTAAAAGAGGTATTGACGATGTCATCAAGGGCCTTATTGACACTCCTCTAGATGCCAAAGCTACCTTCTTGGATGACCCACTTAGAGTTCTTCGGGCAATTCGATTTGCCGCTAGATTCAACTTTACGTTATCCGATAGGTTGAAAGAAGCTGCTTCAGACGAAAAGGTGAAGTTGGAACTTGCTTGCAAGATCAGCAAAGAACGTGTTGGGAAGGAGATTGATCTTATGATGTCAGGCGAACACCCAGCTGATGCAATGTCTTACATTCGTGATCTGGGGCTATTTTATATTGCATTTGCTTTCCCCAAAAATTGCAGCCCTCCAGTTTTTGACAATTGTGATCGCTGTTGTGTTTCACACATTGAATCAGCTTGGAACTTTGCGATTTCTGTGCACAGCGGAGTTTCCCATCCCATGCTGCTGGATGAAGAGGAAAAGCTTTACCTCTATAGTGCACTCTTTTTTCCCCTTCGAAGGATGTTCTACTTGAATAAAAATTCAAAGAAGATTGCTGTCACTAGCTATATTATTCAGGAGTCATTAAAGCTGCCAGCATGTGTTGCGAAATCGGTTCTCGACGTGCATGCTGCCAGCAGAAAGTTTGCTGATCTAGTGCTCCTGTTTGAATCCAATGTCGCTTCGCGAGTTGTCAGAGATGAGGTGGAAGATGCATGTCATGATATACCAATGGACACATGGAAGCGTGTTTATGCAGGAGTCGTACTTAATGAAATAAAGGACTTATGGCGGGTGGCACTTGCTATATCCATTATCTTTTATCCAGAAGCTGAAAATGCTGGCGGCACACTCATCCAGCAGCAGGATGAGCTGCATCGGAGGAAAGAGCAGTACATGAGAGTTGAGCGTTCCATAACTGATCTAGGTCTCAATGAGGTCTGGAAGTTAGAGCCGTTGGTCAATGGGAAGATCATCATGCAAATTATGCAGAAGTCAGAAAGTCCACTGATCGGAGAATGGAAAAAACGTTTGTTCAAGTGGCAGCTCGCGCATCCTGAAGGAAGCAGGGATGATTGCGTTGATTGGTTGAACGGATCGCAATCGAAACGCCAGAAAGTAGAATCCAGCACCTGATGGTGAACTGCCTGTGTGTGCTAGTTATGTCAAGTCAAGCGCTGTTGTGGATAGTTGGATACCTCTTGGCTCACATTGGACGTTTAGTTTATCGTTCAGTTTATATTTCAAACTATTGCAGAACGCATTCTGCCTAAATATTTGTAATTGCTGCTCCTCTGTCTACTATAAAACCAAGGAGACAGAGTACGATCAATGAAAAACCATAAGTTTCTCAAAAAGAAAAATTATAACTCCAAGGTGTCTGCTACATGCGAGAAGACTGCATTATGTACTGCAAGACACAAAACTTTTCGCCTGCTGTGAGATGAAAGATAGCCTTGTCACAATGGTTTTCTTTAGTGGCCCGGTCCAATTCCAACATCTTAAAGGCTCTATGGACCGATATGAACCACTTTTAGAACTTTTCACGCGTTTTGTATTCTTTTCTGATTTTTAGTCTTTTTCTATCTGTTTTCGGTGGTAATCCGTTTCGTTTTTCTGTTCTGTTTTCTTCCTGTTTTTCTTTTCGCTTTTCCTATGTTTTTCATTTTGCTTTTCATATGTTTTGCTTTCACCTGGTCTCCTCTGCCGGTCGAGCCCTGTTCCTCTCCTTGCCTTATCGAAATAGTGACCCTCCGAGGAAAAGGGTAAACCACGCCGAAAATTCAAAAGGGGCAAAACTAAACAGGGGTCGGGCTGGCATTGCGGTAACAGGCTGAGATAGAAAAACTAGGTCTGAGTCTGACAGCAAAAACCAGCCCGAAAACCAAACCTTCCAGCGCGAATCTCTGCACAAGAGTGGACGGAGAGAGATTTGAATGTAGGCGAACTGAAAAACAGTCGACTACAAAATAACAAATCCATAAGGTAAAACAGGTTTATGCTTTTGTAAGCTAGTACGGTACTTACAGAAACAACACTTGGGAAGTATTCTTCAGGATTTAAGAAGTACGCTTTGTCCCACTTAAGACGAGAGAATCCATCTTTAGACCACACATTCCGGAAGACGAGCAATCTCAGCTACACTAAATCTTGCTGCTGCTGCTACCCCTGCAAGTAGGTCCCATCTCCCGGGTGAGCTTCCGCATCACACACTTCTGGACCTTGCCGGTGGACGTCTTGGGCAGCACGCCGCGGAATACCACGGTCTTGGGCACCATGTACCCCGCCATTTGCTCCCTGCTCCATGCGATCACCTCGGCTGCGGTCACCACGCCTGCCGCGCCCTCCTTCAGGCTCACGAACGCGGTGATGTCTCTCACCAGAACTTGTCCGGCCGCACCACCACTGTCGCCTCGCTCACAGTTGGGTGGCTATAGAGTGTGGACACCACGCTGCTGATTTTCTCGCCGCCGCTGATGATCACGTCCCTTGGACCCGTCGCGCATCTCCAGTTACCCATCCGGGTGCATCACCCCAACGTCGCCCGTGTAGAACCACCTGTCGTCTTGGATCCCCACCCTTGTTGCCTCTCTATTGTTTAAGTACCCCAGCATGAGACACCCGCCACGGAGCACGATCTCGCCCATCGTGGTGCCATCTTGGGGCACGCTGCAGCCTGTCTTGCCGTCCACAATGTCCACCTCGGCCATGCCAGGGTGCGCACGCCTTGCCTCGCCTTGAGACACGTGTGCTCTGACACCGGCAGCTTGTTCCACTCGCCCTTCCACGCACATGACACGACGTGGCCTCCAGGATCCGTCAGCCCGTACCCATGGCTGACCTCAAAGCCCAATGCATCTGCATGATGTAGCACTGCCGCGGGCCGGTGTTCATGATTCGTACCTTCCTATGCAGAGGCTTGCGCACACCCTCCTGCGCGTTGTCCAGCATGCTGAGCACGACGGGCACGCCACAGAGATGCGCGACCCCGTGATCCATGATGGCGGTGTACCCATCCTTGGCATCGACGCGGCGGAGATAGATGTTGGTGCCGCCGCCGACAGCCATTCCCCACCCATTGGCGTGGAACATGGGTAGTGTCCACATGAACACTGGCCGCGGCGGCACCGCCCAGTCCACCAGCGACACCATGGTAACCAAAAAGATCCCACGATGGCAGTGCACGACCCCCTTGTAGGGGACGAGGATCCCCTGCCGTACGACACCCAGCCGTTCCCTCGCTGACATGTGGGCTGAACCTAGCCCACATGTCAGTGGGCCAACGACAGAGGCCGTACGTCAGAGGAGCCATTCCCCTTGTAGGCTGAGGAGTGGGTGACCAACATATAAGGGTGGCTCTCATTTTCTTAGAAGGGCTAATTATCCTTTTGCCCTCAGTGGTGTTCATGTGCTCAGTTTTGCCCTCAGATGCGAATTGTGCTCAGTTTTGCCCCTAGTCCGTGCGCACCGACTCGTTCCGTGAACTCTGCCGTCTCCGTCAGGTCAACCTTTTGACTCGGCCCTTACAGGTGGGACCAGGCGGCAGAAACGGCCACTTTTATTCAGACCGTTGCACGCGTGGCTTGTGGGACCCAGCAAAGAGCCGTTGAGCAGAGAGCCGTTAGCGGGTGTGCTATATAAGCGGGCGACAGCGGTGGTGACCACGGCGACAGAGAGCACGGCGGTGACCACGGCGAGAGAGAGAGCACGACGGCGGGAAGCTAGCTGTGGAGGGCGCGGCGGTGGGAAGCTGGCAGTGGAGGGCGCGGCGGCGTTGAGATCCCCTTCGGCTCCGAGCTCCATGTCTTCCTCAAGCTCCCGCGCCACCTCGCGGATGCAGAGCCGGGCGCGTGTGGACATGCCTGTCTTCGTCTGTCCGCGGTGCCGGGCGGGCGTTGATTGAAGGGTTTCTCAGACACCGAGGAACCAGAATCGTCCGTTCTACGTGTGCAGCGAGAATGGGGTAAGAATCGGGGCAATTGCACCATTTTCGTCGTCGGGATGTTTGAGCAATGGGTTGATCTGTTTAGTGTTCATGCAGGTGACATGCTTTTTTCTTTGGGTCGATGCTCTGGCCAAGACTCTGATGAATGAACTGCAAGAAGAGCATGAAGGATGGTTACGCATGTTGCCACGAACGGCAGTGGCCACACCACGAGCTCCAGAAGAAGAGATGGATGGCGAAGCACGCACTGACAGAGAGCTAGCTATTGAGCTTAGGATGTTGAAGAAGAAGGTTAGGAAGCTTGAAGATCAAGCACTACCAATACCCATTTGCAAATACTTTTGGGCATTTGTAGGTATGGTAATCGCACTGGTTGTAATGTTGAAAATGTATGGAAAGGCATGAATTATGAAGGAATTTGTAATCTTGAAATTGTTTAGGAAATTCATCTAGTTTAAATGTTGGTTAAAGTTGTTTAAATGTTGAAACAAAAAGAGAAGAAGTGACCAACATTTAAATATGTTGGAAAAAAAGAGAAGAAATTAGAAATTCAGAAACTTTTGATCAATGAAATGCAGCTCTCTGCTCTGCCTTTCTGTCCAAAAAAAGGTTGCTCTTGGGCCAAATTCAGAGCGTAGAGCCAAGTGCAGGCTAGACTAATGGGCCAACTGCATCCAATTAGGCCCATTCAGGGGTTTTCTTGCGTATTTTTCTGTTTTCTATTCTGATTTAATTTAGGCAGTAAATCATAATGCTGAAACTTTTTGTGGAAGCTAATTGAATTATTCCGGAGCCAAACAATTAATGTTAGAAATTTTTTGGAGCTGTTAATTAATCCAATTCAAATACACCCTGATTTAAATCAAAGACCAAAATGTCATGAAAAATGTGCCTCAGCTCTGGTAGAGGTTTACGCCAGGTGCCAAAATAAATGAACATTTTTTAAGGGCATTACATTGAGAAAAACATAATATGTCTAAAAAATGAAGGGTGGAAAATGCACAAAAAATTGGTGCGCCTGGGGACTCGAACCCAGGACCGCGTGGGTTTGTGGTGTTTAGGGCTACGCTGGTAACCGCTAGGACAGATGGCAAGACTTTGACATGGGTAGGGAAAGAAGGTATACATAGTGAGACTGTGAATTTTTTTTTAAAAAAAATAGTGAGACCGTGAATGTTGCACACGCATGAGAGTGGTTTTCCTTTGTTTTGCACTTAAATTTTGAAGGCTTGGAAGGTTGAAAATGTATGTTGCACTACCACATGATTTTGATCAGAGTGGCACTTGGTTTAGGGTTAGAGTGGCACTTGGTTTAGGATTTAAAGGGAATAAATTTGCATGTTAGTTCATGACTTTTTGTTTGAATGAAACAGAGGGCTTCTCACCCCCTACGAAAACCACAAGTTCTCGAACTTCATGACTTGTTTAGGGAAGAAATGATAAGTTTGGGCACGGACATTTTTTAACACACAAAATAAGATGGAACACACCGTACCATTACAATAACTTAGATAAGTTCACGGACAGTTCACGGACACATGATGAAACATGACACGACACGACACGACATAGAAAAGCAACAAAATAAAAAACCAAACATGACGAGCTTGACTCCGGGCTTGAACATCTTCATCTTGAACTCCTTCTTCCACCTTGGCCGCGTGCGCCCCTTCAACACCGTCTTCATCTTCACACCTCCTCCTCCTCGTCGTAGGGAAGGGAGTGCATCTGGCCTGGAGCGGGGAAGATGCGCTCGTAGTTGGTGTAGATGTTGTAGACGGTGAAGAAGATGGCCTCGCAGCCGCACCAAAAGACTTGGCCGAGGAGCTCGCGCGCATCAAATGGGTTGGTGAAGGTGACCGTGAGCAGTAGGAGGATGCCGCCGCGGTCACGAACCTCGTTGAGGGTGAACATCCTCGGCGAGCCCCGTGGGAGGTGGGCATAGACGGCTCTGAGGAAGGCGCGGGTGAGTTCGACGGAACCCCTCCACCTTGAAATAGCCCACACACGGAGCTCCCTCTCCACGAGCACGCCCGGTGGGTAGCGCAGCTCCGGCACCACAGGCGGACGGCTGAAGGTCGGCCCGTTGAACTGCATCTTCTTCACTTGGTCTCGCTTGGGGAGGGCTCGGTCGCTTGGGTGTTTGAAGTTGGAGAGGATCGGATCTGGCTTGTGGGTGGGAGAGGAAGAGAGGCACCCCATTTATAGGCCTGTGGGTGGGAGAGGAAGAGAGAAAGGATGAGAACGGTGCGTGTGTGAATCCGGACGCGTGTGTGTATCCGTTACGTTTTGCACACTTAAATTTTTGCACGAAAACGATGCATCTTTGACCGGGCAGTGCATGTGAACCGCTGCCCTGAACCACTGCCCTGAACCACCTAGCTCGCCTCGCTAGCCTAGCTCGCCTAGCGCGCCTCGCTCGCCTCACTCGCATGCATGCACGTCGCCGCCTCCCGCGCATGCGCAAACCCACGTAGCCGCCTCCATGCATGCAAGGCCTGGAAAGGCTGAGACGGGCTATTTACTGCAGTCTCAGGCCCAGACAACGAGACGGCCCAACGGTCCATCCAGCGCGCCCGATATTTGTTAAAAAAACAATCTCCCAGCCAATCAGATTGCATCTCGCGGATCGCCCCCCTCCTCCCCGCAGATTCCTTCTAGAAGGGTTAGATCGACGGCCCTTGATCACCGCTAGGGTTAGATGAACGGTCCTTATTCAGCGCTAGGGTTAGCGGGGTTTGGGAGGGGTTTGGAGCAGTCAAAGCTATGTTTGACCAAATTTCAAATGAGCATAATAAATTAAATAAAAATCAGAAAAATGAAAAACCTGCGCACATAGTCTTCTTATGTCATATACTAATGATTTAAGTTGATAAACAAGCTTTACATACATTTAAATGATAAGTTCATGTGTATTGTATGATATCTCGAGTATCTCAAACTCTCTTGTATGAAGTGAAGAGAAGTGTTTTGGGGAAATGAACATGAAAATTTCAAAAAACTCACCACAGCTTCATTTTGGAGTGACTAAGAAGGATCCAGGCTTAGTTTTTCATTTTGATGTTTTACACTTGTTTAAATCTTGGTCAAAGTTAAGTTTGACCAGAATTCAAATGAGCAAAACAAATTTAAAAAAAATCAAAAAATGGAAAAACCAGCGCACATAGTCTGTACATATAGAATATATGTGTAGGAAATTTATTTGACTGATTTAGATAAGGTCGAAAAAAACCTTGCTTAGAAATGAGGCCGTTTACCCTACCTTTGGACCCCTCTTTTTAGCACATTTTTCATGAAAATTTCAAAAACCTCACCACAACTTCATTTTGGATTGACTAAGAAGTATCCAGGCTTAGTTTTTCATTTTGATGTTTTAGACTTGCTTAAATCTTGGTCAAAGTTAGGTTTGACCAGAATTTAAATGAGCAAAATAAAATTCAAAAAAATCAAAAAAAAAGGAAAAACCATGTGCTCATTCAAACATCATCCAACAGATATTTAAACATCATGTCAAACATACTTCTAACATAGGTCCAACATCATCCAACAGAAATACAACATGTCAAGTGATAAATGTTTCATAATACAACATCATTCCTTATTCATAATGTTTCATAATTGTTCATAGATAGCGTTGGGGCTTCTGTCTGTTCCTTGAGCTTCTTGTCATCACTTTGCTCCTCGTGCACCTTGTGCTCATTGTTTCTTCTCTTCTTCTCTTGGTTGTCGGTACCTTGCGCGTCTTCTTCAAACCTATCATAGAGCTGTGCAAAACATAAAGGGTCCAAACATAAACGATAATGAGATCGTGTCAAGTGATAGATGTACAGTAGTATTTGACCCTTGCAAGATTTACATACCTAGCAGAACTCACAACAACAGAAGGTTGTCACCATTTGGAGCCTCACTTGGATCATCATTTGGAGCCTCACTTGGATCACCATGATCACCATTTAGAGCCTCACTTGGATTACCATTCGGAGCCTCACTTGAATCATTATTTGGAGGATATTTTGGATCATCGTCAAAATCATCCGGCTGTTGACCATCATTTTCATCATCTGTTGAGGCAACCGGCTGTTGACCAACATTTTCATCATCTGTTGAGGCAACCGGCTGCTGACCAACATTTTCATCGAAGCCTTCATCGAAACTCTCTCCGAATGCTGGATCTACTGTGTTATCACAATACTTACCGAAATGACCAGACCCACCACATCTTGTGCACTTACGCTTCCTCGCTCCAAGTCCAGCTCCTTCGCTGCGAGGTCTTATTCGACTCTTCCTTGGTCTACCTGCTGCTCTCTTCAGAACTGGAGCGCAAAGCTTGAATCCAGGGTCCACCATGTCCCATTGTTGTTTTCCCTCCATAGCAGGCAAGGCATAAGCATATGTGGCTTTGAACCTTGCAACAGAATAGTAATCATGCACATACTGCTGTATGTTCCCTGCTGGACCTGGGAGAGAAGTGATGAAAAACAAGGCATGAATGCATGGCAACCTAGTTATCTGCCATTGCCTACAACTGCAAGTTCTAGCTTCTAAATCCACTGGATATCTCCATTCCCTCTTCTCTTTATCCAAATATGATATCTCTGCTGTGGTACCCGAGCAAAGCGTCATGTTCATTTCCAAGCCTGTTGTCTTCTGCTTCAGTTCATTCATCACGGCAGGGATGATAATGTGGCCCATGAATTTTGCTTCGGCTATTCCTGCACGATAATGAAATTTCTGCATGTATTCTATCCTTATTCTGTCAAGAAAATCCACCACATAATGACCCTTTAGTTTCCGGATCGTTGAGTTGAAAGACTCTGCTAGATTATTGTGCACATAGTCAACTTTGCTCACTTCACTGAATTGGCTTCTAGCCCATAACTTGGAGTGGTGTGTTTCCAAGTATTCTTTCACTTTGGGATTCATGTATAACTGCCTCAAGTGATAGTTGTGCTTCTTCACACTGCATGTCAAAGATGCTGGCCATAAATTATCGGTATACACCTTTCCTTTGAATTTCTTCATGAAATTTGCAGCAAGGTGACGCATGCATTCCCTATGCTCTACTCCAGGGAACACATTGTCCACGGCCACTTCTAAACCTTTGCAGACATCTGTATGAATGACCAACCCATTGAGATGTGCAATAGCCCGGCGGAGATTATGCAAAAACCAAGTCCAGCTCTCCTCAGACTCTGTCTCTAGCACACCATAGGCAACTAGAAATACAAAACTATGTGCATCAACTGCACAAGCTGCTACTAACTGTCCTTTAAACCTTCCTGTGAGAGAAAAGTGGCATCAATAGCCAAATAAGGCCTGCAGCCTGCCAAAAAACCCCGGCGACAAGCCTCAAAGCAGACAAAAACCCTTCTAAAACATTCCTTGGTCTTTGTCACTTCCCTGAATGTGTACTCCACGGTGTGGTGATCAATATCTACAATACTACCTGGGCTTGTCCTCTCCAATTCACCTTTGAATGAATACAACAATTGAAAACTTTCCTGCCAGTTACCATAAATAGAATCCATAGCATGTTGTTTACCATTGGACAATCTCATGTATGGTAAATCTATCTTGAACTTATCTTTGATGTTCTTCTGCAATTCCTTTGGACCCACTTGCTGGTTTTCTTTCACCCACTTTTTTACTTCTTCTGCCACCCATCTTGACTTGGCTCTACTGATTGTATCCTTCCTAAGGGTTGATTCCTGACATGTGTGCTTAAAAGGATTCACTTTGACCTGAACATTAGTGCTATTCCGCATTTTAGCTGCAAGCAGCCTCCATGGACAACCCTCAGTCGGACAGTGCACTCTGTAACGTACTTGATCGCTCTTGTCAACTTTGAAAGTACGTTCTACCTTGATGCAGTATGTCACAAGTGCATTTCTACACTCATTCATGGATGCAAAAACTGTACCTTCTTCCATTTGAGGGTTCAAAGGGTCCCATTGAACAGCTGCAAGGTCTTCGTCCTCACCCATCGCGTCATCATCCACACGGACTGCATTGTGAGCCTCATCTTGGTTTTCAGCCCTAGGTGCCCGTCGTAAATTCTGAATAACATCAGAATATAACTTCTCTTCATCAACCCCAGAATTGTAGCCATCAGGCTCCACTTCAAGGGGGACCCTACTGCTGTTGCCCACACTTGTCGAGCCATCACGTCGCCGTGCACCAACTGAAATGTTCTGGCTAGAGATGCCATTACGACGACTTGATTCTCCCCGAGATGTTGCACCCGCCATCCTAGGTCCAAATGCCTGCTCAAGCACATCAACTTGCAGCCTCACATGGAAATTATCTTTCTCTTTATGCCTAACAAACATGGTAGCTAGCTCTTCATCATTACTAACTGTCACCCAATTCTTTCCCCCATCATAGTATTTGTAAACCACTTCATCAAGCAAACCCCAAGGATATTGGCTACAAATTACCTCCCCAAATTGTCTGAAACTCCAATTACTAGCCATTGGCAACCGATAATCAAAACCTCCTTGGTATTTCTTCTTATCCTTTGCATCGAACATGTACCGGTCCCTTCTAATGTGCACCATGAAAGCAAACCGCAACTCCATCCTAACCGGCGAAAAACAGAGACGAAATCAGCACACTAATTGGGCAAACCTACTCGAATCGAGTGTTCAAATGCACAACTAAGCTCAATCTAAACAAGAGGCGAGACTTACCCCTCGGGAACCCAGTCGTGGACGCGGCGGATCTCCGGCCCGATGCCTGCCTCGCCAAATACTCCGGGGTCGCCACTGCTCTCCATTTCGCCCTAGGGTTCTTCCTCCTAGTTCAAATAGCTCCAGCAGCCCCCCACCTTTGAGCGCTCCGGCCGGGCGCACGGAAGGAGGCCGCGCCGCGGGTCGAGCAGGTGGCGGGCGCCCCACCCGTGGCGTCGCAGGAAGGTGGTGGGCGTCACAATGAGCCGTGGAGCGTAGGCGCAGGGAGGTAGCGGCGGAGCAGGGCGTGCAGCTGGTGGCGGGGCAGGTGCTGGCCGCGGCGCAGGTGGCGGCGGCGGCGGCGCACGACAGCCGGCCGGGCGGATGGGTGTGAGCTAGAATGATTTGGGGATTTAGTTGCAGGGGCCTACATGTCAGCTCCGGACCCACGTCCACGTGGTCCCACGTGTAAGCTCCGGACCCACAACTACTAACGCCGGCGGACGGAATGGACTCAAATATGGCCGTTTGGCCTCGTCGTAGTTGCTGTGCACGGACTAGGGGCAAAACTGAGGACAATTTGCATCTGAGGGCAAAACTGAGCACATGGACACCACTGAGGGCAAAAGGATAATTAACCCTTCTTAGAAATGCTAGAAGCACATGGTTAGAAGAGAGTTTTGCTATGGCCACAATGTATGAATAGCTTGTGCGCTCGCATAGACTTAGAAGCACATGGTATGTGAAGAAACAAATAGCCAAATTACTGCCTGAAGGAGTAATTGTTTTGGAAACTAACGGGGCCGTGACTTTTTTTTGAGAAATTTGTGGGCCGTGTCTCCTTTTTAGAAACATTTGTAATCTTATTCATACTAATAACAATTGCAGCCTAAGCTCTAGGAAAATAGAAAGTAACCCCTCTGACTAAGAATTACAATAAAATATCTAGGAAACACATGCTTTGCTGTATCAATCTTTGCTAGAAGAAATACTCGAAAGACTTTGGTAAAGACGCTGCAATTGGACTGGAGCAACGATGTTGCCACCCTTTCACCCGCACAAACATTATCAATAATGTTTTTGAAAGCGCCTTGAGTTGTCCATCCAAAAAGATGGGAAGTCCTGATCAACGAACGTGCTTGGGCCGAGGATGATCCCTTATTAGTGCAGGACGACAGATCACAATATCTTCCCCAGCGCTGAAAGATTTCAACTCCACAAGGAATCAAACCAATAAAAAAAGTTTGACACACCAATGTTAACTCACCAGATCTGATAATGGGATCTGCGAGGTCTCTAACCTCATGGCACCGCTAAAAGAACGAGAGTAAATTTATTCTCACAAAATATGATGAATTTTTTAATCATATATATAAGAATGTTAATCAAGCATTTAAGAAAACAATGTTGAACAAGTATTTGAATAATGTTAATCAAGCATTTGGGAATTGTTAAACGTGTATAGAGAAAATATTGACCATGTATTAAAAAAGTGATGAAAAACCCGGTCATATATAAAAAATGTTAATCAAGCATTTGAATAGAAATATTGCACAAGTAATTGAAAACAAATAATGAAGCATGTTGACAATGTTGAATGTGTATAGAAAAAATGTTGATTATGTATTACCAAAATAATTAAAGAATTGATCATCTATATAAAATGTTAATCAAACATTAAAAAATGTTGAACAAAAACTGTAAATCAAGCGTTAATCTTTATAAATGTGTAACGAAAAATGTTAACCATGTATTAAAAGATGTTAATCTTTTTAGTTGAAAACTATTAATCAAGGATTAAAAAATTTTAAATATAAAAGTATAGTAACACTATTCATCACCCAGGGTGCAGAATAGTAATTCTTCACCCGAGGTAATATTACGATTGTTTTGTAAATAAATTATATTTGGAATAGAAATAGTTACATTCATACTGATTCACTACATAAATTTTGGCATAAGAAAACAAAAATATAGGTCATCAAACCAGAGAAATTGCATTTTATGCATATTTTGCACTATACTTTTATGTAACATAAAATATTTTTTACGGCGATTATATCATTTCTTACATTCT
>NC_041386.1:738640909-738648626 GCF_002162155.2 Triticum dicoccoides | reverse complement strand
TGACAAATAGTTTTACGTTTCTTCTAATGTTGACCACGTATTCAGTAGTTAATCTTGTATTTGAAATGTGTTAACCAAGCATTTGAAAAATGTTTAAAATGTATGTAGCAAAAATGTTAACCATGTATTACAAAATGTTTAATCTGTATTGAAAAAATGTTAGACGTGTATTAGAAAATGTTGTTGACATATACAAAGAAATGTATTTTAATAAGCAAAAGAAAACCAAAAGAAGAAACAGAATTAAAAAGGAAAACATGAATAAACAAAGTGCAAAAAGTAATGAAAAAGGGGAAAAGGAGAGAAGAAAAAAACCCAAAGAAAACCTGATCGAATCGCCTCAACTAGGACACGCCCCCTACTACTTACCATGAATGGGACCTGGGTGGAGTGGCTAGCAGCGCCCGCGATTTCCCTGGAGAAATCAACCCCTCCTTCTCCCCTTTTCTCTGCTATTTCAACATTCTATGCTGTACCGGTTGATTGCGGCGCTGCTAGCCCCGGAAGGCGGTGCCGGTTGATTGCGCTGGGCGCGACGGAGCGGTGGATGTCGGGGCGGCGGCCCCGAGAGAATCTCTGTGGCGACCAGACGTCTGTGGCAATGATGATGGTGGGAGCGATGTCGGCTACACGGCAATGGTTGCGGTAGTCAGCTCTTCTCCGGCGTGTCCACGGTTTTGCCTCGGTTTGCTTGTTGTTATGGAGTCGAAGCTGCGGCAGCGGCGCCATGTGGTGTACGATGACTGGCTGCAGGTGGCTGTTCGGCGATCTTCCGTGGCGCCAACCGTGCCTGGTTTTGTTCTTCTGAGTTCCCCGTCAGAGTCGGAGCTACGTTGTCTGGCCGCAGGTCTACTTGTAGTCGATAAGGGCGGGCTTTGCCCTATTTGTTTCAGTCTATGAGAGTGGGCTCGGCCCTTGTTTTTCCGGGCTTTGCCCGATTTTCCGTAATTAACCGGGCAATTCTCTTCTGCTTAATTAATAGATGAGGCAATCTTGGTCTCCGTTTCAAAAAAAAAAACATTATATGCCGCGCGAATGGGCCGGCCCAATACAAATTGTTCGCCCCATCGCTCTGTAGGAGCTCCTTTGCAATATCCGGGCCGCATTTGCGGATGAAAAATGACACATCTTTCGTCGGGTGCAATTTCCTCCGATTCTGCGTGATTTCCTTGCAGATGAAAAGTGAAGCTTGTGTGTGTGTGTGTGTGTTTTGTTTTTCTTCTGGCTTTTATTTTATTTTCTTGTTTCTCTTTTTCCCATTTTAACTTTGGAAATATTTTTGAAACTAAAAAAACATTTTTCTTAATTTTTGCATATTTTTTAACTTGGGAACAATATTATAAACCTGAAAAAAAAATTAAATTCGTGATTTTCTTTAAATTCGCGTGAAAGCTGTACTATCAAATTGCCGAGTTGGTTGCGAATCAACCTGTGGTTGAGTTGGTTAGGTGGACAGTGGTATCCCTAACCTATCAGGGTTCAAATCCTGGTGCTCGCATTATTTCTGGATTTATTTCAGGATTTCCGGCGATGCGCTTTCAGTGGGAGGAGACGTTCCCGTCGACGACGAGGCGCCTACGGTGACTTCGTAAATCTCAAGATGATATGCCGGCTCAGTCTTTCGGAGGTGCTCATAGGGGTAGGGTGTGCGTGTGTGTGTTCATAGGGATGAGTGTATGCGCGTGTATATGAACGCTTGTGTCTGTACTGATGCTAAAAGAAAATTGCCGAGTTGGAGGGGTATTTGTCCCTGGGGCCGCGTTTGGGTATAACCGGACTTCTTTCGTTGCGGATGAAAAAAACAGAAACTTGTCGGATTTGCTCCATAAAAAAAAACATATACGGTCGGACCACGAAGAGGCTTCCAGAGACATTACTTGTCGCTCGTCACAAAAAGAAAAGAAAAAAAAAAGGAGACATTACTTGTCGCAGACATATACGACGAGGGACGGGACGGCTTCCTTGTAGAGACATCGCCGCGCCGCCGTCTACAGCCTACAGCCTGATCCGCCATCCATGGCGCTGCGTGCCCTGATGGCGAGGATGCGGACTTCCGCCCCTGCGCTCCGCCTCCAGACGCCGGCCCTCGGCATCTCCCCTCTGCCCGGCGGCCGCCCCAACTTCCACTCCGCCGCCGCCCCCCGCCTCTCCCCGCCGGCCGGCGGCCGTCCCTGCCTCATCTCCACCAGGAACCTGGTACCTCCCGACCCCCCCTCCTCTCTGATACACGCTGCTGCTTGTTCAAATTTCTTGTTTCGACCCCTCCTCATCTCTGCACATGGTTTCCCTTTGCTATTTCACACAATCCCTGCACAAATAAATCATGCCAGCCACTAGGTCCAATAAAGGGGGTATGTTTGTATGTTTGCTTGTTTCCTGGGTGTATTGATATTGAAAATTTGAAACTACTTCCTCCGGTCCGAAGAATCAATTGATGCAGCCTCTATACGACATTGTATTGTGCTCCCTCTGTCCCATAATATAAGACGTTTTTGCAAGCTACGTAGTATTGTATAGAGGCTGCGTCCTGCGTCAATTAATTCGGATCAGAGTGAGCATCATTATTGCTGAGTATGGAGTTTATGCGGGCTGTAGATGGCTGGGCGCATTGGTGGAGTCAGTGTCTACTTAAAGTCTTAGTTCTACTCAAGTTTCTTCTGATTTGTTGGATGTGTCTAGTTCAATATGCCTAAGTATAAAAGCTTTCTGCCAAATAATGTGTGTACATCTGTACACTCATGTCCTCATTTAGCTCCGCTAATGGCTGGGCATCAATAGATGCATGTGCAGCCATGTTGTTGATATCTTCCATGATCTGCTAGGGCGGTTTGACCATGGGTAATGCAAGAGCTAAATTTTGTATGTAAATCTCACACACATATCAAATGTGAATAGGATAAATCTAGATTCTAGTACCCTAGTGATTTATAATCTTTAGAAACATAAAACTGCTATAGTTTTGTAATGTTTGGGGCACTCCTGGTATGTAAAATTGCCACCAGTTTTCTTATGGTAAATTCTAGAAAGTGCAATCACCTTTTATTGAAACCAACCCTAAGATTCTAGGCATTGTTCTACATAAAGGCCTTTGTGAAATACTCTAGACCTGTTGTATCAAACCACATTTAAAGGCCAGGCTGGTAGAAACGGCAGCTTATATATAATATATATAAACATTGAATATGCTATAGGGCTTTTTTAGTACAAATATCTTTACCCCCTGCCCATTGCAGATTGTAGCATAAAGCATCTAGGTTGAACAAGCATAGATTAGTCCAATCTAACCCTTTCTGCTGCTTCCTGGGATGATTCTTGGGATTTTGATTTTTAGATCCTAGACGAATGATCTTTTTAGATGTTTCTTTTTCATTGTACAAGTATATAAATAATTATATGGCTCGTTCTTAAACAGTGTCCATTCTCCTTTATCTTCTAAACACTAAATGGCGGGGTAATTACTCGTTCACTGTTTATTGTTATTTGGAACATTGATCCTAGCTATAGTATCATTTTCAGCAACTTTTGTAAAGTGGATACAACAAGCATGCCTTAGTAAGGAGGTGAGATTTCTTATTTAACCAGATCCCTTACAGGATTATTTTTCCTATTTTTATTGTAGCGCACAAGAATTAACTTGGAATCAGCTAGCAAAGAGGAGCTCGAACGTGAGGCAACCTTCTTAAGGGAACAGATCAATGAGTTTGTGGACCGTATTCAGTATGATTTTATTTCCCTTTTCTAATGCTTATTAATACTAGTTTGTTTCTATCATTTAAATAATCATGTAACTATCCATGGTTTTCCTGAAGGAAGGAGAAGGAGAGGTCTGATCTAATCAAGAAGGATCTTTGGGCTTCTCTGAAGCGTATGGCCTGTTGTGCTGCTGTGGTGAAAGTCATAACGCTTTTCATTCCTTATAAACTAGCGGAAGAAGATGAGGTGATGGATATGAACTAGCAGAACAAGCTGAGGTGATGAACTAGTAGAACAAGCTGAGACGTCATGTCATCAGCTAGCTGTGAGCTCTTAACGAGTAGTAGGTTATATTAGGGAACTCATGTATTAATATGCCTATCAGTCATGCATCAGTACTTCAGTATATTATAGAACTCCGAGCTGTTTGTATGGGTGTTCGTCTTTTATCAGCTAGTTGTGAGTTATGAACGAGTAGTAGGTTATGTTAGGGAACTCATGTATTGATATGTGTGTCGCGAGCTATATTTGTTTGAGGAACTGACAATGCTTTTAAGAAGGGAGCAATGTAGAAAAGTTGATACAGAGTTTTAGGTTCTCTTTGATTCGCATGATTTTGAAAATACAGGAATAGGAAAAATATAGAATTGGAGTGGCATGCCCACTTGAATCCTACTGAATCCTACATAGGATTAGCAAGGAGTGTTTCATTTCGCGAAAAAAACAAATGAACTGTAAAAAGTGGTTGGAGTGGATGCTAGATTTCCTATAAAATGTAGTACAGAAGATTTCATAGGAAAAAATCATATGAAATTCAATCTTATGAATCAAAGGGCAAACGTAGGAAAATTTTCAAAGGATTTCAATCCTTCAAAAATCCTTTAGAATTCCTTTGAATCAAAGGCGTAGAGGTGCCCAGAACAGTACACGGGAGTGCAAATTGATCCTGGTTTGGAAGTGGGTAGTTTACATCACACAAATATTAGTACAAATTTGGGCTTGGAGGTGGGTAGTTTTCGTCATCCAGTGAGTTTTTTCTTTTTCTTTTGAGAAGATGAAGACTGCAAGATGTCATGTTTGATGAGGCTAAGAAGGGCAGCAGCGCTCAAGGAAGAACCCTCGAAAACTCATCTGTTTTTCTCCTTCCAAATGTGCTAGCAGGTGTAGATGGTTGTTCTTATGTCCTTCTCGGGGAGGGTGCAGATCATATAACTCCACCGGGAAGTAATGGGGACACGGGAGTTGGCCCTGAAGCTAAATGCCCGAGTACCAGTCCACCAAGAAACCAGGAGCCAAACCTCCCACTAGTAGAAAACAGGGCTTTGATTCCGAGCCAATATTCACATTAGTCCCGGTTCAGTCACGAACCGGGACTAATGTGAGTATTGGTCCCGGTTCGTGCGGCTAAGGCATTAGTCCCGGTTCACCTGTGCCCTTTAGTCCCGGTTTGTGCCTCAAACCGGGACTAAAGATTAGACCTTTAGTCCCGGATTGAGACACGAACCGGTGCTAAAGGGGTTGAGACCTTTAGTCCCGGTTCGTGCCATGAACCGGTACTAAAGGTCCCATTTTCAAACTCTACCCTCCCGGATCGCCTTTTCAGTTTAAAAAAAAATAAAAGAAAATGATTGAAATGTCAAAAAAATAAAAGAAAATAAGTTTCCCATGTGATATGTGGTCTAGTTGTTGGGAAAATTTGCAAATGTGAATTTCGACTTTATTTGCAAAATCTCTCTGGAATTTGTAAAAATGGGCATAACTTTTGCATACTAACTCGGATGAAAAAGTTTTTCATATGAAAAATCATCTAATCGAAAAGTTACATCCGAATTTAACGGGGAAACCCCGTTAAACATTTTCAAAATCCTCAAAAACCTAACAGAATTTTTTTTACGGGGCTTTTAAAATCTAGAGTGGAAAAAATCGAAAAAATTTCAAACTGTGGTCAAACAATGGTCAAACTAATTATTCTTCAATATTAGTGTTACTAAATAATTATTTCAGTTATTTTGAATTTTGGTCAAATCTGGTCAAACTGTGGTCAAACTATGGTCAAACAATGGTCAAACTAATTATTCAAAATAATTATTGTTTTTTAAATAATATTGTTTTTTAAAACAATAGTTTCAAACTCAAACAGTGAAATGTGTCACTTCATGCTCAAGCAAAATTCCTGAGGGTTAATAGGATTGACATCTTAACAACAAGTGCAGACTTGGAGACGAGGGA
Organism: Triticum dicoccoides; assembly: GCF_002162155.2. Lineage (NCBI taxonomy): Eukaryota > Viridiplantae > Streptophyta > Magnoliopsida > Poales > Poaceae > Triticum > Triticum dicoccoides. Next base: position 738,642,704 of record NC_041386.1, on the reverse strand, counting down.
GAATAGAACCAGGAAGTTAAGCGTGCTCAGGCTGGGGGAGTGGGAGGATGGGTGACCGTTCGGGAAGTTAGATGATTTGGAATGATGAGGGGTGATTAGAGATTAGAGGATAAATTGAGCAGTGATGAGGGGTGGTGATTAGAGATTAGAGGTCAAAATAATTTAGAAATTTGAAAATAAAAAAATTCAAAAAAATTCAAAAAAAAATCATAAAATTTCCTTTAGTCCCGGTTGGTGTTACCAACCGGGACTAAAGGTGGAGCTCCACGTGGCCGCGGCCTTTAGTCCCAGTTCGTGTTAGAACCGGGACTAAAAGGGGGAGGCATTAGTACCGACCCAGGAACCGGGACTAAAGGCCCTTACCAACCGGGACAATAGGCCCTTATTCTACCAGTGTCCAATGGCAAAGAGCATTTCAGGGTTAGGTAGAAAGGAGTCGCATCCTCTTCGTCACACAGACTGCAATAATCATTATGGTCTAGCCCTCTAATTGCTAGGTTGTTGTTAGTGATGATGCAGCCCTTTAGCCATAGCCACATGAAGAACTGACAGTTGCCTTCGATCTTGCACTTCCAAAGCCTGGCAAAGTTGATTGTGGAAAAGGAGCCCAGGAATTGGTAGCGGTAGGTCGTACATGCACTGTATATCGTGGATCCACTCTATTGTCAACTTCTAATAAACGTGATTGACCCAATTCTGGATCATCTTCTGGAGGTCAAATTCCATTTGAAGGATTCTTGAACGGCGGGTTTGAAGTTGGACGTGCTACGAACGGCGGGTGATCGTGGAGATCTTGTGTAGCCCCGACATCCAAGCTTAGTTGTGCGGCGCCTTCTTGACTGATTGCTTCTTGCGAGTGCAAAGAGGGAGAAGATCTGGGGCAATGTGACAAGGAACAACGACGGCCAGTCATCGGCCTTGCCAGAAGAGGACCAACTCTCTGTTGCGGAGAGTAATAGTAGTTGCAGCACTGAATAGGTCCTCACCATCCTTGTGAAATGAAATCGCGCAACCTGGCCAAGGTCTATCCTCATGCAATGCAGCCACTTCTATTTGAGACGCGGTCCCTGATCAAAGCGGCGAAGATCCAAAACGCTGCCACCTACTTCCTCCGTTCCAAAATAGATGATTCAAATTTGTACTAACTTTAGTACAAAGTTGGGTCATCTATTTTGGAACGGAGAGAGCAACTATTTGGGACGACAGATTGTAGCCTAGTTGGCCAACGCCAACCCTCCCGAGGCATTTGGTTTAGAGCGCCAAAGGAAGTTGCGACCTAACTTATCAATTTGCTTGATGGCCTAGCTATCCATCTTGAATACCAAGATGAGGTAGGAGGGAATTTTTGGGTAACGTAGTAATAATTAAAAAAAATCCTACGTGTCACCAAGATCAATCTAGGAGATGCTAGCAACGAGAGAGAGAGGGAGTGCATCTTCATACCCTTGAAGATCGATAAGCGGAAGCGTTACAAGAACGCGGTTGATGGAGTCGTACTCGCGGTGATTCAAATCGCGGAAGATTCGATCTAGCGAGGAACGGACGGCGCCTTCGCGTTCACACGTACAGCCCGAGGACGTCTCCTCCTTCTTGATCCAGCAAGGGGAGAGGAGAAGTTGAGGGAGAGCTCCGGCAGCACGATGACGTGGTGGTGGAGCTTGTGGTTTTCCTGCAGGGCTTCGCCAAGCTCTACGGGGGAGGAGGAGGTGTTGGAGGAGGGAGGGGCTGCGCGAGGGGAAGGGTGTGGCAGCCCTCCCACCCCCCCACCCCCACTATTTATGGGGGAAGGGGAGAG
>NC_041386.1:738612876-738640387 GCF_002162155.2 Triticum dicoccoides | reverse complement strand
AAGGGGGGGACTTGCCCCCCCTCCCCCCAAGTTTGGTGGGAGGCGCCCCCACCCCTTAGGGTTTCCAACCCTAGGCGCCTTGGGCCCTTGGGGGGGCGCACCAGCCCACTAGGGGCTGGTTCCCACCCTTGTTCAGCCCATTAAGTCCCCCGGGGCAGGTGGACACTCGGACACCTTTCGGTGGTTCCGGTACAATACCGATAACCCCTGAAACCATTCCGGTGACTGAAACTGGACTTCCCATATATAAATATTTACCTCCGTACTATTCCGGAACTCCTCGTGACGTCCGGGATCTCATCCGGGACTCCGAACAATCTTTGACAACCACATACAATTTCCCATAACAACTCTAGCGTCACTTAATCTTAAGTGTGTAGACCCTACGGGTTCGGGAACCATGCAGACATGACCGAGACATCTCTCCGGCCAATAACCAACAGCGGGATCTGGATACCCATGTTGGCTCCCACATGTTCCACGATGATCTCATCGGATGAACCACAATGTCGGGGATTCAATCAATCCCGTATACAATTCCCTTTGTCCACCGGTGTATGTTACTTGCCTGAGATTCAATCGTCGGTATCCCCATACCTCGTTCAATCTCACTACCGGCAAGTCTCTTTACTCATTCCGTCACGCATGATCCCGTGACTAACTCCTTAGTCACATTGAGCTCATTATGATGATGCATTACCGAGTGGGCCCAGAGATACCTCTCCGTCATACGGAGTGAGAAATCCCAGTCTCGATTCGTGCCAACCCAACATACACTTTCGGAGATACCTGTAGTGCACCTTTATAGTCACCCAGTTACGTTGTGACGTTTGATACACCCAGAGCATTCCTACGGTATCTGGGAGTTGCACAATCTCATGGTCTAAGGAAAGATACTTGACATTAGAAAAGCTCTAGCAAACAAACTACACGATCTTGTGCTATGCTTAGAATTGGGTCTTGTCCATCAGATCATTCTCCTAATGATGTGATCTCGTTATCAATGACATCCAATGTCCACGGTCAGGAAACCATAACCATCTATTGATCAACGAGCTAGTCAACTAGAGGCTCACTAGGGACATGCTGTAGTCTATGTATTCATCCATGTATTACGGTTTCCGGTTAATACAATTATAGCATGAACAATAGACAATTATCATGAACAAGGAAATATAATAATAACCATTTTATTATTGCCTCTAGGGCATATTTCCAACAGTCTCTCATTTGCACTAGAGTCAATAATCTAGTTACATTGTGATGATTCAAACACCCATAGAGTTCTGGTGTTGATCATGTTTTGCTCGTGGAAGAGGTTTAGTCAACGGATCTGCGACATTCAGATCCGTATGCACTTTACAAATATTTATGTCTCCATCTTGAATATTTTCGCGAATGGAGTGGAAGCGACGCTTGATATGCCTGGTCTTCTTGTGAAACCTGGGCTCCTTGGCAAGGGCAATAGCTCTAGTGTTGTCACAGAAGAGAGTCATCGGGCCCGACGCATTGGGAATAACTCCTAGGTCGGTGACAAACTCCTTCATCCAGATTGCTTCATGTGCTGCCTCCGAGGCTGCTATGTACTCCGCTTAACATGTAGATCCCGCCACGACGCTTTGCTTGCAACTGCACCAGCTGACTGCCCCACCATTAAAAATTTACACGTATCCGGTTTGTGACTTGGAGTCATCCAGATCTGTGTCGAAGCTAGCATCGACGTAACCCTTTAGGACGAGCTCTTCATCACCTCCTGCTACCTCTTGAGCACTGCATTGGTTTTCCCTTGAAGAGGAAAGGGTGATGCAGCAAAGTAGCGTAAGTATTTCCCTCAGTTTTTGAGAACCAAGGTATCAATCCAGTAGGAGGCTCCTCAAAAGTCCCACACACCTACACAAACAAACAAGAACCTCGCAACCAACGCGATAAAGGTGTTGTCAATCCCTTCACGGTAACTTGCAAAAGTGAGATCTGATAGAGATAATAAGATACGATAAATATTTTTGGTATTTATATGATAAAAGATAGACCCGGGGGCCATAGGTTTCACTAGTGGCTTCTCTCAAGATAGCATAAGTATTACGGTGGGTGAACAAATTACTGTCGAGCAATTGATAGAAAAGTGCATAGTTATGAGATTATCTAGGCATGATCATGTATATAGGCATCACGTCCACAACAAGTAGATCGAAACAATTCTGCATCTACTACTATTACTCCACACATCGACCGACTCCTGCATGCATCTAGAGTATTAAGTTCATGAAGAACAGAGTAACGCATTAAGAAAGATGACATGATGTAGAGGGATAAACTCATGCAATATGATATAAACCCCATATTTTTATCCTCGATGGCAACAATACAATGCGTGCCTTGATGCCCCTGCTGTCACTGGGAAAGGACACCGCAAGATTGAACCCAAAGCTAAGCACTTCTCCCATTGCAAGAAAGATCAATCTAATAGGCCAAACTAGACTGATAATTCGAAGAGACTTGCAAAGATAACCAATCACACATAAAAGAATTTAGAGAAGATTCAATTATTTCTCATTGATAAACTTGATCATAAACCCACAATTCATCGGATCTCGACAAACACACCGCAAAAAGAGTTACATCGAATAGATCTCCAAGAAGATCGAGGAGAACTTTGTATTGAGATTCAAAGAGAGAGAAGAAGCCATCTAGCTAATAACTATGGACCCGAAGGTCTGTGGTAAACTACTCACAACTCATCAAAGAGGCCTTGGAGATGATGTAGAGGCCTTCCGTGGTCGATTCCCCCTCCGGCGGAGCGCCGGCGAAGGCTCCAAGATGGGATCTCGCGGATACAGAAGGTTGCGGCGGTGGAAATAGTTTTTCCTGGTGCTCTTGGATGTTTTCAGGGTACGTGGATATATATAGACGAAGGAGGTAGGTCAGGGGAGCCACGAGGGGCCCACGAGTGTGGGGGGCGCGCCTACCCCCCTAGGGCGCGCCCTCCTGCCTCGTGGCCACCTCGGCTGCTTCTTGACGTCCACTCCATGTCTCCTGGATTGCGTTTGTTCCAAAAAGAACGCTCCCGAAGGTTTCATTCCGTTTGGACTCCGTTTGATATTCCTTTTCTTCGAAACACTGAAATAGGCAAAAAAATACAGCAATTCAGGCTGGGCCTCCGGTTAGTAGGTTAGTCCCAAAAATGATATAAAAGTGTAAAGTAAAGCCCATAAACATCCAAAACAGGTAATATAATAGCATGGAACAATCAAAAATTATAGATACGTTGTATCACCTCCATAAATGAGAAACATATCCTTAGTCCTTTTCAGGTACTTCAGGATATTCTTGACCGCTGTCCAGTGTTCCATGCCGGGATTACTTTGGTACCTCCCTACCAAAGTTACGGCAAGGTTCATGTCAGGTCTGGTACATAGCATGGCATACATAATAGACCCTATGGCTGAGGCATAGGGGATGACACTCATCTTTCTCTATCTTCTGCCGAGGTCGGGCATTGAGCCGTGCTCAATCTCACACCTTGAAATACAGGCAAGAACCCCTTCTTGGACTGATCCATATTGAACTCCTTCAATATCTTGTCAAGGTATGTGCTTTGTTAAAGACCAATGAGGCGTCTAGATCTATCTCTATAGATCTTGATGCCTGATATGTAAGCAGCTTCTCCAAGGTCCTTCATTGAAAAACACTTATTCAAGTAGGCCTTTACGCTTTCCAAAAGGTATATATCATTTCCCATCAATAGTATGTCATCTACATATAATATGAGAAATGCTACAGAGCTCCCACTCACTTTCTTGTAAACACAGGCTTCTCCATAAGTCTGCATAAACCCAAACGCTTTGATCATTTCATTAAAGCTAATGTTCCAACTCCGAGATGCTTGCACCAGCCCATAGATGGAGCGCTGGAGCTTACACACCTTGTTAGCATTCTTAGGATCGACAAAACCTTCCGGCTGCATCATATACAATTTTTCCTTAAGGAAACCATTAAGGAATGTCGTTTTGACGTCCATTTGCCATATCTCATAATCATAGAATGCGGCAAGTGCTAACATGATTCAGACGGACTTCAGCTTCGCTACGGGTGAGAAGGTCTCATCGTAGTCAACCCCTTGAACTTCCCGATAACCCTTAGCGACAAGTCAAGCCTTATAGACGGTCACATCACCATCCGCGTCAGTCTTCTTCTTAAAGATCCACTTATTTTCTATGGCTTGCCGATCATCGGGCAAGTCTGTCAAAGTCCATACTTTATTTTCATACATGGATCCTATCTCGGATTTCATGGCTTTAATCCATTTTTTGGAATCCAGGCCCTCCATCGCTTCTTTATAGTTCGAAGGTTCACCGTTGTCTAACAACATGATTTCCAGGACAGGGTTGCCGTACCACTCTGGTGCATAACATGTCCTTGTGGACCTACGAAGTTCAGTAGCAACTTGATCCGAAGTTTCATGCCCATCATCATTAACTATCTCTCCAGTCCGCGCAGGCACCACAGAAACATCTTCCTGAGCTGCACTACTCTCCAGTTCAAGAGGCAGTACTTCGTCAAGTTCTACTTTCCTCCCACTTACTTTTTCCGAAAGAAACTCTTTCTCCAGAAAGGATCCGTTCTTGGCAACAAAGATCTTACCTTCGGATCTGAGGTAGAAGGTATACCCAATGGTTTCCTTGGTATCCTATGAAGACGCATTTTTCCGACTTGTGTTCGAGCTTTCAGGTTGAAGTTTCTTGATATAAGCATCGCATCCCCAAACTTTTAGAAACGACAACTTAGGTTTCTTTTCCCAAACCATAATTCATACGGTGGCGTCACAACGGATTTATACGGTGCCCTATTTAAAGTGAATGGGCTGTCTCTAAAGCATAACCCCAAAATGATAGCGGTAAATTGGTAAGAGAGATCATAGATCGCACCATATCCAATAGAGTGCGATTACGATGTTCGAACACACCATTAAGCTGAGGTGTTCCAGGCGGCGTGAGTTGTGAAACAATTCCACATTTCCTTAAGTGCGTACCAAAATCATGACTCAAATATTCTCCTCCACGATCTGATCGTAAGAACTTTATTTTTCTATCACGTTGATTCTCTACCTCACTCTGAAATTCCTTGAACTTTTCAAAGGTCTCAAACTTGTGTTTCATTAAGTAGACATACCCATATCTACTTAAGTCATCAGTGAGGGTGAGAACATAACAATAACCACCGCGAGCCTCAACGCTCATTGGGTCGCATACATCAGTATGTATTATTTCCAACAAGTTGGTTGCTTGCTCAATTGTTCCGGAGAACGGAGTCTTGGTCATTTTGCCCATGAGGCATGGTTCGCACGTGTCGAACGATTCATAATCAAGAGACTCCAAAAGTCCATCTGCATGGAGTTTCTTCATGCGTTTGACACCAATGTGACCAAGGCGGCAGTGCCACAAGTATGTGGGACTATCATTATCAACCTTACATCTTTTGGTATTCACACAATGAATATGTGTAACATCACGTTCGAGATTCAACAAAAATAAACCATTGACCAGCGGGGCATGACCATAAAACATATCTCTCATATAAATAGAACAACCATTATTCTCGGATTTAAATGAGGAGCCATCTCGCATTAAACGAGATCCAGATGCAATGTTCATGCTCAAAGCTGGCACTAAATAACAATTATTGAGGTTTAAAACTAACCACGTAGGTAAATATAGAGGTAGCGTGCCAACAGCGATCACATCGACCCTGGAACCATTCCCGACGCACATCATCACCTTGCCCTTCGCCAGTCTCCACTTATTCTGCATCTCCTGTTTTGAGTTACAAATATGAGCAACAGCACCGGTATCAAATACCCATGAGCTACTACGAGCGTTGGTAAGGTACACATCAATAACATGTTGATGTCTACTACGCAACCTTCTTCTTGTAGACGTTGTTGGGCCTCCAAAGTGCAGAGGTTTGTAGGACAGTAGCAAATTTTCCTCAAGTGGATGGCCTAAGGTTTATCAATCCGTGGGAGGCGTAGGATGAAGATGGTCTCTCTCAAACAACCCTGCAACCAAATAACAAAGAGTCTCTTGTGTCCCCAACACACCCAATACAATGGTAAATTGTATACGTGCACTAGTTCGGCGAAGAGATGGTGATACAACTGCAATATGGATGGTAGATATAGGTTTTTGTAATCTGAAAATATAAAAACAGCAAGGTAACTAATGATAAAAGTGAGCGTAAACGGTACTGTAATGCTAGGAAACAAGGCCTAGGGTTCATACTTTCACTAGTGCAAGTTCTCTCAACGATAATAACATAATTGGATCATATAACTATACCTCAACATGCAACAAAGAGTCACTCAAAAGCCACTAATAGCGGAGAACAAATGAAGAGATTATGGTAGGGTACGAAACCACCTCAAAGTTATCCTTTTTGATCGATCTATTCAAGAGTCCGTAGTAAAATAACACGAAGATATTCTTTCCATTCGATCTATCATAGAGTTCGCACTAGAATAACACCTTAAGACACAAATCAACCAAAACCCTAATGTCACCTAGATACTCCAATGTCACCTCAAGTATCTGTGGGCATGATTATACAACATGCATCACACAATCTCAGATTCATCTATTCAACCAACACAAAGTACTTCAAAGAGTGCCCCAAAGTTTCTACCGGAGAGTCAAGACGAAAACGTGTGCCGACCCCTATGCATAGGTTCATTGAACTTGCAAGTTGATCACCAAAACATACATCAAGTAGATCACTTGAATATCCCATTGTCACCACAGATAAGCACGACAAGACATACATCAAGTGTTCTCAAATCCTTAAAGACTCAATCCGATAAGATAACTTCAAAGGGAAAACTCAATCCATTACAAGAGAGTAGAGGGGGAGAAACATCATAAGATCCAACTACAATAGCAAAGGTCGCGATACAGCAAGATCGTATCACCTCAAGAACACGAGAGAGAGAGAGATCAAACACATAGCTACTGGTACATACCCTCAGCCCCGAGGGTGAACTACTCCCTCCTCGTCATGGAGAGCGCCGAGATGATGAAGATGGCCACCGGTGAGGGATCCCCCCTCTGGCAGGGTGCCGGAACAGGCTCCCGAGAGGTTTTTGGTGGCTACAGAGGCTTGCGGCGGCGGAACTCCCGATCTATTGTGTTTCCCGATGTTTTTAGGGTATATGGACATATATAGGCGAAAGAAGTCGGTCAGGGGAGCCACGAGGGGCCCACGAGGGTGGGGGCACGCCCAGGGGAGGTCGGCGCGCCTCCCTGCCTCGTGGCCACCTCGAAGCTTCCCTTACGTGCACTCCAAGTCCCCTGAATTGCTTCCGTTCCAAAAGTAAATTTCCCGAAGGTTTCATTCTGTTTGTACTCCGTTTGATATTTCTTTTCTTCGAAACACTGAAATAGGCAAGAAAATAGCAATATGGGATGGGCCTCCGGTTAATAGGTTAGTCCCAAAAATAATATAAAAGTGCTTAGTAAAGCCCATAAACATCCAAAACAGATAATATAATAGCATGAATGCTTCATAAATTATAGATACGTTGGAGACGTATCAGCATCCCCGAGCTTAATTCCTGCTCGTCCACGAGTAGGTAAATGATAAAAGAAATAATTTACGAAGTGTGAATGCTAGCAGGTGCATAAGTTTGATCAATGATAATTTCAATCACCTTTCCTAGCATCATTATATGTCATAACAGTAGTTCATCTCATAAAACTTCTCAAGATCAAGTAACAAGATATTCACATGTTAAAGCATAGACCATAGACTTTCTTGAAAACTAGCAAACTTCATTCTCAGTCATCAAACAATTTTGAGAGGTATGCTTTCATTCTTAGTTAAAGCATAGATCAAGTAACAATTTTGAGAGGTATGCTTTCATTGTCAACATAACAACCAAGAGTTCCCAATATATTCCATACTACATACATTATAGGCGGTTCCCAAACAGAATGGTAAAGTTTTTACTCCCCCTCCACCAACAATCATCAATCCATGGCTTGCCCGAAACAACGGGTGCCTCCAACTAACATCAATCCTTGGGGAGTTTTGTTTGCAATTATTTTTTATTTGATTTTGATCTTTTGATCATGGGACTGGGCATCCTAGTTACCAGCCATTTTTCTCGTGAATGATGAGCGGAGTCCACTCATCGTGAGAATAACCCACCTAGCATGGAAGATACTGACAGCCCCTAGTCGCTACATGAGCGATTCGGGCATACAAAACAGATTATTATTTGAAGGTTTAGAGTTTGGCACATGCAAATTTACTTGGAACGACAGGTAAATACCGCATATAGGTAGGTATGGTGGACACTCATGGAAGAAACTTGGTTCAAGGAATTGGGATGCACAAGCAGTAATCCCGCTTAGTACAGATATTTTGGCTACCAAAGGATTCTAAAAAGCAAGCACACATGTTGGAGGATCTATAACAATAGAACTTTTATACAAATACACCCAAGCATAACTCATTATGTTGTCTTCCTTGTCCAATTTCAACTAATTTGCTCAGGTTTGAAAATAATTAATGGGACTCACAATCATAGAAGATGTCTAAGATAGTATATTTATATGTGAAATCTCTCTTCCTTCAATATTCTTTCATGAATTGTTCAAGTGACCAATACAATGTTTGCTAACCTTCAATAAATTTATCACCTCTACTTCTTAGATGTGAAGTCATTACTCCCAATGGGGTAAGCATATGAAACATATATAATTTCAGATCTATGACATTCAACTCATTCAACCATTTACTCATAGGATAGAAGTGAAGCACATGAGTAAATGACAAACTACTCCAAAAAGATATAAGTGAAGATCAATGAGTAGTTAAATAATTATGTAGCTATGTGAAGATTCTCTCTCATTTAAGAATTTCAGATCTTGGTATTTTATTCAAACAGCAAGCAAAGCAAAACAAATTGACATTTCAAGGATAGCACAACTCAAGTGAAGAAGCAAAAACTTAGGCTCAACCGATACTAACCGATAACTGTTGAAGAAGAAAGGTGGGATGCCTACCGGGGCATCCCCAAGCTTGGATGCTTGAGACTTCTTGAAATATTATCTTGGGGTGCCTTGGGCATCCCCAAGCTTGAGCTTTTGTGTCTCCTTAATTCCTTTTATATCTCGGTTTCCTAAATCTCGAAAGCTTCATCCACACCAAACTCAACAAGAACTCGTGAGATAAGTTAGTATAAACCAACACAATAACCTTATCATTATCTACTATAACAAATCGTAAAATTATTATTCAACATTGCATACTAAATTTCTCTTCATATTTAGTACTCCTATCCTAACATAGAATCATTAAACAAGCAAACATATGCAAACAATGCAAACATAACAGCAATCTGCCAAAACAGTACAGTCTGTAAAGAATGCAAGATTCATCATACTTACCTAACTCCAAAAATTATAAGAAAAATACCTCACTGTAGAAGATTTATTAGAGCTCAATATGCAAAAAGTTTCAATATTATATCATTCTCTGACTTTTCTAGGGAATTTGCAACAGCGGTAAACTTTCTGTTTTGAAACAGCAACATGTAAACTTGCAAAATAAGCATGGTAAAGGCTATCCTTGACATTTTAATTGAAAATATAGATGCAAAAAATTATTCTAAATACAGCAAGCAAATACTAACAAAATAAAATGACGCTCCAAGCAAAAAACATATCATGTGGTAAATAAAAATATAGCTCCAAGTAAAGTTACCGATGAACGAAGACAAAAGAGGGGATGCCTTCCGGGGCATCCCCAAGCTTAGGCTTTTGGTTGTCCTTGAATATTACCTTGGTGTGCCTTGGGCATCCCCAATCTTAGGCTCTTGCCACTCCTTGTTCCATAGTCCATCGAATCTTTACCCAAAACTTGAAAACTTCACAACACAAAACTCAACAGAAAACTCGTAAGCTCCGTTAGTGTAAAAATAAATCACCACTTAGGTACTGTTGTGAACTCATTATAAATTCATATTGGTGTAATATCTACTGTATTCCAATTTATCTATGGTTCATACCCTCCGATACTACTCATAGATTCATCAAAATAAGCAAACAACACATAGAAAACAGAATCTGTCAAAAATAGAACAGTCTGTAGTAATCTGTATCATTAGAATACTTATGTAACTCCAAAAATTCTACCAAATTAGGAAATCCTAAGCAATTTGTGTAACAATCCATAGCAAAAAGAATCATATCAAAAGCACGTTCCTGTGAATTATCAAAACTAATTTACTGGGTGCAAAAGTTTCTGATTTTCAGCAGGATCAACACAACTATCACCGTAAGCTATCCTAAAGGTCTTACTTGGCACTTTATTGAAACAAAAGCTATAAAAAATTATTAAAACAGTAGCATAATCATGTGAACACACAAAAAAAGTAGGGATAAATATTGGGTTGTCTCCCAACAAGCGCTTTTCTTTAATGCCTTTCTAGCTAGGCATGATGATGGCAATGATGCTCACATAAAAGATAAGAATTGAAACATAACGGGAGCATCATGAAGCATATGACTAGCACATTTAAGTCTAACCCACTTCCTATGCATATGTATTTTGTGAGCAAACAACTTATGGGAACAATAATCAACTAGCATAGGAAGGCAAAACAAGCATAACTTCAAGATTTTAAGCACATAGAGAGGAAACTTGATATTATTGCAATTCCTACAAGCATATGTTCCTCCCTCATAATAACTTTCAGTAGCATAATGAATGAATTCAACAATATAACCAGCACCTAAAGCATTCTTTTCATGATCTACTTGCATAGAAAATTTACTACTCTCCACATAAGCAAAATTCTTCTTATTCGGGATGGTGGGAGTATCATAAGAGACTTGAATACTATAAATTGTTTCCACATTAAAAGAGTAATGTTCAGAAAAAGGGTAATCATAATCATGACAAGTTTTATAAATATAATCATCACTACTTTTTATAGCATAAGTTTCATCACAATAATCATCATAAGTAGCAACTTTGTTCTCATCATACTCGATTGAAACCTCTTCAAAGATAGTGGAATCATCACTAAATAAAGTCATGACCTCTCCAAATCCACTTTCATATTCATCACAATAAGATTCAACATCCTCCAAAATAGTGGGATCACTACTTCCTAAAGTTGACACTCTTCCAAACCCACTTTCATCAATATAATCATCATAGGTAAGAGGCATGCTATCATCATAACAACTTTGCATTTCAAAACTTGGGAGGCTAAAAATATCATCTTCATTAAACATAGCATCCCCAAGCTTGGGACAAACATTAATTTCAGCAAATATATTCTCAAATATTTCATCCTCATCAAGCATAGCTTCCCCAAGCTTGGGCCTTTTCATATCATAAGCATAATCACTCTCATCATTAATAGTATGGATAGCACCAATAGTATAACAATTATCATCATCACAATGGGTAGTAGGAGCAACATCATTTGGGAGATATAACTTTCTACCTTTGCCGCTCCGTCTTTTCTTCTTCTTCTTCACATTATGTGTGGGTTCAACCTTCTTCTCTGAGCTCCTTATTGATGAGATTGGTTGAATAGAAAGCTCCTCCTCGTTACCTGATTCATGATAAGAAATAATAGGAGGATATTGGGAAGTCTCTGCCCTTTCATTAGTATTCTCTTCATCTTCTATTTTATTTCTTTTCTTTAGGTAATTGGCAACATAAGGATTTTCAATGCAATTCACCGCACAATACAAATAAATCTTCTCTAGATCAATATCAATAAATTTCTTAAGGGCGAATTCTGGAAGATTCTTAGTTAAACACTTTATTTCTTCATAACCCAAAAGCAAACTAAGTTCATTATGATGTGCAAGGGAAATCATATCATCACAATATTTGGACACAATTCGATCATGAAATAATTTGCATCGGAGATGTAAATGACCACTTTCATTGCAAAGTTCACAAGTACTGCAAAGGCATATTAAATTTTCAGCACTCACATTTAGCCTTCCTTGCAACAATTTAGTTTCTAAATGCTTATGCCTGTTGCAATATTTATCTTCTCTATTTGGTGTGTACCTACAAACCCAATGCACTCCACAAAAAACGACATGCTTATAGGAGACATTTTCATCATAACTAGTGCAATCATCATTAGTACTATGGATATTCAAGGAGATCATACTAAAAACATTGCAATCATGCTCATCATTCAAAGATTTAGTACCAAAGATTTTATAGACTTCTTCTTCTAGCACTTGAGCACAATTTTCCTTTTCATCATACTCACGAAAGATATTAAAAAGATGAAGCGTATGAGACAAACTCAATTCCATTTTTTGTAGTTTTCTTTTATAAACTAAAGATATAACTTCAAGCACTCACCTCCCCGGCAACGGCGCCAGAAAAGAGCTTGATGTCTACTACGCAACCTTCTTCTTGTAGACGTTGTTGGGCCTCCAAGTGCAGAGGTTTGTAGGACAGTAGAAAATTTCCCTCAAGTGGATGACCTAAGGTTTATCAATCCGTGGGAGGCATAGGATGAAGATGGTCTCTCTCAAACAACCCTGCAACCAAATAACAAAGAGTCTCTTGTGTCCCCAACACACCCAATATAATGGTAAATTGTATAGGTGCACTAGTTCGGCGAAGAGATTGTGATACAACTGCAATATAGATGGTAGATATAGGTTTTTGTAATCTGAAAATATAAAAACAGCAAGGTAACTAATGATAAAAGTGAGCGTAAACGGTACTGTAATGCTAGGAAACAAGGCCTAGGGTTCATACTTTCACTAGTGCAAGTTCTCTCAACGATAATAACATAATTGGATCATATAACTATACCTCAACATGCAACAAAGAGTCACTCAAAAGCCACTAATAGCGGAGAACAAATGAAGAGATTATGGTAGGGTACCAAACCACCTCAAAGTTATCATTTTTGATCGATCTATTCAAGAGTCCGTAGTAAAATAACACGAAGATATTCTTTCCATTCGATCTATCATAGAGTTCGTACTAGAATAACACCTTAAGACACAAATCAACCAAAACCCTAATGTCACCTAGATACTCCAATGTCACCTCAAGTATCTGTGGGCATGATTATACGATATGCATCACACAATCTCAGATTCATCTATTCAACCAACACAAAGTACTTCAAAGAGTGCCCCAAAGTTTCTACCGGAGAGTCAAGACGAAAACGTGTGCCGACCCCTATGCATAGGTTCATTGAACCTACAAGTTGATCACCAAAACATACGTCAAGTAGATCACTTGAATATCCCATTGTCACCACAGATGAGCACGACAAGACATACATCAAGTGTTCTCAAATCCTTAAAGACTCAATCCGATAAGATAACTTCAAAGGGAAAACTCAATCCATTACAAGAGAGTAGAGGGGGAGAAACATCATAAGATCCAACTATAATAGCAAAGGTCACGATACAGCAAGATCGTATCACCTCAAGAACACGAGAGAGAGAGAGAGAGAGAGAGATCAAACACATAGCTACTGGTACATACCCTCAGCCCCGAGGGTGAACTACTCCCTCCTCGTCATGGAGAGCGCCGAGATGATGAAGATGGCCACCGGTGAGGGATCCCCCCTCTAGCAGGGTGCCGAAACAGGCTCCCGAGAGGTTTTTGGTGGCTACAGAGGCTTGCGGCGGCGGAACTCCCGATCTATTGTGTTTCCCGATGTTTTTAGGGTATATGGACATATATAGGCGAAAGAAGTCGGTCAGGGGAGCCACGAGGGGCCCACGAGGGTGGGGGCGCGCCCAGGGGAGGTCGGCGCGCCTCCCTGCCTCGTGGCCACCTCGAAGCTTCCCTTACATGCACTCCAAGTCCCCTGGATTGCTTCCGTTCCAAAAGTAAATTTCCCAAAGGTTTCATTCTGTTTGTACTCCGTTTGATATTTCTTTTCTTCGAAACACTGAAATAGGCAAGAAAATAGGAATATGGGATGGGCCTCCGGTTAATAGGTTAGTCCCAAAAATAATATAAAAGTGCTTAGTAAAGCCCATAAACATCCAAAACAGATAATATAATAGCATGAATGCTTCATAAATTATAGATACGTTGGAGACGTATCAGCATCCCCGAGCTTAATTCCTGCTCGTCCTCGAGTAGGTAAATGATAAAAGAAATAATTTATGAAGTGTGAATGCTAGCAGGTGCATAAGTTTGATCAATGATAATTTCAATCACCTTTCCTAGCATCATTATATGTCATAACAGTAGTTCATCTCATAAAACTTCTCAAGATCAAGTAACAAGATATTCACATGTTAAAGCATAGACCATAGACTTTCTTGAAAACTAGCAAACTTCATTCTCAGTCATCAAACAATTACAATTCATCTTATTTTCAGGAAGGGTCTATGTCAGAGTTTTGATTTACCAAACTCCACATACTCAACTATCATATAATCTTCCATGATTGCTACCACTCAAAGCATATTCTTAGAACAAATAGCAGCCATCGAACACAGAGAAAGATAGGGGCTTAGTGTTTCGCCTCCCAACTCACTTATCATATAGATAATTGTAAACAATAATAATTCATGATCAAATATATTTGCATGGCCATATATGCTTAGATCTTTCCTCAACACACGATGGTTGCCAATTAAAGAGTAGGTAGGAATGAGAAGGAATACTACTGACTCTTGCATAAAAGTAAAAGATAGGACCTTCGCAGAGGGAAGCAGGGATTTGTAGAGGTGCGAGAGCTCGATTTTGAAATAGAGATGAAAATAATTTTGAGAGGTATGCTTTCATTGTCAACATAACAACCAAGAGTTCCCAATATATTCCATACTACATACATTATAGGCGGTTCCCAAACAGAATGGTAAAGTTTTTACTCCCCCTCCACCAACAATCATCAATCCATGGCTTGCCCGAAACAACAGGTGCCTCCAACTAACATCAATCCTTGGGGAGTTTTGTTTGCAATTATTTTTTATTTGATTTTGATCTTTTGATCATGGGACTGGGCATCCTAGTTACCAGCCATTTTTCTCGTGAATGATGAGCGGAGTCCACTCATCGTGAGAATAACCCACCTAGCATGGAAGATACTGACAGCCCCTAGTCGCTACATGAGCGATTCGGGCATACAAAACAGATTATTATTTGAAGGTTTAGAGTTTGGCACATGCAAATTTACTTGGAACGACAGGTAAATACCGCATATAGGTAGGTATGGTGGACACTCATGGAAGAAACTTGGTTCAAGGAATTGGGATGCACAAGCAGTAATCCCGCTTAGTACAGATATTTTGGCTACCAAAGGATTCTAAAAAGCAAGCACCACATGTTGGAGGATCTATAACAATAGAACTTTTATACAAATACACCCAAGCATAACTCATTATGTTGTCTTCCTTGTCCAATTTCAACTAATTTGCTCAGGTTTGAAAATAATTAATGGGGCTCACAATCATAGAAGATGTCTAAGATAGTATATTTATATGTGAAATCTCTCTTCCTTCAATATTCTTTCATGAATTGTTCAAGTGACCAATACAATGTTTGCTAACCTTCAATAAATTTATCACCTCTACTTCTTAGATGTGAAGTCATTACTCCCAATGGGGTAAGCATATGAAACATATATAATTTCAGATCTATGACATTCAACTCATTCAACCATTTACTCATAGATAGAAGTGAAGCACATGAGTAAATGACAAACTACTCCAAAAAGATATAAGTGAAGATCAATGAGTAGTTAAATAATTATGTAGCTATGTGAAGATTCTCTCTCATTTAAGAATTTCAGATCTTGGTATTTTATTCAAACAGCAAGCAAAGCAAAACAAATTGACATTTCAAGGATAGCACAACTCAAGTGAAGAAGCAAAAACTTAGGCTCAACCGATACTAACCGATAACTGTTGAAGAAGAAAGGTGGGATGCCTACCGGGGCATCCCCAAGCTTGGATGCTTGAGACTTCTTGAAATATTATCTTGGGGTGCCTTGGGCATCCCCAAGCTTGAGCTTTTGTGTCTCCTAAATTCCTTTTATATCTCGGTTTCCTAAATCTCGAAAGATTCATCCACACCAAACTCAACAAGAACTCGTGAGATAAGTTAGTATAAACCAACACAATAACCCTATCATTATCTACTATAACAAATCATAAAATTATTATTCAACATTGCATACTAAATTTCTCTTCATATTTAGTACTCCTATCCTAACATACAATCATTAAACAAGCAAACATATGCAAACAATGCAAACATAACAGCAATCTACCAAAACAGTACAGTCTGTAAAGAATGCAAGATTCATCATACTTACCTAAAGATATAACTTCAAGCACTCACCTCCCCGACAATGGCGCCAGAAAAGAGCTTGATGTCTACTACGCAACCTTCTTCTTGTAGACGTTGTTGGGCCTCCAAGTGCAGAGGTTTGTAGGACAGTAGCAAATTTCCCTCAAGTGGATAACCTAAGGTTTATCAATCCGTGGGAGGCGTAGGATGAAGATGGTCTCTCTCAAACAACCCTGCAACCAAATAACAAAGAGTCTCTTGTGTCCCCAACACACCTAATACAATGGTAAATTGTATAGGTGCACTAGTTCGGCGAAGAGATTGTGATACAACTGCAATATGGATGGTAGATATAGGTTTTTGTAATCTGAAAATATAAAAACAGCAAGGTAACTAATGATAAAAGTGAGCGTAAACGGTACTGTAATGCTAGGAAACAAGGCCTAGGGTTCATACTTTCACTAGTGCAAATTCTCTCAACGATAATAACATAATTGGATCATATAACTATACCTCAACATGCAACAAAGAGTCACTCAAAAGCCACTAATAGCGGAGAACAAATGAAGAGATTATGGTAGGGTACGAAACCACCTCAAAGTTATCCTTTTTGATCGATCTATTCAAGAGTCCGTAGTAAAATAACACGAAGATAATCTTTCCATTCGATCTATCATAGAGTTCGTACTAGAATACACCTTAAGACACAAATCAACCAAAACCCTAATGTCACCTAGATACTCCAATGTCACCTCAAGTATCTGTGGGCATGATTATACGATATGCATCACACAATCTCAGATTCATCTATTCAACCAACACAAAGTACTTCAAAGAGTGCCCCAAAGTTTCTACCGGAGAGTCAAGACGAAAACGTGTGCCGACCCCTATGCATAGGTTCATTGAACCTGCAAGTTGATCACCAAAACATACGTCAAGTAGATCACTTGAATATGCCATTGTCACCACAGATGAGCACGACAAGACATACATCAAGTGTTCTCAAATCCTTAAAGACTCAATCCGATAAGATAACTTCAAAGGGAAAACTCAATCCATTACAAGAGAGTAGAGGGGGAGAAACATCATAAGATCCAACTATAATAGCAAAGGTCGCGATACAGCAAGATCGTATCACCTCAAGAACACGAGAGAGAGAGAGATCAAACACATAGCTACTGGTACATACCCTCAGCCCCGAGGGTGAACTACTCCCTCCTCGTCATGGAGAGCGCCGAGATGATGAAGATGGCCACCGGTGAGGGATCCCCCCTCTGGCAGGGTGCCGGAACAGGCTCCCGAGAGGTTTTTGGTGGCTACAGAGGCTTGCGGCGGCGGAACTCCCGATCTATTGTGTTTCGCGATGTTTTTAGGGTATATGGACATATATAGGCGAAAGAAGTCGGTCAGGGGAGCCACGAGGGGCCCACGAGGGTGGGGGCGCGCCCAGGGGAGGTCGGCGCGCCTCCCTGCCTCGTGGCCACCTCGAAGCTTCCCTTACGTGCACTCCAAGTCCCCTGGATTGCTTCCGTTCCAAAAGTAAATTTCCCGAAGGTTTCATTCTGTTTGTACTCCGTTTGATATTTCTTTTCTTCGAAACACTGAAATAGGCAAGAAAATAGCAATATGGGATGGGCCTCCGGTTAATAGGTTAGTCCCAAAAATAATATAAAAGTGCTTAGTAAAGCCCATAAACATCCAAAATAGATAATATAATAGCATGAATGCTTCATAAATTATAGATACGTTGGAGACGTATCAGCATCCCCGAGCTTAATTCCTGCTCGTCCTCGAGTAGGTAAATGATAAAAGAAATAATTTATGAAGTGTGAATGCTAGCAGGTGCATAAGTTTGATCAATGATAATTTCAATCACCTTTCCTAGCATCATTATATGTCATAACAGTAGTTCATCTCATAAAACTTCTCAAGATCAAGTAACAAGATATTCACATGTTAAAGCATAGACCATAGACTTTCTTGAAAACTAGCAAACTTCATTCTCAGTCATCAAACAATTACAATTCATCTTATTTTCAGGAAGGGTCTATGTCAGAGTTTTGATTTACCAAACTCCACATACTCAACTATCATATAATCTTCCATGATTGCTACCACTCAAAGCATATTCTTAGAACAAATAGCAGCCATCGAACACAGAGAAAGATAGGGGCTTAGTGTTTCGCCTCCCAACTCACTTATCATATAGATAATTGTAAACAATAATAATTCATGATCAAATATATTTGCATGGCCATATATGCTTAGATCTTTCCTCAACACACGATGGTTGCCAATTAAAGAGTAGGTAGGAATTAGAAGGAATACTACTGACTCTTGCATAAAAGTAAAAGATAGGCCCTTCGCAGAGGGAAGCAGGGATTTGTAGAGGTGCGAGAGCTCGATTTTGAAATAGAGATGAAAATAATTTTGAGAGGTATGCTTTCATTGCCAACATAACAACCAAGAGTTCCCAATATATTCCATACTACATACATTATAGGCGGTTCCCAAACAGAATGGTAAAGTTTTTACTCCCCCTCCACCAACAATCATCAATCCATGGCTTGCCCGAAACAACGGGTGCCTCCAACTAACATCAATCCTTGGGGAGTTTTGTTTGCAATTATTTTTTATTTGATTTTGATCTTTTGATCATGGGACTGGGCATCCTAGTTACCAGCCATTTTTCTCGTGAATGATGAGCGGAGTCCACTCATCGTGAGAATAACCCACCTAGCATGGAAGATACTGACAGCCCCTAGTCGCTACATGAGCGATTCGGGCATACAAAACAGATTATTATTTGAAGGTTTAGAGTTTGGCACATGCAAATTTACTTGGAACGACAAGTAAATACCGCATATAGGTAGGTATGGTGGACACTCATGGAAGAAACTTGGTTCAAGGAATTGGGATGCACAAGCAGTAATCCCGCTTAGTACAGATATTTTGGCTACCAAAGGATTCTAAAAAGCAAGCACCACATGTTGGAGGATCTATAACAATAGAACTTTTATACAAATACACCCAAGCATAACTCATTATGTTGTCTTCCTTGTCCAATTTCAACTAATTTGCTCAGGTTTGAAAATAATTAATGGGGCTCACAATCATAGAAGATGTCTAAGATAGTATATTTATATGTGAAATCTCTCTTCCTTCAATATTCTTTCATGAATTGTTCAAGTGACCAATACAATGTTTGCTAACCTTCAATAAATTTATCACCTCTACTTCTTAGATGTGAAGTCATTACTCCCAATGGGGTAAGCATATGAAACATATATAATTTCAGATCTATGACATTTAACTCATTCAACCATTTACTCATAGGATAGAAGTGAAGCACATGAGTAAATGACAAACTACTCCAAAAAGATATAAGTGAAGATCAATGAGTAGTTAAATAATTATGTAGCTATGTGAAGATTCTCTCTCATTTAAGAATTTCAGATCTTGGTATTTTATTCAAACAGCAAGCAAAGCAAAACAAATTGACATTTCAAGGATAGCACAACTCAAGTGAAGAAGCAAAAACTTAGGCTCAACCGATACTAACCGATAACTGTTGAAGAAGAAAGATGGGATGCCTACCGGGGCATCCCCAAGCTTGGATGCTTGAGACTTCTTGAAATATTATATTGGGGTGCCTTGGGCATCCCCAAGCTTGAGCTTTTGTGTCTCCTTAATTCCTTTTATATCTCGGTTTCCTAAATCTCGAAAGCTTCATCCACACCAAACTCAACAAGAACTCGTGAGATAAGTTAGTATAAACCAACACAATAACCTTATCATTATCTACTATAACAAATCATAAAATTATTATTCAACATTGCATACTAAATTTCTCTTCATATTTAGTACTCCTATCCTAACATAGAATCATTAAACAAGCAAACATATGCAAACAATGCAAACATAACAGCAATCTGCCAAAACAGTACAGTCTGTAAAGAATGCAAGATTCATCATACTTACCTAACTCCAAAAATTATAAGAAAAATACCTCACTGTAGAAGATTTATCAGAGCTCAATATGCAAAAAGTTTCAATATTATATCATTCTCTGACTTTTCTAGGGAATTTGCAACAGCGGTAAACTTTCTGTTTTGAAACAGCAACATGTAAACTTGCAAAATAAGCATGGTAAAGGCTATCCTTGACATTTTAATTGAAAATATAGATGCAAAAAATTATTATAAATACAGCAAGCAAATACTAACAAAATAAAATGACGCTCCAAGCAAAAAACATATCATGTGGTAAATAAAAATATAGCTCCAAGTAAAGTTACCGATGAACGAAGACAAAAGAGGGGATGCCTTCCGGGGCATCCCCAAGCTTAGGCTTTTGGTTGTCCTTGAATATTACCTTGGTGTGCCTTGGGAATCCCCAATCTCTGGCTCTTGCCACTCCTTGTTCCATAGTCCATCGAATCTTTACCCAAAACTTGAAAACTTCACAACACAAAACTCAACAGAAAACTCGTAAGCTCCGTTAGTGTAAAAATAAATCACCACTTAGGTACTGTTGTGAACTCATTATAAATTCATATTGGTGTAATATCTACTGTATTCCAATTTATCTATGGTTCATACCCTCCGATACTACTCATAGATTCATCAAAATAAGCAAACAACACATAGAAAACAGAATCTATCAAAAATAGAACAGTCTGTAGTAATCTGTATCATTAGAATACTTATGTAACTCCAAAAATTCTACCAAATTAAAAAATCCTGAGAAATTTGTGTACCAATCCATACCAAAAAGAATCATATCAAAAGCACGTTCCTGTGAATTAGCAAAACTAATTTACTGGGTGCAAAAGTTTCTGATTTTCAGCAGGATCAACAAAACTATCACCGTAAGCTATCCTAAAGGTCTTACTTGGAACTTTATTGAAACAAAAGCTATAAAAAATTATTAAAACAGTAGCATAATCATGTGAACACACAAAAAAAGTAGGGATAAATATTGGGTTGTCTCCCAACAAGCGCTTTTCTTTAATGCCTTTCTAGCTAGGCATGATGATGGCAATGATGCTCACATAAAAGATAAGAATTGAAACATAATGGGAGCATCATGAAGCATATGACTAGCACATTTAAGTCTAACCCACTTCCTATGCATATGTATTTTGTGAGCAAACAACTTATGGGAACAATAATCAACTAGCATAGGAAGGCAAAACAAGCATAACTTCAAGATTTTAAGCACATAGAGAGGAAACTTGATATTATTGCAATTCCTACAAGCATATGTTCCTCCCTCATAATAACTTTCAGTAGCATAATGAATGAATTCAACAATATAACCAGCACCTAAAGCATTGTTTTCATGATCTACTTGCATAGAAAATTTACTACTCTCCACATAAGCAAAATTCTTCTTATTCGGGATGGTGGGAGTATCATAAGAGACTTGAATACTATAAATTGTTTCCACATTAAAAGAGTAATGTTCAGAAAAAGGGTAATCATAATCATGACAAGTTTTATAAATATAATCATCACTACTTTTTATAGCATAAGTTTCATCACAATAATCATCATAAGTAGCAACTTTGTTCTCATCATACTCGATTGAAACCTCTTCAAAGATAGTGGAATCATCACTAAATAAAGTCATGACCTCTCCAAATCCACTTTCATATTCATCACAATAAGATTCAACATCCTCCAAAATAGTGGGATCACTACTTCCTAAAGTTGACACTCTTCCAAACCCACTTTCATCAATATAATCATCATAGGTAAGAGGCATGCTATCATCATAACAACTTTGCATTTCAAAACTTGGGAGGCTAAAAATATCATCTTCATTAAACATAGCATCCCCAAGCTTGGGACAAACATTAATTTCAGCAAATATATTCTCAAATATTTCATCCTCATCAAGCATAGCTTCCCCAAGCTTGGGCATTTTCATATCATAAGCATAATCACTCTCATCATTAATAGTATGGATAGCACCAATAGTATAACAATTATCATCATCACAATGGGTAGTAGGAGCAACATCATTTGGGAGATATAACTTTCTACCTTTGTCGCTCCGTCTTTTCTTCTTCTTCTTCACATTATGTGTGGGTTCAACCTTCTTCTCTGAGCTCCTTATTGATGAGATTGGTTGAATAGAAAGCTCCTCTTCGTTACCTGATTCATCATAAGAAATAATAGGAGGATATTGGGAAGTCTCTTCCCTTTCATTAGTATTCTCTTCATCTTCTATTTGCTTTCTTTTCTTTAGGTAATTGGCAATATAAGGATTTTCAATGCAATTCACCGCACAATACAAATAAATCTTCTCTAGATCAATATCAATAAATTTCTTAAGGGCGAATTCTGGAAGATTCTTAGTTAAACACTTTATTTCTTCATAACCCAAAAGCAAACTAAGTTCATTATGATGTGCAAGGGAAATCATATCATCACAATATTTGGACACAATTCGATCATGAAATAATTTGCATCGGAGATGTAAATGACCACTTTCATTGCAAAGTTCACAAGTACGGCAAAGGCATATTAAATTTTCAGCACTCACATTTAGCCTTCCTTGCAACAATTTAGTTTCTAAATGCTTATGCCTCTTGCAATATTTATCTTCTCTATTTGGTGTGTACCTGCAAACCCAATGCACTCCACAAAAAACGACATGCTTATAGGAGACATTTTCATCATAACTAGTGCAATCATCATTAGTACTATGGATATTCAAGGAGTTCATACTAAAAACATTGCAATCATGCTCATCATTCAAAGATTTAGTACCAAAGATTTTATAGACTTCTTCTTCTAGCACTTGAGCACAATTTTCCTTTTCATCATACTCACGAAAGATATTAAAAAGATGAAGCGTATGAGACAAACTCAATTCCATTTTTTGTAGTTTTCTTTTATAAACTAAAGATATAACTTCAAGCACTCACCTCCCCGGCAACGGCGCCAGAAAAGAGCTTGATGTCTACTACGCAACCTTCTTCTTGTAGACGTTGTTGGGCCTCCAAGTGCAGAGGTTTGTAGGACAGTAGCAAACTTCCCTCAAGTGGATGACCTAAGGTTTATCAATCCGTGGGAGGCGTAGGATGAAGATGGTCTCTCTCAAACAACCCTGCAACCAAATAACAAAGAGTGTCTTGTGTCCCCAACACACCCAATACAATGGTAAAATGTATAGGTGCACTAGTTCGGCGAAGAGATTGTGATACAAGTGCAATATGGATGGTAGATATAGGTTCTTGTAATCTGAAAATATAAAAACAGCAAGGTAACTAATGATAAAAGTGAGCGTAAATGGTATTGTAATGCTAGGAAACAAGGCCTAGGGTTCATACTTTCACTAGTGCAAGTTCTCTCAACAATAATAACATAACTGGATCATATAACTACCCCTTAACATGCAACAAAGAGTCACTTCAAAGCCACTAATAGCGGAGAACAAACGAAGAGATTATGGTAGGGTACGGAACCACCTCAAAGTTATCCTTTCTGATCGATCTATTCAAGAGTCTGTAGTAAAAGAACACGAAGATATTCTTTCCGTTCGATCTATCATAGAGTTCGTACTAGAATAACACCTTAAGACACAAATCAACCAAATCCCTAATGTCACCTAGATACTCCAATGTCACCTCAAGTATCCGTGGGCATGATTATACGATATGCATCACACAATCTCAGATTCATCTATTCAACCAACACAAAGTACTTCAAAGAGTGCCCCAAAGTTTCTACCAGAGAGTCAAGACGAAAACGTGTGCCAACCCCTATGCATAGGTTCATTGAACCCGCAAGTTGATCACCAAAACATACATCAAGTAGATCACGTGAATATCCCATTGTCACCACAGATAAGCACGGCAAGACATACATCAAGTGTTCTGAAATCCTTAAAGACTCAATCCGATAAGATAACTTCAAAGGGAAAACTCAATCCATTACAAGAGAGTAGAGGGGTAGAAACATCATAAGATCCAACTATAATAGCAAAGCTCGCGATACATCAAGATCGTATCACCTCAAGAACACGAGAGAGAGAGAGAGAGAGAGAGAGAGAGAGAGAGAGATCAAACACATAGCTAGTGGTACATACCCTCAGCCCCGAGGGTGAACTACACCCTCCTCGTCATGGAGAGCGCCGAGATGATGAAGATGTCCACCCATGAGGGATCCCCCGTCCGGCAGGGTGCCGGAACGGGCTCCCGAGAGTTTTTTGGTGGCTACAAAGGCTTGCGGCGGCGGAACTCCCGATCTATTGTGTTCCCCGATGTTTTTAGGGTATATGGACATATATAGGCGAAAGAAGTCAGTCAGGGGAGCCACAAGGGGCCCACGAGGGTGAAGGCATCCCCAGGGGAGGTGGGTGCGCCTCCCTGCCTCGTGGCCACCTCGAAGCTTCCCTTACGTGCACTCCAAGTCCCCTGGATTGCTTCCGTTCCAAAAGTAACTTTCCCGAAGGTTTCATTCCGTTTGGACTCCGTTTGATATTCCTTTTCTTCGAAACACTGAAATAGGCAAGAAAACAACAATATGGGTTGGGCCTCCGGTTAATAGGTTAGTCCCAAAAATAATATAAAAGTGCTTAGTAAAGCCCATAAACATCCAAAAGAGATAATATAATAGCATGAATGCTTCATAAATTATAGATATGTTGGAGACGTATCACATGTATATCATATATACCTTTGGTGTTGCCGGCCTTCTTATCCGCTGAGTACTTGGGGCAGTTCCGCTTCCAGTGACCATTTCCCTTGCAATAAAAGCACTGAGTCTCGGGCTTGGGTCCATTCTTTGGCTTCTTCCCGGAAACTGATTTACCGGGCGCGGCAACTCCCTTGCCGTCCTTCTTAAAGTTCTTTTTACCCTTGCCTTTCTTGAAACTAGTGGTCTTATTCACCATCAACACTTGATGTTCCTTTTTGATTTCCACCTCTGCTGATTTCAGCATTGAATATAACTCAGTAATGGACTTCTCCATCCCTTGCAAAGTGTAGTTCATCACAAAGCTCTTGTAGCTAGATGGGAGCGACTGGAGGATCCTGTCAATGACCGAGTCATCTGGAAGATTATTTCCCAGCTGAGACAAACGGTTGTGCAACCCAGACATTTTAAGTATATGCTCGCTGACAGAACTGTTTTCCTCCATCTTACAACTATAAAACTTGTCGGAGACTTCATATCTCTCGACCCGGGCATGAGCTTGGAAACCATTTTCAGCTCTTGGAACATCTCATATGCTTCGTGCTGCTCAAAATGCTTTTGGAGCCCCGGTTCTAAGCTGTAAAGCATGCCACACTGAACCAGGGAGTAATCATCACTACGCGACTGCCAGGCATTCATAACGTCTTGAGTTGTTGGGAAAATGGGTGCGTCACCTAGCGGTGCTTCAAGGACATATGCTTTCTTGGCAGCTATGAGGGTGATCCTCAAGTTTCAGACCCAGTCCGTATAGTTGCTACCATAGTCTTTCGGCTTGGTTTTCTCTAGGAACGCGTTGAAGTTGAGGGCAACATTAGCATGGGCCATTTGATCTACAAGACATATTGTAAAGATATTTTAGACTATGTTCATGATAATTCAGTTCATCTAATAAAATTATTTAATGAACTCCCACTCAGATAGACATCCCTCTAGTCATCTAAGTGATACATGATCCGAATCAACTAGGCCGTGTCCGATCATCACGTGAGACAAACTAGTCATCATCGGTGAACATCTCCATGTTGATCGTATCTACTATACGACTCATGTTCGACCTTTCGATCTCTCATGTTCCGAGGCCATGTCTGTACATGCTAGGCTCGTCAAGTAAACCTAAGTGTTTTGCATGTGTAAATATGGCTTACACCTGTTGTATGTGAATGTTAGAATCTATCACACCCGATCATCACGTAGTGCTTCGAAACAACGAACCTTCGCAACGGTGCACAGTTAGGGGGAACACATCTCTTGAAATTTTAGTGAGGGATCATCTTATTTATGCTACCGTCGTTCTAAGCAAATAAGATGTAAACATGACAAACATCACATGCAAATCATAAAGTGACATGTCATGGCCAATATCATCTTGCGCCTTTGATCTCCATCTTTGAGGCGCGGCATGATCACCTTCGTCACCGGCATGACACCATGATCTCCATCATCATGTCTTCATGAAGTTGTCTCGCCAACTATTACTTCTACTACTATGGCTAACGGCTAGCAATAAAGTAAAGTAATTACATGACGTTTTCATTGACAAGCAGGTCATACAATAAATTAAGACAACTCCTATGGCTCCTTCCGGTTGTCATACTCATCGATATGCAAGTCGTGATTCCTATTACAAGAACATGATCAATCTCATACATCGCATATATCATTCATCACATCCTTTTGGCCATATCACATCACATAGCATACCCTGCAAAAACAAGTTAGACGTCCTCTAATTGTTGTTGCATGTTTTACGTCGCTGCTATGGGTTTCTAGCAAGAATGTTTCTTACGTACGCAAAAGCCACAACGGTGATATGTCAATTGCTATTTACCCTTCATAAGGACCCTTTTCATCGAATCGATTCGACTAAAGTGGGAGAGACAGACACCCACTAGCCACCTTATGCAACAAGTGCATGTCAGTCGGTGGAACCTGTCTCACGTAAGCGTACGTGTAAGGTCGGTCCGGGCCGCTTCATCCCACAATGCCGCCAAATCAATATAGGACTAGTAACGGTAAGCAAATTGAACAAATCACTGCCCACAACTACTTGTGTTCTACTCGTGCATAGAATCTGCGCATAGACCTAGCTCATGATGCCACTGTTGGGGAACGTAGTAATAATTCAAAAAAATTCCTACATGTCACCAAGATCAATCTAGGAGATGCTAGCAATGAGAGAGAGAGAGAGAGAGAGAGAGCACCTTCATACCCTTGAAGATTGCTAAGCGGAAGCGTTACAAGAACGCGGTTGATGGAGTCACACTCGCGGCGATTCAAATCGCGGAAGATCTGATCTAGCGCTGAACTGACGGCGCCTCCATGTTCAACACACGTACAGCCCGAGGACGTCTCCTCGTTCTTGATCCAGCAATGGGAGAGGAGAAGTTGAGGGAGAGCTCCGGCAGCACGACGACATGGTGGTGGAGCTTGTGGTTTTCCTGCAGGGCTTCGCCAAGCTCTACGGAGGAGGAGGAGGTGTTGGAGGAGGG
>NC_041386.1:738609272-738612698 GCF_002162155.2 Triticum dicoccoides | reverse complement strand
GGCCAAGGGGGGGACTTGCCCCCCAAGTTTGGTGGGAGGCGCCCCCACCCCTTACGGTTTTCAACCCTAGGCGCCTTGGGCCCTTGAGGGAGGGGGCGCACCAGCCCACTAGGGGCTAGTTCCCACCCTTGTTCATCCCATTAAGTCCCCCGGGCAGGTGGCCCCACCCGGTGGACCCCCGGACACCTTTCGGTTGTCCTGGTACAATACCGATAACCCCCGAAGCCATTCTGCTGACTGAAACTGGACTTCCCATATATAAATCTTTACCTCCGGACTATTCCAGAACTCCTCGTGACGTCCGGGATCTCATCCGGGACTCCGAACAACCTTCGGCAACCACATACAATTTCCCATAACAACTCTAGCGTCACCGAACCTTAAGTGTGTAGACCCTACGGGTTCGGGAACCATGCAGACATGAACGAGACATCTCTCTGGCCAATAACCAACAGCAGGATCTGGATACCCATGTTGGCTCCCACATGTTCCACGATAATCTCATCGAATGAACCACGACGCGAGGTTTCAATCAATCTCGTATACAATTCCCTTTGTCCACCGGTATGTTACTTGCCCAAGATTCGATCGTCGGTATCCCCATACCTCGTTCAATCTCGTTGCAAGTCTCTTTACTCGTTCCGTAACGCATGATCCCGTGACTAACTCCTTAGTCACATTGAGCTCATTATGATGATGCATTACCGAGTGGGCCCAGAGATACCTCTCCGTCATACGGAGTGACAAATCCCAGTCTAGATTCGTGCCAACCCAACAGACACTTTCGGAGATACCTGTAGTGCACATTTATTTTCACCCAGTTACGTTGTGACGTTTGATACACCCAAAGCATTCCTACGGTATCCGGGAGTTGCACAATCTCATGGTCTAAGGAAAGATATTTGACATTAGAAAAGCTCTAGTAAACAAACTACACGATCTTGTGCTATGCTTAGAATTGGGTCTTGTCCATCAGATCATTCTCCTAATGATGTGATCTCGTTATCAATGACATCCAATGTCCATGGTCAGGAAACCATAACCATCTATTGATCAACGAACTGGTCAACTAGAGGCTCACTAGGGACATGTTGTAGTCTATGTATCCACACATGTATTACGGTTTCCAGTTAATACAATTATAGCATGAACAATAGACAATTATCATGAACAAGAAAATATAATAATAACCCTTTTATATTGCCTCTAGGGCATATTTCCAACAGGAATGGCCAACAGGACGGAGTCATTCAAACAGAGTTTTGCATCTCTGGACATGAGTTTTCCTCTCCATCTCTGCAACTTGGCGACCGTCTTATCCATCTGGCGGGGCTGAGTATCTCTCATGGTAGTTCGTGGCTGTCATCTAATTAATTTGGCTCTAGGGTGAACTTCCCCTTCCGACGGTACGGTGTCCTTCGAGCCAGGACGAGGGGCAGGGGTCCTCTTCAGAGATGGTTTCCGGTTGGTTGTTGCAGCTCACCACTCCTGGAGCAGATGAGGGTGTGCTCCCTTCCTCTGTTGGGTCTCATCTTCGCCGAGCTTCTGCTGCACCTATGGTGCTCATTCTGCGGATGCATGAGGGCATCATCGACATCAAGGGAAGCTTTGTTTTCCATTCTATTGTAGTGCTTGGTGTAGTTGATGTTTGTAAGTTGTCTAGTAGCACTATGTGTCTGCCATCTTTTTTCTTCTTTTTTTCCTCTTGTAAGGTGTTGTGCGATGTAATTCCTGGTCGGTTGATGGCTTCGTTAATTCAAAGCCGGGCTCTCTCTCGAGCCTTCATTCTAAAAAAACCTTAGGTTTGCCCATGTCTTCCGCGGCATCGGAAATTTGTTGGCTGGGAAAACGCTGGTGCCTCGCTAGCTGCCCTGCTCGACACGAATGCCACGGACCGCCGGCTTGTCCAGGTCTGTTTATTATTATTATTATTATTATTATTATTATTATTATTATTATTATTATTATTATTATTATTATTATTATTATTATTAGGGAAACAACTCTGTTTATTATGCATTCATTCGGCTCGGGTACTTTTTTTGGAAAAACTTTCGATTTATCCATCTTCAATCATGGTAGTAAAATAAACACTAAAAATAATAAAAATTATCAATAATTGGCATCCTCAAATTCTCCTCAAACGTTCGTACACACACGGCTAATTAATGACTGGACAACAGAGAGAAGGGAAAAGGTGACCTAACCGGATCCCTCATATCATCCTTGTACGTTTGGGTTGGTCGTGAACCCTTATATTAAGGATAAATTTAAGGAGGATATGAGGGCTTGTGGACGTGCCTGGTCAGTCCGCCACGTAGCCTGCGTCCCACCTCAGATCATGTTTTTTTTCTTTATTTATTCTTTTCTTTCTCTCTTCATCTTCACCAATTACGTGTAAGTGACCAGACATATGAGGAAATAAAGAGAAATTTGGATGCATGAACGGACAAATAGGGACTCAAAACAGGCACGCCCGGTCACTGGTCAGGCACGTCCACACGCGTTTTGAGTGCCAGATTTGCTAAGTCCAGCTATGCTCGTACGCTTTTTTTTTTTGAGAAATTGGTGGATTACGCTAGGCTTTTTTTTAGCGGGGGTGGATTACCACCCTTGCTTGTACTGCGTGTGAGTGTTTTCAAAAAAAAAAAAATACTGCGTGTGGGTGGTCTCTCGTGCATGGGCACTGGGCAAAAGTGTCATGTTCCTGCTCCTGGGGCTAGTGGGCTGTTAGCCTGCTGACGATGGGCTAGGCCTGTTGGCCACCATATTTTGATTTGGAGATAAGATAAAGACGTAGTAAGACAAGATAAGGGCTAATCCTCTATTCTTAAATAGTTGTAACCCACTGCCTATTTTTCCTCTTCACCCACGTCATCAAATCATGTAGGTAAACGATTGGACCCGGCGCACCGGCTGAAACGTTGCGCTGGTCGCCTCCCAGCACACACGTGTCTTGTGGGGCCAACCACCGCTTTCCCTCTTCCTGCCTTATCTCTTTCACTGCCTTTATCTCTTTCACGACCGACCATGTAAGTCTATCTTCTCCTTCACATCTCCTTTTTTCTTCGTCGCTTTGTCATGGCATCCCTCGATCTCGCGCGTCCTCCGGCCTCATTCACACATCCGACTACGCGTGAGCACCCATACAGGGGGCGTGCACGAGCTCGCTGATTCCCCGTGCTGTGTGGCGGGGCTGCATGGCGACGACGAGCCTGATGCTCTTCCTGCGGGGGCGATGGCGCCCCCCGATTCCACGGCTGCGACAAGCCGGGCAGGCCGCACAATGGTCAATCAACGATGGGGACGCGTTGCAGGCTGCTACGGGGCTGTGGCGTCGTGCACTACTACGAGCGGCAGCTCACCGGCAGTGGAGCGGCCGGTCCGCGGCGGAGGCTGCTGTGTCCAGCACGACAAATGCTGGGA
>NC_041386.1:738597877-738608960 GCF_002162155.2 Triticum dicoccoides | reverse complement strand
GAACCGGCCGGAGGATTTGCTTCAACCGGCGAGGGGTTGTGGTGGTCGGCGATGGTTGTGTCCGCCATGATTTTTTTTGCTGCATCCATTTTTTTGCTGGAACCACTTTTAATTTTTGCTGGAACCAGCTTTCGGTGTTGCTGCAAATTGAGAAGATGGAGGTGCCGTCGCCGTATGATTTTTGCTATATCAAATTTTGGCTGGAACCACTTCTGATTTCTACTGGATCCAGCATTTGACTTTGCTACAACCAACGAGGACGGCCCTGGGACGGCGATGGACGGCATGATTTTTTGCTGCATTGACATTTCAATTTTGCTGGAAACCATTTCAAATTTTGTTGGAACCGTGTCAAATTTTTGTTGGAACCATGTTCAGTTTTTGTTGGATCATAACATTGTTTACTGAAAACAATTTTCAATATTTTTGTTGGAACCATATCATTTTTTTGCTGGAAGCACATAATTTTTTGTTGGAACCATGTTTTTTGGTTTCAAACTGGGGACGCCTGCTTGATGATGCTCGACTGCGACGTCGCTTTTGCTGGAACGAACCCGTCGACGATGAGGCAGCGAGCGGGACTCCGGCAGCTGCGCAGGCGGCGATGCGATGGATTTCGGCAATCTGAGCTGCATCCTTTTCCTTTTTTAATCTCGTGCGGATTCGGATGGGGGATGTGGGGGACAAAGCACTCTTGATCTGACGGTTGGCACCTAGCGGAGCGAACGCACGGGATGCGACCAGCCGAAGTTTTCGGCCGGTGAGCCGGCGCCTATCACTGGCCAATCATGTATGTGGTCATAAGTTACTAATTTATTCCTGCAACCATGTCACCTCAGCAATCATGCATGAATTTGTTTCACTATTTTTTTGTGTGCAGCATGGACTGTCGTGTTACACATTTTTATAGCATGACCTGCATATATTTATATGTTGGACGCTTGGAGCAAATATATGTAGGCCACGTTATACACTTTTATTAAAAATGGCACCCCATTTGACTTCAGTCTAATAGATTTATCTTCTTATACAACATTTTGTGACATCTTTCATATACTTTGTTGTTTTTGAAATATATCCTGAGAGCATTCTTAATATATATTTTTGCAATAGTTCTAGGCTTTAAACATCTATATTATGCATCTGTTTTACCAAGATTTCTGCAGCAACACGCGGGGCATCATCTAGTGCTATTTAGCGCATAGGTCGTTATGTAGCGACCTAGGGTGCACCACACCCGCACGTCTGTCCAGTGTATTGGCAGGCACATTTTGACCTTTTTTTTCACCCGCACGTATGTCTAGTCTCTCGTGTATGAACTTTCCTTAACCAGTTTCCTTTATTTCAGTCTGTTTTTGCTTGGTTCTTAAATTTTATTTACAGATTTCTATTTTTCTTTTCGTTTCACTTTCTAATTTTTGGTTTTCTCAATAATTTAATGTTCAATATCTCTTTTCATTATTTATTTTTATTTTTTCCTTTTATTTTTAATTATTTTTACTTTACTTTTGTATTTCACAAATATCTTCCCAATTTGTGATTTTTTAACTAATGAACTTTTTTTAAATTTGTCAAATTGTTTGGCAAAAAGAACATATTTTGAAATCATAAACCATTTTGAAAATCACAAAAACTAAAATTTGATAATATTGCTAGAAATTATGAACAACTTTCAATTTATTTACTTACTTTTTTAAAATAGCTAAATATTTTAATTCACGAAAATTTGTGGAAAATGTGAAGATTTTTTACAAATACGCGAACATTTTTTGATATTGTGGACGTTTTTTGCCCCGGCAAACTCTTTTAAAGTCATGATTTTTTTACAAAAATTGGGAACATTTTCTGAAATTCTTGAAATTGCAGGAACTCGTATTTTCCACAATGCACGCTCAGGATAAGGAGACGCAGTTTTTATCATTTCTTTTTTTCCTATTTGTTTTTATTTTATTTTAGATTTATTCTTTGAAACGATTCATGATTTAAAAAAATTCCAAATTTCAAAGAAATTATGAATTTAATAATGTTCGAGAAATCATAAAAAGGTTGTGAGTTCGAAAAATACTCCTGATTTTTAGATGTTTGTGATTTTAAAAAAATATTCGCAAATTCCAAAAATAATCTCAATTTGAAAAACATGTTTGGCAATTGAAATAATGTTCATCAGTTTATAAAAATGTTCCGCATTCACAAAAGAACTGCTAAATTTGAACAAAATGTTCGCATATTAAAAAAGCTCACAAATTTTAAGAAATATTCACGAGATTCAATTTTTTTCTGAAATTACAACATAAGTTCATCGATTCAAACAATTTCATGCATTTCAAAAGGTATTCGTGAATTTGAAAAAAAAAATGCAGATACATTATCCATAAGTTTCAGCATAATGTTCGCAAATTCGAAAAATGTTCATGACTTTGTAAAGAATTTTCAAGAATTTGAAAATCATCACAATTTCAAAAATGGGGAAGCACATTATAGTACGTGTATGCTTTTAGCGGGAATATTATTAAAGGCGATTGTAAGGAAAAGGAGGAGGAATAGTTTCTCATGT
This sequence comes from Triticum dicoccoides, assembly GCF_002162155.2. Taxonomy (NCBI): domain Eukaryota; kingdom Viridiplantae; phylum Streptophyta; class Magnoliopsida; order Poales; family Poaceae; genus Triticum; species Triticum dicoccoides. Next base: position 738,606,406 of record NC_041386.1, on the reverse strand, counting down.
TGAGATAAGAAACTCAAGTGAACTGGAATATGGTCTCTGGTAAACAATTTCTGTGGGGCTACGGCCAGTAGCGTAGCTAGGATATCGGCATGCCCCTCGCCAGCTTCAGGGCATTTGTGGCTACAGTGTGCTAGAGTACACGACTGTAGCAATAAACAAGCCTAGGTTTTACCCTCACTCCCGGGGCCTGTCTACACCCCTAGATACCGCCAACTCATTACAAGAAGCTAGTCAAATCAAGTTTGGGAAAACAACACCTTTCCGAATATTGAGTTCATGGTTTCAAGATTAAAAAAAAATGTTCACGAATTGGGAAAATATTCATGGTTGCAAAATATGTTCATGATTTCAAAATATATTTATATATTTGAAACATGTTCACAAAATGAAGAAGCAAATAAACAAAGAAACTCGTGAACATTTGTTGAAACTATGAACACTTTCGAAACATGTCCGCAAAAAAAAAGAAAATTAATGAAAATGAAAAATGACTTCAGAATATGTTCACAATTTTAAAAAAGTGATCAGAAATTCACGAACATTTGTAGAAATTAGGGATATCTTCCTAATATGTCAATATTTTCTACAAATGCGCGAACATTGTCCGATATTTTGAATTTGTTCATATTGGCAAACAATATTTGAAATTCTCTAATATTTTTTTGTTTTGACAAAAAGTTGAATATACAAATGTTTTTTGAATCAGCGAACATTTATAAAGTGATGATTTATTCATGATCATAAGAGCTCCTATTTGCCACCGTGCACGCTCAGGAGAGAGGAAACCGGTAGCAACTAACTAAGGGGTACGTTTCTAATAAACGAATCTACGGAAAAAAACTTTGAGGTTGCGACAAGTAGCCACTTGTTCCAACCTGAGAGGTATGAGTGACCTTTGAAGGGAACCCCATAACTAGTTTTTTTAGGCTCCGTAAAAAAACTAGTTTTTTAGGCAAACACGTGGTTTATTAATTCACTAATAAGATGTTTATAGGTACGATGACCAGATCATATGGTAGATCACGCCAAATGTGATGACCCACCCCTAACGATATAGTGTGCTTTGCAAGGCTATGTGTCACAAAGTTACAACTCATACTTTATACATCAAATAATAAATATGCGCCATGGTGCGGATGCCGCGCCGGCGCCCACCATGGAGGTGGGGCCACTAGAGCGGGCAAATCCCAGTTTGTTGGTGCTGTGCGCTGCAGGCGGGAGGGACCTAGCCTCGGATCCCCTGCACGCCGAGCCCGAGGTGGATCCCGCGCCACAGGACAAGGATGGGGGGCAAACGGATCCCGAAGCGCTACAGGAGTGGGGTCCCGTGGGCCCTGGTGCGGAGGTGACTATGTACCATGCATGCATGCACGAGGAGGCGCCTGAAATTGCTGGGACGCAGCTGGATAAGGCAAATTCTGGCGCGTTGGCCACACCTTTGTCCAACAAGGAGATTATTGCCATCGGCAACATCAAGACCTTCTGCGCAGGTCTTCTTAAGAAACTCGCCCCGCCGCTGCTTCAGGAGTTTGAAGGGCTCAGTGGAGTCCGCGTTGGCCAGGACCCTTTCACACCGTGACGTGCCACCAGGTCTGGGCGTGCTATTGGGCAGAAGATGAAGTCTAAGGCGTCAGCTGCAGAAACGGTCCTACTAAAGGCCTTGGGTTTTGCCTGCGACGATCTGGCGGTCTCTGATGATGCGCTAGAGCAGCTGATGGGGTCATGTACCTAGGGTAGGGTCATGAACCTGGTCTAAGTGCCTTGCCCAAGGACACCCTTAGATGAGGTCGCCTTCCAGTCGACCAACGAGGGACTCACTTGACTGACTTGAAGGACTCGACCATGAGGACTCACTCGACCACCAGGAGGTCAAGAGGCACTCTGCACTGCAACGGCCTGTAATTAAGTAGGCTTTATGATAGTAAAGACACTTTATGTGAGGCGTTACCAGTAACGCCCCAGACTTCACTCACCTTAAACCCTCTCCTACGTGGGCTGGCTGGGGTCCTGGCGCACTCTATATAAGCCACCCCCCTCCACAGGTAGAAGGGTTCGGCATCTTGTAACTCACATACTCATAAACCACTCAACCGCCTCCGGGCTCCGAGACGTAGGGCTATTACTTCTTCCGAGAAGGGCCTGAACTCGTACATCCCTCGTGTTTACAACCTCTCCATAGCTAGGACCTTGCCTCTCCATACCTACCCCCACTCTACTGTCAGGCTTAGAACCACGACAGTTGGCGCCCACCGTGGGGCAGGTGTTTTAGCGATTTTTGTGGAGAAGTTGCGATTCTTCCGAGTACTTTCATCATGGTGTCTGCCGGAGTTTTGGTCGAGGGTCGAGAGATCCGTCTCGGTGCTCTCACCTTCATCGCCGACGACTCCGCCTGGCTCCAGGAGGCTCCACTCGACGTTGATGCGCTCCCCGTCCGCGGTGCGACGCATTTTCATGCATGTGTCCGCGGCGTTCTGCTGCGGCAACCGTCGACCCCGTATCAGATGACTCCTCCATCGACCACCCTCCCGGTCTCCCGCCAGCGCAAGCGCTCGGGCCGGTCGAGGCTTCAGCGATGGGTGAGGCACGCGGTGGCTCTCCAATCGGCCACCACCCAAGTTGCGGCAATCGAGCCGGACGAATCTCTCTACGGCTTGTTCGATCTGTCGACTGGCTCCGTAGAGATTGCATCCGAGTGCGGTAGCAGCGATCCAGCGGCGGAAATCTTGATGGTCGACGGGCCCCGCAGTCCCCCTGGCTTCGCCCGTGATGATGGAGCAGGTGACGGAGGCGACCCAGCACGACGCCACGAAGAGTACCAGCCCGAGCCACTCGACTCTCTGCAAAGAGAGGAACTTCGCCGCAGGAATGTGGATGCCCTGCGTACTTCCATCGCAGGAGAAACCCCCGAGGCTCGTGCCTTGGAGGAGGCGCGTCTGGCCAATTTGGCCGAGCGCACTCGACTGGAGAACCTTCAGCGAGCACTCGACGAGCGCGCGCGGCAACGAGTTCCCGACACCAGTCGACGTCAACTCTTCCCGCCGACTCAGGTTGGCAACAGGAGTCAGCAAGTTCACTGGTGAGTCTAAGCCTGAAACTTGGCTTGAAGACTACCGAGTGGCAGTTCAGATTGGTGGTGGGAACGACGAGGTGGCCATGAAGCATTTGCCCCTCATGCTGGAAGGTTCTGCCAGGGCATGGTTGACTCAATTACCTCCTAGCAGCATTTACACTTGGGAAGATCTGTCCCGAGTGTTCGTCAGAACGTTTGAAGGAACTTGCAAGCGACCAGCTGGATTGACAGAGTTGCAAGTCTGCGTGCAGAAGGCTAATGAGACTCTCAGAGAGTATATTCAGAGGTGGATCACTTTGCACCACACTGTGGAGAATGTGTCTGATCATCAGGCAGTCTGCGCCTTCAAAGATGGCGTCAAGAACAGAGAACTGAGTTTGAAGTTTGGTCGAACCGGTGACATGACCTTGAGTCGGATGATGGAGATTGGTACCAAGAACGCCAACGGCAAAGAAGAAGACCGACTCCGAAGCGGCAAGCACAAGCCGAGTCAGTCGGAAAAAGGAAACACCAGTCGGAAACAGAAGCGGAAGGCGGAACCGGCAGCTCCTGGAGAGGCTCTGGCCGTGACTCAGGGAAAGTTTAAGGGGAAACCAAAAGGATCCTGGAACCCCAAGAAGGTAAAGGATAAAGAAGGGAACGATGTAATGGATATGCCATGTCACATCCACACGAAGAAAGACGAAGAGGGAAATATCATCTACCCAAAGCACACCACTCGCCAATGTCGACTCCTGATCCAGCAGTTTCAGGGAAAACAGTCTAAGGACATGGAGAAGGAGTCGGACAAGGCTGAAGACAAGGAGGACAGTGAGGAAGGATATCCGCATATCAACTCCACTCTGATGATCTTTGCAGATGTGGAAAGCAGGAGTCGACTGAAAGTCATTAACCGTGAGGTGAACATGGTTGCCCCAGCAAAAGCAAATTATCTGAAATGGTCTCAAATACCCATCACATTCGACCAATCTGATCACCCGACTCATATTGCCACCCCTGGGAGGCAAGCTTTGGTGGTCGATCCAGTTGTCGAAGGCACTCGACTGACAAAGGTGCTGATGGATGGTGGAAGTGGGCTGAATCTGTTGTATGCAGACACACTGAAAGGAATGGGCATTCCGATGTCCCGACTGAGCACTAGTAACATGAGCTTTCATGGAGTTATACCAGGGAAGAAAGCCGAGTCACTCGGCCAAATAGCTTTGGATGTGGTGTTTGGTGATTCGAAACATTTTGGCAAAGAAAAGTTGACGTTTGAGGTCGTGGATTTTCAGAGTGCATATCATGCCATTTTGGGGAGACCAGCTTACGCACGGTTCATGGCTCGACCATGTTACATGTACCTCAAATTGAAGATGCCCGGCCCCAAAGGGGTGATCACTGTCACCGGTGATAGGAAAAAGGCAGAAGAGTACTTCCAGAAGGGCTCCAAGATTGCCGATTCCCAGGTGACAGCGGTCGAGTTCGAGGAATACAAACAAAACGCAGATCCGAGTGACTTGCTGCGATCAAAGAAACCCGCCACAGAATCTGCGTTCCAGTCGTCCGGTGAGATGAAGCCTGTTCACATTCACCCGACCGACCCCGATGCAGCTCCGACCCGCATCTCCACAACACTCGACCCAAAATAGAAAGAAGCGCTCATCCAGTTCCTCCGTGAGAACTGGGACATTTTTGCATGGAAGCCCGCTGACATGCCAGGTGTTCCCAGGGGACTGGCTGAGCATCGCCTAAGAGTCGATCATCTGCAAAACCAGTCAAAGAGCATCTTCGGCGGTCCGCCGTCCAGAAGAGAAAAGCCATTGGTGAAGAAGTGGCTCGACTGTTGGCGGCAGGATTTATCCGAGAGATATACCACTCCGAGTGGCTCGCTAATGTCGTCATGGTTCCTAAGAAGGACAAGTCGCTCCGAATGTGCATTGATTTCAAGCACATCAACCGGGCCTGCCCGAAAGATCATTTTCCTCTCCCTCGCATAGATCAAATTGTCGACTCGACCGCGGGATGCGAGAGGCTATCTTTTTTAGATGCCTACTCCGGGTACCACCAGATCCGTCTGTACGGACCCGACGAGGTAAAAACAGCTTTCATCACTCCATTCGGGTGTTTCTGCTATATCACCATGCCATTCGGCCTCAAGAATGCCGGAGCCACATTTATGCGAATGATTCAGAAGTGTCTACTCACTCAAATCAGTCAGAATGTGGAAGCATATATGGATGATATTGTTGTCAAGTCACGAAAAGGTTCCGACCTGCTCGCTGATCTCGCCGAAACATTTGCCAACCTCAGAAGATATGATATCAAGCTCAATCCATCAAAGTGCACATTTGGAGTTCCTGGTGGCAAGTTACTCGGTTTTCTCGTTTCCGAACGGGGAATCGACGCTAACCCAGAGAAGATTGGCACTATTCTCCGAATGAAACGCCCTGTGCGAGTGCACGATGTCCAGAAGCTTACTGGATGCTTGGCCGCATTAAGTCGATTCATCTCACGACTCGGTGAAAAGGCATTGCCTCTTTACCGACTGATGAAGAAGACAGACAAGTTCGAGTGGACTCCAGAAGCTGATGCAGCGTTTGCCGAGCTAAAAGCTCTGCTCTCCACCCAGCCGGTGCTTGCTGCTCCAATCAGCAAAGAGCCTCTGTTGCTCTATATTGCAGCCACAGGACAACTCGTCAGTACTGTGCTTACGGTCGAGCGGGAAGAAGAAGGAAAAACTCTCAAAGTTCAGCGTCCAGTGTATTATTTGTCTGAAGTCTTGACTTCATCCAAACAGAGATATCCTCATTATCAGAAGCTTGTGTATGGAATATACATGACCACAAAGAAGGTTGCTCATTATTTTTCTAATCATTCCATCACAGTCGTCAGCGACGCTCCACTATCAGAGATTTTGCACAACAGAGATGCAACTGGTCGAGTGGCCAAATGGGCGATTGAACTTCTTCCCCTTGATATCAAGTTTGAGGCAAAGAAAGCCATTAAGTCCCAAGCAATAGCAGATTTCCTCGCCGAGTGGATTGAACAACAGCAGCCGACTGAAGTTCACTCGGAGCATTGGACCATGTTCTTTGATGGCTCTAAGATGTTGAATGGTTCCGGTGCTGGGGTTGTCCTGGTTTCCCCCAGAGGAGATAAGCTCAGATATGTGCTCCAGATTCACTTTGATTCCTCCAACAATGAGGCAGAATATGAGGCCCTTTTATATGGGTTGCGCATGGCCATTTCACTCGGCGTCCGTCGCTTGATGGTCTATGGCGACTTGGATTTAGTGGTCAACCAGGTGATGAAAGAGTGGGACGTGAGAAGCCCAGCCATGACTGGATACTGCAGTGCAGTGAGAAAGCTGGAAAAGAAGTTCGAGGGGTTGGAGCTCCATCATATACCCCGACTGAAAAATCAAGCAGCTGATGATCTAGCAAAGATAGGTTCCAAGAGAGAAGCCATTCCGAGTGGTGTGTTCTTGGAGCATATACACACTCCGTCAGTCAAAGAAGATCCTTTCACCGAAGAAACTCCACAGCCCAAGAGTGCCACAGATCCGACTGAGGTCGAAGTCCCAGCGGTGGTTGACTTAATCATGGAGGTCTTGGTGGTCATTCCCGACTGGACAGTTCCATATGTCGCGTATATCCTGAGAAAAGAGCTTCCGGAGGACGAGGAAGAGGCTCGACAGATCGTCCGTCGATCTAAGGCCTTTACCGTAATCAAAGGACAATTATACAGAGAAAGCGCGACTGGAGTTGGTCAGAAGTGCATAACACCAGAAGAAGGTCGACTCATCCTCAATGATATCCACTCGGGGACCTGTGGTCATCATGCGTCCTCTCGGACCATCGTGGCCAAAGCATACCGAGCCGGATTTTACTGGCCAAAGGCGAATGAGATGGCAAAAGAGATAGTGGATAAGTGCGAGGGATGTCAGTTCTACTCGAATATGTCGCACAAGCCCGCATCAGCTCTGAAGACCATCCCACTCGTCTGGCCTTTCGCAGTATGGGGACTGGATATGGTCGGTCCTTTGAGAACAGGACGAAGTGGCTTCACGCATGTACTGGTGGCAGTCGACAAGTTCACCAAATGGATCGAGGCCAAACCAATCAAGAACCTTGACACCGGTACTGCTGTTAGCTTCATCAGGGAACTAATATTCAGATATGGAGTCCCGCACAGCATCATTACGGATAATGGATCGAACTTCGACTCGGAGGAATTCAGAGATTTCTGCAACTCCCAAGGCACACGAGTCGACTACGCTTCAGTCGCCCATCCGCAGTCGAATGGATAAGCAGAGCGAGCTAATGGACTGATTCTTAAGGGATTGAAGCCCCGACTGATGCGTGATCTCAAACACGCGGCTGGAGCTTGGGTCGACGAACTTCCCTCAGTGCTTTGGGGGCTGCGGACCACACCTAATCGGTCGACCGGAAGAACTCCATTCTTCTTGGTCTACGGAGCTGAAGCAGTCTTGCCGAGTGATCTTCTCCACAATGCTCCTCGAGTTGAAATCTACAACGAAGCAGAGGCTGAACAAGCGCGGCAGGACGCAGTCGACCTCTTAGAGGAAGAAAGGGAGATGGCTCTGATCCGGTCGACCATCTACCAACAAGATTTGCGTCGTTTCCACGCCAGAAATGTGAGAGGTCGAGCCTTCCAGGAAGGAGATTTAGTTCTCCGAGTGGATCAGCACAAACCACACAAGCTTGCTCCTTCTTGGGAAGGTCCCTTCATCGTCACCAAGGTTCTCCACAACGGGGCGTACCGTCTTTACAACGTCGAGCATAATATCGACGAGCCCCGAGCTTGGAACGCGGAACTACTCCGCCCATTTTATACTTAAGTTTTATCACTCGGATGAGTTGCAACAAAGTACTTCTGTAGTTCATGGACCTCAAAATAATAGTGTCATAGTTCCTCCATAATTTCTGTCACTTTTTATTTTTGTCCAATAAAATTCCCCCTCAGTGGGTGACTTAGCTGCGAATCCGTTTCGCCTAAGTTTGTAAAAATTCTACTGAGTGGTGAGCCAGACTCCCACTCGGAGGCTTAGCTGCGAATCCGTTTCGCCTAAGTTATCGAAATCCTACCGAGTGGTGAGCCAGACTCCCACTCAGAGGCTTAGCTGCGAATCCGTTTCGCCTAAGTTTGTCAAAATCCTACCGAGTGAAGAGCAACCCTCTCACTCGAGGGCTTAGCTGCAGTCCAAGCACTCGCCTAAGTTATAAAAATCCTACCGAGTGAAGAGCAACCCTCTCGCTCGGGGGCTTAGCTGCAGTCCAAGCACTCGCCTAAGTTATAAAAATCCTACCGAGTGAAGAGAAACCCTCTCACTCGGGGGCTTAGCTGCAGTCCAAGCACTCGCCTAAGTTATAAAAATCCTACCGAGTGAAGAGCAACCCTCTCACTCGGGGGCTTAGCTGCAGTCCAAGCACTCGCCTAAGTTATAAAAATCCTAC
>NC_041386.1:738546073-738597471 GCF_002162155.2 Triticum dicoccoides | reverse complement strand
CCGAGTGGTAAGCCAGACTTTCACTCGGAGGCTTAGCTGCAGTCCAAGCACTCGCCTAAGTTATAAAAATCCTACCGAGTGAAGAGCAACCCTCTCACTCGGGGGCTTAGCTGCAGTCCAAGCACTCGCCTAAGTTATAAAAATCCTACCGAGTGAAGAGCAACCCTCTCACTCGGGGGCTTAGCTGCAGCCCAGTGCTCGCCTAAGTTATAGAAATCCTACCGAGTGGTAAGCCGGACTTCCACTCGGAGGCTTAGCTGCAGCCCAGTGCTAGCTTAAGTTATCAAAATCCTACCGAGTGAAGAGTCAACCTCTCACTCGGGGGCTTAGCTGCAGCCCAGTGCTCGCCTAAGTTATAGAAATCCTACCGAGTGGTAAGCTGGACTTCCACTCGGAGGCTTAGCCGCAGTCCAGTACTCGCCTAAGTAGACTAAAGAATAAGTCGATTGCAGTAAGGGCGCCTTGCTTTGAACCTGCAAAAGACATTTCGAGACAAAGGCAATCATATTCAAGCACCAAATTCAAGTTTGAATCGATATCTAAAGGAACCGAAAGTGCTCAGGCGTTAAGCCTGTTAAGGTTTATCGGTTACAATTCCACTCGGCATACCGAGGCAAATTTAAAGCGTCGAGCCAGAAGAAGTTTTTTACCCCTCCTGTGGAGGGCTGGAAGGTGCAACGAATTCATCAAGGTCAATTCCGTCGGCGATCCGAGTGGCAGCTGCAAGGAAAGTTTCCATAAAGGACCTGAAGTCGTGCTTCTTGGTATTGGCCACCCGAAGGGCCGCCAGCTTCTCTTCTCGCGCATCTTTGCAGTGGACTCGGGCCAGACACAGAGCAACATCTGCACCACACCGAGCCGAGGACTTCTTCCATTCCTGCACTCGACCAGGGATCGTGTTCAAGCAGGCCATCAGCGACTCAAGGTCATTCTGAAGTGTCTCCTCAGGCCAGAGCGTCGAGTCGATGCGCGATGTGGCGGCCTTCAGCCTTGCGAGATAGTCCACGACAGCTGCAACACGGGACTCCAGTCGGAAAACTTCCATGGCAACTTCGTCGTTCACCGGCGAATTGACGGGGTCGAGGTTTGGCTCCAGCCGGCTAGTTTCTTCTTCAAAGTCTTGACAAAATTCTGCAAGGGTGATCACTAAGTCAAAAGGATGGTCGAATGGAAAAACCACAATTGGAAATGTTTGCCGAGCATAGAGGTTTACCTTCAAGCATAAGAAACAGCTTCTTGGCAAGACCACTCAGGAAGGCTTCCAGATCGTTTTTCTTCCCAGTCAACTTATTGACTTGGTCGGTCAGGGCAGCTTTATCAGTTTTTAGTCGACTCACCTCCTTGTTGGCGATCCCAAGAGCAGCTTTCAGATTGGTATTGTCTTGTTCAAGCTTGGTGACTGAAGCTAACTTCTCGTCAGCAAGCTTGATCTTCTCAGCTAGTTCGAGGTCTTTCTTCTGCTGGGCCTCCCTTACCTTACCTGCAAGTTACAGCAAGATCAGATTTTGAAACAAGCAAGGGGAAAAGCAGTCGTCAGGGTCTCACCAAACATACCTTCGGTATCCTCCTTTGCCTTCGTCAGCTTCTCCTGAACCAGCTTCAAGCTCAGCTCGAGTTGAGTGTGCTTGTGTTCCAGCTCAGAGTAGCGAGCCACAAGATCACAAGAGTTCTGCGAAGAACCAATCGACTAAATGTCAAATATAATTCACTTCCGAGTGAAAAAGGAAAAAACACACGTTTCTAAGACTACAGCCGGATACAAGCATTCGACCGTAGTCTCGGGGACTACACCCAGTGGGTGCACTCAGCGTGCCCCCACTAATTCTGTTGAAGACAAAGTCGACCAGTTGACCTCAAAAAAAATGGTCGAGATGTATTCTTTAAGACTGTGATCAACTGCAAGCAGTCGACCACAGTCTCGGGGACTACACCCAGCGGGTGCACTCAGCGTGCCCCCACTGGTTCGTGAAATCCAGTCGACATAGTCGACTGACAGAAAGATTGACATCATAAAGCCTAAGGCCGACTGCCAGCAGTCGACCTTAGCGTTGGGGACTACACCCAGCGGGTGCACTCAGCGTGCCCCCACTGGTTCGTGAAATTCAGTCGACATAGTCGACTGACAGAAAGATTGACATCATAAAGCCTAAGGCCGACTGCCAGCAGTCGACCTTAGCCTTGGGGACTACACCCAGCGGGTGCACTCAGCGTGCCCCCACTGGTTCGTGAAATCCAGTCGACATAGTCGACTGACAGAAAGATTGACATCATAAAGCCTAAGGCCGACTGCCAGCAGTCGACCTTAGCCTTGGGGACTACACCCAGTGGGTGCACTCAGCGTGCCCCCACCGGTTTGTGAAATCCAGTCGACATAGTCGACTGACAGAAAGATTGACATCATAAAGCCTAAGGCCGACTGCCAGCAGTCGACCTTAGCCTTGGGGACTACACCCAGCGGGTGCACTCAGCGTGCCCCCGCTAAACACAGGGTTTAATCGACACACCCACTGGGTGACTACTATAAATTCCGGAAAGGAAAAAGTTTTTTGGTAGCATATCCAACAGAACAAACGGTGGTCGACTGACCTGAACATTGCTTTGAAGGGCAGAACTGGCGTCATAAGCTGCCTGGCTCGCATCCCGGATGGTCTTCAACTGCTCCATCATGATTCCCGCCTGGCGTATTGCCTCCTTCGCCGCGCCAGCTTGGTCCTCCGGGACGTGGTGCGTCGTGAAGAGGGAGGGCTGCTGAGCACTTGTCAACGGGTCTGCGAAGGACACCGTGTGTCGAGTGGTGTTCTCTTCCTCCGCAATCAGAATCTCAGGCGCCATCACATCCTGGGGCACCTTGCTGGCGGACGCTTTCCTACTCCTCCTGCGCTTCAGTGGTTCTTCATCCTCATCATCATCAGGGAGATTGATAACAGTATTGGGTGGAGCTACGGAGAAGAATCAGGATCAGAGATCGCGAGTCAGTCGACTAAGAACGGCGTTAAGGATACAGTACCTGGGTTCGAAGTTGCTGCGTCCTCCATCTCGTGGTCATCAGCCCGGGATGAGGTTTCAGAAGTAGCAGCACTGCAACTCCAAAGGATCAGTCCACTAACTTCAGCGTCGACCAGAGACAAAGTTCACACAAAATAAGAAGGCTTAAGCAGCACGATTACCCTGATATGGTGGGGATGGACACCTTCATCTTCGGCAGGAGCTTGATCGGCTTCGACGAGGCCGCCCTGGGCTGCTTCGGCGCCTTTTCAGTCGGCACCGGAGAGGTGGTCCGAGGGCGCTTGGTCGACTGAGCGGCGGTCGCAACCCCCTTACCACGTTCAGTCGAAGGGTCGTGGACAAGCTTCGACCGCCTTTCCGAGCGCGGTGGTACGACCTCCTCCTCCTCTTCCTCCTCGTCTTCAACGTCATCTTCATCACCGTCATCATCATCCTCGTCGTCGTCATCCTCTGCAACGTCCGAGTCCCATTCCTCCTCTTCCTGGCTCTCGCCCCCGCTCGCCTCACCCTCCTCAGTCGGAGCTTGTGCCCCATTGGGCATCGAGTACAGCTCGGTGAGAGCCTAGCAGATATCAAGACAAGGATCAGTCGACCAGTCGGCAGGATAAACAGAAATGAATGCGACAAGAACACAGTGGAGAGCAGAGCAAGTGTACCTTGTTTGGATCGCTGTTGTGGTCGAGTGGAGGAATCCTTCTGGCTCCGCGTGGGTTATCCTTATTTCCGGTAACGGCTACCATCCATCTTTCCAGAGTGACGTCGTCGACTGCTTCTGGATGGACTCTAGTCTCGTCTTCGGTCCCACAGTACAACCACATGCAGTGGCTCCGGAACTGAAGGGGCTGGATGCGACGCCTAAGGAAGACCTCCAGGAGATCCATGCCCGTCACTCCCTCCCGAACCAACTGCACCACGCGCTCCATCAACATCTTCACGTCAGCTTTCTCCTCCGGAATCAACTTCAGAGGGGAGGGCTTGTTCACTCGGTCCATGGTAAACTGAGGGAGTCCACTCGACTGCCCTGGCGTCGACTGGACCTGGCAGTAGAACCAAGTCGACTGTCAGCCTCTGACTGACTCGGGAAAGGTCATGGGCGGGAAGGTGCTCTTATTCCTCACCTGGATGCCCAGACCCCCACACATTTGGACGACTCGGGTCTTTTCATCGCCTGGGCTCGCCTTCTTCACGGTCTGAGAGCGACACGTGAATATATGCTTGAACAAACCCCAGTGCGGTCGACAGCCCAGGAAACCCTCACACATGGACACGAACGCGGCAAGATAGGCAATAGAGTTTGGGGTAAAGTGGTGGAGCTGCGCTCCAAAGAAATTCAAGAAGCCACGGAAGAAAATACTCGGCGGCAAGGAAAATCCATGATCAACGTGGGTGGCCAAGAGCACAAACTCACCCTCTTCTGGCTGGGGCTGCCACTCCTTCCCCGGAAGCCTCGCAGCTCCATGAGGGATCAAGCTCTCGTTGGCCATGTCGAGGAGGTCTGTTTTTGTGATGGTCGACTGGATCCAGTCTCCTTGGACCCAGCCCTTCGGCAGGCGGGATCTGGACGAAGACCCACCGCGGCTGGTAGATCTCCCCTTCGCCTTCTCCGACGCCGACGCCTTCTTCACACGTTCCAGCGCCGTCGTCTTCTCCTTGGCCATGGTTGCCGGCGAGATGCGCGTGGGGAAGTTGTGCGGGGGCAAGAGCGAGCGCGCCAGGACGGGGACGAAGGGAGCAGAGAGAGAGAGAATGCGGAGGCACAATACAGAAATCCTCGCCGGGCGCATTTATAAGGTCCCTTCCGAGTGGATGACAGGTGGGCCCGGTCAATCTAATCATATCCTGGAACAGTTATGCAGACGGGATACGTGGCGAAGAAAGCGGCACGGAGATCGAGGCGTCTATGTCCCGTCCCATCCGAACGCCGCGGTCCGCTCAGCTTCGCGCGCGTCCCCAAATTTCGCATCCCGCGGAATCCGCGAACGGCAGATCAGTCTGTCAGACACGGGGTTTCCCGCGATCCGTCGCTCGGAGATCGTCGAAGCCCGAAAGATCACTCGACGAAAGAAGAGAATGGATCGAGTCGACTGAAGACAAGTTGCTCACTGTCGACGAAGAGATTCTTTGGTCCAGAACAACGCACGACCAGTGTGCAAAGGTTAATCGGAAACGACATCAACTCCTTCCTCACTCGAAGCCTCAATCCATTCGGGGGCTAATGATGGGGTCATGTACCTAGGGTAGGGTCATGAACCTGGTCTAAGTGCCTTGCCCAAGGACACCCTTAGATGAGGTCGCCTTCCAGTCGACCAACGAGGGAATCACTCGACTGACTTGAAGGACTCGACCATGAAGACTCACTCGACCACCAGGAGGTCAAGAGGCACTCTGCACTGCAACGGCCTGTAATTAAGTAGGCTTTATGATAGTAAAGACACTTTATGTGAGGCGTTACCAGTAACGCCCCAGACTTCACTCACCTTAAACCCTCTCCTATGTGGGCTGGCTGGGGTCCTGGCGAACTCTATATAAGCTACCCCCCTCCACGGGTAGAAGGGTTCGGCATCTTGTAACTCACATACTCATAAACCACTCGACCGCCTCCGGGCTCCGAGACGTAGGGCTATTACTTCTTCCGAGAAGGGCCTGAACTCGTACATCCCTCGTGTTTACAACCTCTCCATAGCTAGGACCTTGCCTCTCCATACCTACCCCCACTCTACTGTCAGGCTTAGAACCACGACAGCAGCTACGCACGGTCTTTGACTCACCGCTCCAGGAACCTCAGCTTAGAGCGATCGCAGCCATTTTTGGAAAGGCGATACCCCTAGACCTTGGAGCTGACATGGAGATGGTTGCACCGATCATGGTGTAGTTGTAGAGGGACTCGTCAACATGGAGACATCCATTGTCATGTCGTACGCAGGGATGGAGTTAGTCTGTTGGAATGTGCGTGGTCTAAATGGGCCAGCTAGGAGGAAAACCTTACGTGAATTTGTAGGTTCGTTGCATGTGGCGATTTGTTGTATCATGGAGACTAAATTGGAGAGGGTGGATCAGTTCACCATTACGCAATGTATGGGGCCTAATTTTGATGGCTACACCTATCTTCCGGCGTCTGACACTAGGGGTGGGATTTTCATTGCATGGGATTCCACCAGGGTCCAATTGACTAACCATGTCAATGACACCTACTCCATTTCCAGTTACGAGTCACCTGTGGGGGGTCCACCTTGGTGGCTGACTGTGGTTTATGGCCCTCAGGAAGATGTGCAGAAAATTGAGTTTCTGCATGACTTGGCGGAGTGTAGATCGTTGTGCCCCGGGCCATGGTTACTTATTGGAGATTTCAACCTAATACTCCACGCGCAAGATAAAAACAACTCTCTGATCGATAGGCGCATGATGAGACGGTTCAAAAGCTTCGTTGACGATAATGCTCTCAAGGAGCTCTTCCTACACGGGTGCAACTACACGTGGAGCAACGAGCGCGAGAACCTCACGATGACTAAGATCGACCGCGCTTTTGTCTCCATTGACTGGGAGCTCGACCACCCCGGTTGTCTACTCCAGGCTTTATCCACGGCAATTTCAGATCATTGCCCCCTTCAGGCGTTGGACGATCACATGGGGCCGTAGAGGCGGTTTCGTTTTGAGAAGTTTTGGGTGAAGATGGATGGATTCTTGGAGGTGGTGCAGGAGGCTTGGACTTGTGATGAGACAACCACGGACCCGTTCAGGAGACTTGACATCCTCCTTAGAAACACGGCAAAAGCGCTCGCGATTTGGGGCCAGAAGAGAGTGGGCAACATCAAGATGTAATTGGCTGTGGCCAACATTGTCATCCTGAGATTCGATCGTGCCCAGGAGTATCGGGTGCTCACGGAGGAGGAGAGGTGGCTCAGGAGATCGCTCAAACAGCTTGTACTTGGCCTCGCCTCGCTGGAGAGAACGATTTCTCGCCAGAGATCGCGCATCTCTTGGCTCTGGGAGGGGGATGCAAATACACAACTTTTCCACTTGGTCGCGAATGGCAGAAGGATGAAGAACTATATTCCGTCTCTCTTGGTAGATGGGCGCATTGTCACGGACCAAGCTGGAAAGGAGGCTGCGTTCTACGACACTTACAAGGAGTTGCTTGGGAAGGACGTCGCTCGCGAGTACACACTGGATTTGGACGAGCTTGACATTACTAGACTTGACCTGTGGGATCAGGATCTTCTTTTCAGTGACAAGGAGATTTGGGCGGTGATCAGGAGCATGCCGGCGGATCGAGCCCCGGGGCCGGATGGCTTCATCGGCCTCTTCTTTCAGAAGGCCTGGGAGATCATAAAAGTGGACGTCATCGCAACTTTGCACAAGCTTTTCATTGGAAACGGACGCGGGTTTGGCAGGCTGAACCAAACGTTGATCACCTTAATTCCAAAAACCCCAGAGGCATCAACCACTCTTGACTACCGCCCTATAAGTCTTGAGCATAGCCTACCGAAGATTGCTTCCAAGCTCTTGGCAAATAGGCTCAATCCAAGGATGGGAGAGCTAGTTCACATAAATCAATCGGCGTTTATCAAAGGAAGAAGCATCCATGATAATTTCCTGCTCGTTAGGCAAATGGCGCGGCGATTGCATCAACGGAAGGCCCAAGGCGTGATGCTCAAGCTTGATATCTCTAAAGCTTTTGACTCTCTTTCGTGGCCCTTCCTATTTGAGGTGTTGAGGGCAAAAGGGTTCTCGGACAGATGGATTTGCTGGATTGGCATCTTGCTCACGACCGCCAGCTCGAGAGTATTGGTTAACGGTTGTGCCGGTCCAAAGTTCAGGCATGCCAAAGGGCTTCGGCAAGGGGATCCGGCCTCCCCTCTACTTTTCATCATTGCAATGGATGTTCTTACGTCACTGGTCATCAAAGCGCATGAGCAAGGGATCGTCAACCCTATTGTCAGTTGTACCCCGATGCAGAGGCTCTCCCTGTACGCGGATGACGTGGTTCTCTACATTAGGCGACCAGACCGGAGCTGCAATTTGTGAAGGAGCTTCTTGGCATCTTTGGAGTGGCATCGGGATTGAAAGTAAACTATGCCAAGTCAGCGGCAATTCTCATAAGATCCGAGGAGGAAGATGTGGAGCTGGTCAGGAGTGCTCTACCTTGGAAGATCGATTCCTTCCCGTGCAAATACTTGGGTCTACAGTTAAGCATCAAGCAACTCAAGCGAAACGAATGGCAACCGATTGTTGATGCGGCTCTCCATACCATGCCTGGTTGGCAGCGTGGGCTTGTCACTAGGCCTGGCCGGCTTATCCTGGTAAACCAGGTCATGAGAGCGAGGCCAACGCACCACCTCATGGTTGCTGAGGCGCCAAAGTGGGCCCTGGAACAAGTGGATAAGGGCCGCCGCGCTTTTTTCTGGGCTGGCACGGAAGCCATAAACGGTGGCAAATGTGTGGTTTCTTGGAGGAGAGTATGCCGCCCCAAGCAACTCGGAGGCTTAGGCATCATTGACCTACACAAGCATGGCATTGCTCTGAGGCTCAGATGAGAATGGCTTAGGAGGACGGATCCGTCTAGGCCCTGGCAGGGCTTAAACCTCACCGCGGATAAGCAGGTGGCGCTCGCCTTCCGGAGCCTTGTCCAATGGCGTGTTGGGAATGGAGAGCACGCCCTTTTTTGGAGAGATAGATGGCTCAATGGAGGCACAGTCGCGGAGATTGCACCCTTGGTGGCTGCCAGAGTCAGGACGCAGGTGGCAAACAAACGTCTTGTCAGCGAGGGGCTTTGTTCGCACGCTTGGACAGATGACATTACCGGGATCCTCGACGCTGACGCTCTTGCCCAGTTCATCCGGCTATGGGAACTTCTTATGGATGTACACTTGGATTCGGAGCGGGATGATGCTCCTATTGGGGCATGGAATGAGTCCGGAGTCTACTCTGCAGCATCGGCTTACAGGATGCTTTGTATGGGTGGCATTCGGTTCCTCTATTTCGCGGCCATCTGGAAATGTTGGGCGCCGCTGTCCTGTCGGATCTTCATGTGGCTCGCGGTGCAATATCGCCTTTGGACTTCGGATAGGAGAGCTAGACATGGGCTACAGGACCAAACCTCCCCGTGCTACCTTTGTGATCAGGATGAGGACAATGTGGATCATATCTTGCTTCAGTGCGTGTATGCCAGGCATGTGTGGTTTCTCTGTTCCACCAGGATCGGAGTGGACCTTCTTTGCCCCACGGTGCAGTCCCACCTGGCGGAGTGGTGGTGCGAGGCGAGAAAGCGGATTGCCAAGACAAGCAGAAAAGGCTTTGACACGGTGGTTATGTTAATATGCTGGTCTTTGTGGAAGCAGAGGAATGTGAGAGTCTTTGGTAGGAGCGACACGTTAGATGTGTTCGGCGTGACGGAGGCCATATTCCACGAATTGGCCATCTGGATGCAGGCCAGAGCAACTGGAGTGGAGCATGTAGTTGAGTAGCACATAGAGTGTCGAGTTTGGAGTGGAGGCGATGTCTGGGTCGACTTGTGACCACGTGACTAGCTACAAACCTCTCTTGTATATATTTCCCCCCCTTCTATAAAGCTATGGTACGCTTTTGGCGTATCCTCGAAAAAAATAATAATAAATATTAAAAGAAGATTTCCAAGTTTAAATTTCCTTGAAAATTGCTCCATAAGGTGAACTCGAGCCTGGCTGAATATCTTTGATCAAACACTGTAGTCCGTAGCCAACCGAACACTACCCAGGTTCACATATGCAGCTAAGGAAAGACCCTCCCTACATACCAACACCTACATGCATGTCGGGTCTGAAACATTGTGCACCACAATAGCCGAAGCTCCCAAGTAATGTCCTTGTTCATCTCGACAGAAAGCAGCTGCCACACCAACAGTCCCAATACCCCATAACTAGTGATTTCGCAGGAAACACACACTTCACCAACCCCATTCCGGCACGCCTTTTTGGGCCGGCCATGTACAGGGACAATGTCTTCCTTGTTTTTCTCATTTCTTTTGTTACTTATTTCTACATTTAAATAATTTGGGATTAAAAAAAATCATTTTTTCACAAAATATGTGTGTATTAGAAAAAAAATTGTCTGGCAAATCATAAAATATGCCACAAATAAAAAATGGTTACTGATTTTAAAAAATTCCGTGGATTCAAAGAGTGTTTCCGATTTTGGGAAAAATGTTCACTTATTCATAAAATATTCCTGATTTTGGAAAACATTTACTTGAAATAAAAAAATATTCACCATTTTGGAAAACAAAACGCGCACTCGTAAACTGTTAGTGCATTTGAAAAAAAGGTTCACAACTCAAAAAAAGTTCAAAGGATTTTGAACATAATTATAACTTTCAAAAATTATTCCCAAATTTCAACATAAGTTCATTGATTCAAATAATGTTCATGCATTATAAAAATATTCGTTGATTTCAAAAAATATTCATCGATTGAAAACATTATTTAAGAGTTTCATAAAAATCGCAAATTCAAAAAAGTCAGAATTAAAAAATGCTTATTTTTTTAAAAAGAGTGTTAGCAATTTTGAAAAATAGGTTTCATGGTTCCAAACAAAAGTTCACAAATTCGTGAAATATGAATGATTTCAAAATATGTTCATTTATTTGAAATATATTCATAAAATGAGAAAGAAAAACGAAGAAGGAAAGAAAAGAGAAAATGAAAAAGGTAAAATAACGTGGAAAGGGAAGGAACATGAGAAAAAAATGGATAAAGAAAGTAAAGAACGAAAATGTAAAGGCAGAAAAAATGTGAAATAAATATATTTTTTCCTTGTCTAATTTATTTTACGTTTTGTGAGCATCTTTCAAAATGATGATAGTTTTGAAATAATGAACAGTTATCTAATTGATGAACATTTTTTGAAATTGTAATGTTTTTTATATTAATAAACACTTTTGATTCAGGAACATGTTTTGAAATAATGAACAATTATAAAATTTCTGAACCTATTTTTGTAAAACAGAACATTTTTAAAATTCATGAACATTTTCTTATATTGTGAATATTTTCTGAATTTGTGAAAATTTCCTTTCAAATTCACGACCAGCTTTAAAATTATGAACTTTGAAATCAGCAAACAATTTCTGAAATTCACGAATATTTTTCCCATTTTGAGCAAAGGAAAGTTGAAAGCACGATTTGTTTTGAATAAATAAACTTTTTTTGAATCAAAATAAAATTAAAGCTGAGTATTTTTAGAACTTGGGAGCAATTGTTTGAAAATTGGGGAAATTGCGGGAGCTCCTATTTGGCGCAATACGCTCAGGAGACAGGAAACTATTTACGAACTCCTAAAATATTCATTATTTGAAAATATGTTCACTTATTTGAAACAAGTTGGCAAAATGAAAAGGAGAAAAGAAAAATATAAAGACAAATGAAAACAAGTAAAGAAAAAAAAACATGAAGAAATGAAAAAAAAAGATGAAAGTAAAAAAAAAGGAACGAACAAAAACGAAAGGCGGAAAAATCCAGAAGGGAGAATACAATAAAATGAGGAAAACCGGTATGGGGAGGTTCTAGAGCCTTACCTTTATTTTCAAAAAATTCTAGACACTTACCAAAAGCTGAAGGACCTTATTGGGTGGCTTAGTTGGACTAGTGGGGTGCGAGGGGGTACCCCGCTAATAGCGACCTATGAGCCAAATAGGAGTGGCTAGGCATGTTTTTTTTTTTTTTTTTGAGTTCAACCCTGTCCTTTATTTATTAATAAAAAAAACTGGAATCTTTGCAGATACAGTTTGTAGAATACAATCGGGTGGCTCCTGGAACCAAACCTTACATAAATTATTCCCTACTCCATACTTAGCAAGTCCATGTGCTGCGTTATTAGGAGTGCGTCGAACCGAGCTCACACGCCCGTCCTGTCTCGCCCCCAACGGCTGCTTCACTTCCTCGACGATTGGCCCCATGACAGATAGGTCCACGCCAGTCCTGTCCTTCAGTTTGCCAACAATCTCTTTGCAATCCATCTCAATGTGCAGCTTGTGCGCATTCACTGCTTCAGCTAACTGAGCTGCCCTTTTGCATGCAAGCAGCAATTCCAACATGGCCGGCTCTGAATAATATGGAAACAAGTGGCAGGCTCCTCCTAGAAATGCTCCATCATGATTCCTGAATATCACCCCCGCACCACCTTTCTCGACATGCTTATTCGTAGCCCCGTCCACACTGACTTTGATCCAACCCACCTCCCGGGGCTCCCATTTCTGTACCGGCTTTGGTTCAGCAACCTTGCTCACCCTGCCCTTGACAGCATGCCATTCTTCCATCAGTCCAACAACAGACCTTGCTCACCCTTTGGCTAGAGCGCCCTGGGAACACACCTCCGACGGTGGGATTGCTACCGGAGCTCCCAACTCCGAGCACATAGCCTTCCAGAACAGCACCAAGTGGTTTCTTCTCCACCACAAGCAACACAGAGCCTTGATTCTTCTCTGCAGTAACTCTGCCCCTACCTCTAGTCCATTCCGAATCAGTCTCCACGTATGGGTGATTACCTTCCCCCCGGCGCAGTAGTATCCCACAGTCCAAGCCAACCCTTGTGATTTGCCACCGACGAGGAAGACTCCGGCCTTCCTGACTTTACACGTTTTAGTGACATGCATGTTGCAGTCAATGAAGCCTAACAATTTAATTTATCGTGATGCGAGCGGATGAGTCGATAGGGGATGGATCATCAACGAGCCAAGATCGGAGAAGCACGGAAGACAAAACTCAAGATTAGGGAGAGAATGTTAGCAATAATCTTGAGTTAGAAGGTGGCATGTAGTACGTGTGTTCATATACTAGTATGCTACTACCTCCGTCCGGGTTTATTGGGCCCTTCGTGCTTTGGTCCAGATTTTGACCATGTCCGGGTTTATTGACATCCTTGTAAGAGACATCATAATCATGGTTACTGCAATCATCATTAACATCATGGATATTCAAGGAGTTCATACTAACAATATTGCAATCGTGTTCATCATCCAAAGTTTTTGTGCCATAAATTTTATTAAATTCTTTTTCTAGCAATTGAGCATAATTATCGGAACCCTTATTCTCAAGATAGACACTATAAAGATAACGAACAATTTGAGGTAACCCAATCTCCATTTTTTTTATTTTTCTTTTATAAACAAACTAGTGATAAAATAAGAAACTAAAAGATTCGATTGCAAGATCTAAACATATACCTTCAAGCACTCACCTCCCCGGCAACGGCGCCAGAAAAAGCTTGATGTATACTACGCAACTTTATTCTTGTAGACTCGTGTTGGGCCTCCAAGCGCAGAGTTTTGTAGGACAGTAGCAATTTTCCCTCAAGTGGATGACCTAAGATTTATCAATCCGTGGGAGGTGTAGGATGAAGATGGTCTCTCTCAAATAACCCTGCAACCAAATAATAAAATGTCTCTTATGTCCCCAACACACCCAATACAATGGCAAATTGTATAGGTGCACTAGTTCAGCGAAGAGATGGTGATAAAAGTGTAATATGGATGGTAGAAATATATTTTTATAATCTGAATAAATAAAAACAGCAAGGTAGCAAATAGTAAACGGCACAAAAACGGTATTGCACTGCTTAGAAATAAGGCCTAGGGTCCATACTTTCGCTAGTGCAACCTCTCAACAATGCTAACATAGTTGGATCATATGATTATCCCACAAAGTGCAATAAAGAATTATCCCACAAAGTGCAATAAAGAATCACTCTCGAGTTTCTATTAGCGGAGAATAAAAAAATAGAAATTGTTTGTAGGGTACGAAACCACCTCAAAGCTATTCTTTCCGATCAATCTATCCTAGAGTTCGTACTAAAATAACACAAAGCTATTCTTTCCGACCAATCTAACCAAGAGTTCATACTAAAATAACACCATATGACACACATCAACCGACTCTAATGTTACCTAGATACTCCAATGTCACCACAAGTATCCATAAGTTAATTCTACGATATGCATCAAACAACTTCATGATCATAATATTCAATCCACATAAAGAACTACAAGGGACCCCAAAGTATCTATCGGAGAAAAGATAATAAAAATGTGCATCAACCCCTATGCATAGATTACCCAATGTCACCTCGGGAATCCACAAGTTGAGTGCCATAACATATATCAAGTGAATCAATATGATACCCCATTGTCACCTCAAGTATTCATACCGCAAGACATACATCATGTGTTCTCAGATCTGAACATTCAATCCGACAAGACAAAACTTCAAAGGGTAAAGATTCAATTCATCACAACAAGAGTAGAGAGGGGAGAAACATCATATGATCCATCTATGTTAACAAAGCCCATGATACATCAACATCGTAACGTTTCAAGATCACGTGAGAGAGAGAGAGAGAGAGAGATTAAACACATAGCTACTGGTACAAACCATCATCCCCGAGGGTGGACTACTCCCTCCTCATCGTGGTGGCCGCCGGGATGACGAAGATGGCCACCGGTGATGATCTCTTCCTCTGGTAGGGTGCTGGAACGGGCTCCTGACTGGTTTTCGGTGGCTACAGAGTCTTGCGGCGGCGGAACTTCCGATCTAGGTTATCCTCATATTTGACGATTTATAGGGCGAAGAGGGGGTGCGGGAGGCCATCGAGGTGGGCACAACCCACCCGGGCGCGCCTAGGGGCCCAGGCGCACCCTGGTGGGTTGTGCCCCCCTAGGGGCACCCCCCAGGTGCTGCTCGGGTCCCATTGGATGTCTTCTGGTCCATAAAAAATCCACAAAAAGTTTCGCGGTGTTTGGACTCCATTTGATATTGATTTCCTGTGATGTAAAAAATAAGCAAAAAACAGCAACTGGCACTGGGCACTGTCAATATATTAGTCCCAAAAAATGATATGAAGTTGCTATAAAATGATTGTGAAACATCCAAGAATGATAATATAACAACATGAATACTTCATAAATTATAGATACGTTGGAGATGTATCACAGGTATTATATATCCCGTGTTCGGAAGTAAGTGGGTGAGCCCTGTTCATTGTGTACCCAAAAAAGGAGAGTTTACTATAGTACCTAATAAGCATAATGAACTAATCCCCACTAGAACAATAGTTGGGTATAGAATATGCATTGATTTTAGGAGGCTAAATAAGGAAACACGCAAAAACCATTATCCTCTGTGATTTATTGATCAAACGCTGGAGAGGCTAGCCAAGGATACTCAATTTTGCTACCTGGACAGATATTCGGGATTCTCATAGATAGCGGTGCATCACGAGGACCAAGATAAAACTACTTTTACTTGTCCCTTTGGTATGTACTCTTATCACCATATTGTCGTTTGGCTTATGTAATGCCCCTGCTACCTTTCAAAGATGCATGAATGTCATCTTTGCCGGGTCTTTTTAAGAAATCATGGAAGTCTTCATGGATGTTTTTATATGGGACTTCTTTTGATGATTGCCTTTACAATCTTGACAAAGTTTTGCAGAGGTATGAAGACACAAATCTTGTTTTAAACTAGGAGAAATGTCATTTCACAGTCAAGAAGGTATTGTGTTGGGACATAAGATATATGGAAGAGGTATTGAGGTGGATAAAGCAAAAATAGATGTCATAGAAAAACTCCCTTATCCTCTAGACATAAGAGGAATAAGGAGTTTTCAGGACATATTGGTTTCTATAGGCATTTTATTAAAAACTTTTCTAGAATTTCAAAACCTTTGACTAACCTCCTGCAGAAAAGTGTCCCATTCATGTTCAACGATGAGTGCAAGAATTTGAGAAACTCAAACTTGCGTTACTCAATTCACCCATCATTACACCCCCAAATTGCGACCAACCTTTTGAAGTCGCATGTGAGATTGATGATAATGCGGCAAGTGTGGTGTTAGGTCAGTAACAAGGTAACAAGTTTAATACTATTTACTATGCCAGTCATACTCTTACGAAACTCAAAGAAGTTATGCTAAGAACAATAGAGAGTTGTATGCAGTGATTTTAGCTTGTGAGAAGTTCAAGCCTTACATTACCGACACTAAAGCCGTATTCTACACAGATCGTCGAGCGATAAAGGAAGTCCTTGATAATAAGGACATGAAGGCTCGATGGATGAGGTGGTTGAGGGAGTCCTGGATAAGGGGGTATCTGGACAACCGGACTATATACTTTGGCCAGACTGTTGGACTATGAAGATTCAAGATTGAAGACTCCGTCTCGTGTCTGGATGGGACTCTCCTTTGCGTGGAATATAAGCTTGGCAATCCGGATGATAGATCTCCTTCTCTGAAATAACTTTGTGTAACCCTAGCCCCCTCCGGTGTCTATATAAACCGGAGGGTTTTAGTCTGTAAGACAACACAATCATAATCATAGGATAGCTCCTAGGGTTTAGCCTCTACGATCTCGTGGTAGATCAACTCTTGTAATACTCATATCATCAAGATCAATCAAGCAGGAAGTAGGGTATTACCTCCATCGAGAGGGCCCGAACCTGGGTAAACATCGTGTCCCCAGTCTCCTGTTACCATTAGCCTTAGACGCACAGTTCGGGACCCCCTACCCGAGATCCGCCGGTTTTGACACCGACATTGGTGCTTTCATTGAGAGTTCCTCTGTGTCATCGCTGTAAGGCTAGATGGCTCGCCTCGTTGTCAAGGACAACATCACCTCTGGTGGAGCACTGGCCCCAGGCCAAACTCTCCGGCTGGGCGGCTTCGTCATGACCGCCCGATCGGCTGTCGCGCCGACGATGACTTCTTAGGTCATCAAAAATAGCCTCCGCGTCGATTCGGAACTCACTGAACAGATGGATCCAATGGAACTCTCCTCCCTTAATGAGCTCTTGGATCGCATCGCCGCCCTGGGCGGCGCTACGGATTATGATCGGATCGGGCTTAAACCCGACCAACGGGAGATTTATTCTTCGCCGGTCACCCATGAGATAGCGGTAGTGGAGGAACATCATACGAATTCTCCCTCTATTTTGAGGACGAACTATGTCCGGATTTCCGAGCTATCTAAGATGGACACCCGCTCGCGGGAGGACATGACCCAAATCCCGAACTTAGGTGGCGGGTGGAACAAATTGGGCAGCATCCCAGAGCCCGAGCCGTTAAGCTTGGAAGCTTCTTTGCCCCTGGGTCTCAGATCGGGTCAGGATTCGGATTCGAAACCACCCACCCACCCAATTTTATTCATTCTTCCGCACATTAGACAAGAGCCCCAAGAGACAGTACATCATTACTGGGTCAGATTCCTCCTTGTGGTAAACAGGGTCAAGGACTGTCGCGAGGAAGACGCAATCTCCCTCTTTTGCAAAAATTGCACGGACAAAGGGATCCTCAACGCCATAAGTCGCCGCGACATAGTACGCTTTGCTGACTTAGCGGCCATAGTGTAGAAATACTGCGTGATGGAAAGCGCTTGGAAAACCCAAACAAACTTCTGGGACAATCCGGCTCTCACTAAACCCTTTGTCCGAACTAAAAGGGCAAACTCTCGTAAGTTACCCGATTCAATTACCAAAAAAGCAAAGCCTGATACAAGGCGCGGAACCGTATTGGAAGAATGGCTCAGTGGACCGTGCAAAATTCACAGCACACCGGACACCACGCCAACTCATAGCCTTAGAGCATGTTGGATACTCCGGCAGGTAGCAAAGAGCGGCGAGGATCTCCTCTTAAACCATACAGCAGAGCAACATCCCGCCGGAAACAACAATACGGTATTTACAGTCTTCGAGACTTTCGCCTCAAATAATAGGCGCAAGCGAGCTCAGCGCAGCCTCGCCGAAGTCTGCTACGTGGCAACAATAAACCCATGGAACGACACAGCTATAACTTACAATGCCAGTGACGAACCTCAATTCCAAACAGTCCGGGCACCAGCCGCTTTGGTCCTTAGTCCAATCGTGGACGGCTTCAGGCTCACTAAAGTGCTCATGGATGGCGGAAGCGGACTAAACATCATCTACGAGGAAACCCTTAACAAGATGGAAATTGACAAGAGCCGCATTGAGCAAAGCAGCACGACCTTCAGGGGAATCATCCCTAGTCGGGAGGCGCGATGCGCGGGAAAAATCACACCGGATGTGGTATTCGGCACGCGAAGAATTATAGGTCCGAAGAAATTACATTCCAAGTGGCCCCGTTCAGCAGCGGATACCACGCCCTCTTAGGGTGGGACGCATTCACGAGTTTCCAGGCTATACCCCATTACGGGTACATGAAGCTCAAAAATGCCCGGGCCCAATGGAATCATCACTCTAGCTAGTGATCCGCACGTCGCACTCCGCGCCGAAAATAAAACCGCCGCCCTCGCCCTGGAGGCATTATCAGAAGCCCTCGCGGCCGAAGAACTGACAACGATGCGAGCAACAGTGGACAGAGACGACGTGATACTGGACAAGCGACCTAAGTCCACCTCCTTCAAACCCGCGGACGAGATAGTCAAATTCCAGGTCCACCCAACGGACCCTACAAAGACATCTTCCATTGGGACACAGTTGAACCCCACAATAGACGCCGCACTGTGAGATTTCCTGCGTGAGAATTGGGATATCTTCGCCTGGCACCCTTCAGACATGCCGGGCATCCAACGCAGGCTGCCCGAACACAGCCTCAATATACTGAAAGGATACAAGCCAGTCAAGCAGACTCTTAGGCGCTTCTCAGAGCCTAAGCGGCAAGCCATGGGAGAAGAGCTAGCCAAGCTACTCGAGGCCGGGTTCATCAGAGACATCAAACATCCAGATTGGCTAGCAAACTTGGTAATGGTACCAAAGAAGGACAAATCCTGGCGCCTATGTGTCGATTTCAAGGACCTCAATAAGGCTTGCCCTAAGGATCCCTTCCCCCTCCCCCGCATTGATGAAATCATCGACCCCACCGCAGGACACGACTCATTGTGTTTCCTCGACGCATACTTCGGATACCATCAAATCAAGATGGCGGAGTCCGACCAGGCTGCAATAGCCTTCATTACGCCATACGACCCCTTCTGTTTCAACACCATGCCTTTCGGGCTCAAAAACGCCGGCGCAACCTATCAACGCATGATTCAGACATGCCTGGAAACACAAATCGGCAAGACAGTAGAGGCCTACGTAGACGACGTGGTCATCAAAACAAGACAAGTTGAAACTTTAATAGATGACTTGAGGGTTACGTTCGACAATCTCCGAACATACGACATCAAGCTCAACCCGGAGAAATGTGTCTTAGGTGTACCCTCCAGGAAATTGCTCGGCTTCATCGTCTCTAATAGAGGAATTGAAGCAAATCCGGCAAAAATCCGAGCTCTGTCACAGTTGGCTATCCCAACAGACCTCAAGCAGATCCAGAAACTAACTGGATGCGTGGCTTCCTTAAGCCGCTTTATCTCCCGCTTAGGAGAAAAGGCACTACCTCTTTATCGCCTTCTTTGGCACACCGAACACTTCGAGTGGACGGATGCGGCCACGGCCGGACTGGAAGAAATAAAGGCACTCTTGGCCACAAACCTAGTCCTGACCGTGCCAAATACTAGCGAGCCCATGCTATTATACATAGCCGCAACAAACCAAGTTGTAAGCGCAGTGCTCGTCGTCGAACGAGAAGCAGACGGACACAAGTTCCCACTCCAAAAGCCGGTATATTACGTGTCCACTGTCCTCACTCCATGCAAATCTCGGTACCCACACTATCAAAATATAGCGTACGCGGTCTTCATGGCATCCCGAAAACTACGACACTACTTTCAAGAGTGTTCGATCACGGTGGCCTCCGAAGTACCACTCAATGACATAATAAATAACCGCGACGCAACAGGACGAATTGCTAAATGGGCTATTGAGCTCCTTCCATTCGACATAACATACAAACCAGGGCGGGCCATTAAGTCGCAAGTGCTGGCTGACTTCGTCGCTGAATGGACAGAAGACGAACTACCTAAAGAGTACGACGCGTACTCAAATTTGATCATGCACTTCGACGACTCTAAAATGCTGGCCGGATTGGGAGCGGGTGTTGTCCTGACATCCCCCACCGGAGACACGGTCCAATACGTACTCCAAATATTATACACAGACTCCAACAATGCAGCAGAATACGAGGCTCTGTTGCATGGTCTTTGGATGGCAGTCTCCATGGGCATTCAACGCCTCGAAGTGCGCGGGGACTCGAACCTCGCAATATCTCAGATAAATGGAGACTTTGATGCCAAGGATCCAAAAATGGCGGCTTATCGCAATGTCGTCCTTAAAATGTCAGCTCGGTTCGAGGGGCTCGAATTCCACCATGTGGTCAGAGAAAATAATCAAGAGGTCGATATCCTCACCCGCATTGGCGCTAAACGCGACCCCGTCCCACCTAATATCTTCTTGGAAAGGCTCTTCAAGCCGTCCGTGGTATGGGAAGGGGAGTCCGGCAATATTAGTCCATCTCCGAACACAACCCCAGATTCCGAACCATCTGACATAATCGGAGGCTCTGCCACCGAAATAACACCTTAGGCCCACGAAATCATGGCTGTCATCGCCCCGTGGACCGAGCCCTTCTTGGCCTACCTAAATAGGCAGGAGCTCCCCGAGGACCAAAATGAGGCACGTTGTATTGTGCGATGCTCTAAGGCCTACAAAGTCCATGAAGGAGAGCTCTACAAGAAGAGCACCATCGGAGTGCTCCAACGATGCATCTCCGAAGATGAAGGGTGGCAGCTCTTAGCCGAAATCCATTCCGGACTCGGCAGGCACCACGCTGCAGCCCGGGCACTCGTAAGCAAGGCCTTTCGGACAGGTTTTTACTGGCCGACAGCCAGGGCAGATGCACAGGACCTTGTCCAACATTGCGTTGGTTGCCAACTATTTGCCAATCAGAGCCATATGCCCCCTACCGCTCTCCAAACAATCCCTATAACTTGGCCCCTCGCGGTCTGGGGGCTGGATATGGTGGGACCCCTTAAAGGGGGAAGCCATAAGAAAAAATATTTATTGGTCATGGTGGACAAGTTCACCAAATGGATAGAAGCCAAACCAGTTAAAACGGCCGAATCCGGACCAGTGATAGACTTCATATCAGGGGTTGTACACCGTTACGGTGTCCCCCACAGCATCATCACTAACAATGGCTCGAATTTTACAGCCGATGAGGTGAAAACTTTGTGCGGCAAAATGGGCATCAAGCTCGACTACGCCTCTGTCTATCACCCCCAAACAAACGGTCAAGTCAAACGTCCAAATGGTCTCATCATGAGCGGCATCAAACCCAGACTAGTGCGATCCTTGAAGGAATCAGACACACATTGGGTCGAGGAGCTCGACTCCATACTCTGGGGGCTGCGGACCACGCCGAATCGTACCACTGGATACACACCATTTTTTATGGTGTACGACGCAGAAGCAGTGCTACCCCGCGACATAATCCATGACTCACCTCGCGTGCGCATGTACGAAGAGAAGGAAGCCGAGCTAGATCGGCAGGACAACTTAGATGCTTTGGAGGAGGAGCATGATGTCGCAAAAGCCCGTTCTGCATTCTATCAGCAACAGGCTCGAAGGTATCAAAGCAGAGAAGTACGGGCCAAAACTTATAACATTGGCGAACTAGTTCTACGCCTCCCCGAGAAGAAGAAGGACAAGCTCAAACCCAAGTGGGAGGGTCCCTTCATCATTGATAAAGTTCTCACCGGAGGAGCGTACCGTCTGCGCAGCACATCTGATAACAGACTTGAGCCGAACACATGGAACGCGGCTAGACTCCGAAGATTCTACGCCTAGTGCCGAACTCAGTGTTCGTCTCCTTACCCCTGCTTCTTCAATTATGTTCTCTTTCGTCCTTTCTCGCCCTCTTTTCCCTTTTTAGCATACAGCCTTAAAAACTGTACAGATGCCCTGATCGCTCTGGCCGCACTATGCGTGCACACTATACCTGGGGGCTTCCAATTCGGAAGCTAAATATAACTACCTTAATGGCTTCCTGCCAGCCACATATGCATTTTTATTTCCATATGTGCCTTTTCTTCACCATTATATGCATCAATATGACTTAAGTTTTGGCCATACTGGGTTGCCTGGCTCTTGTGTTTATGCCCTACGTTCCCGTTAATTCGGCTAGGGCATAAGGAGAGCACTCTGCGATTGTTACTGCCGGTTGAGCCGGATGTGTACCTCAGACTGGGTGAAGCCGAAAGCTAGCATTCTTAAGGGAATATTCGGTCGGTGAACAAAAGATGTTCTCGTTCATTACAATGTAAATCCCCAGATGTTTTGTTTCTTGCGCTTCTGTTCGCAGTTTAGACATGCACATCGATGCATGCGCACCCAGTGAAAGGAACCCCTAACGGAACTATTCTCGCTGGAAGATGTTTCTTACTATCCATGTAATATAACATAACTAGTTGGGAACTTGTCTGTTCACGCACTTATGACCCCTACGCCTGGTTTCCATGCATACCCCAGTTTTTCATAACTGCGAGGGTATTCGGATACACCCCGGACTGTCGGGTACGGGGGCTGAAGCGAAAAGGTCCGCCATGACAAATGATTTTCAATCCGGCTAGGGACTACATAGGTCCATTTAATTACATAGTCACTTGGACTGGCTATATTCTTCCTCTATACCATCCAACAGGTTGTCTAGCCTACAATCCTGTTGGGAGTACTTTGCAGCTAACGCTACTTGGTCATATACCAAACTAACGGGTATTTCTTGCCCATCTGACCCCACCGGTCCGACTTTGGCCATATGGTTCGGGTCAGCCTTGGCGTATCACGTATTCACCATGGCCCAAGCTTCCCTCGCACCTTGTCGGCAAGCTGATATCTTCCATAAACGGAAGCGCCGCTGTGCTCCTTTGAGCATCTCTACAAGCTCGCTCATGCCTCCTGGCATGGAAGAAGACGGCCACAAGGCCTGGGCAACACCCTGCATCACCTGCCGAGCTCGCTCGTGCAGTTGTGACAGATCATGCAGCAAATCACCTACGGATCCAGGCATCTCCTCTCCAGGATGTCCGGTTAGCATACCTGCAGACACAACTCTGTTAATTCGCTTCCTCGCTGAACTGTTTTGCAGCTCCTTTGAAGCACTTACTATAAATGCCGCGTCGAAGTCTCCTGTTCTCCTTCACGGAGTCAGCAAACTGAGCCCGAACATCTACCAGTTCGACGCTTAGTCGGATATTGGCATCTTGGAGCTTATTTTTCTCTTGAATAGCCTGCGTCAGCCTTCGTTCGCCCGCCTTCAGCTGACTTCGCAGATGTGGCTCATTATCTTCCACAGTCTTTGGATTTTCTCCGGGATTGTCTGCAGAATCTTTTGTTAGATTCATAAACCATGCCGAATTAATAACTGGTACCCATTCCTGCATATCCATTTATGAAGGCAAGTATTACCAGAAGAGGCCTTTTTGGAATCCTCTTGTTCGGCAGCAGTGGCCTTCAGCTGGGTCTTACATACCCCCAGCTCTTGAGATAAATGGGTATTATTTTCTATCTATACCTACTAATAAAAGAAATAGGTATTCTTAGTCCGTTATGCTATTTTGTAGAAAACCCCCTGGCGTTTCTGACATTAAACCCGCAGTACATATCAAATGTTTTTTAAAATACTCATATCTTTTAAACCGTAACTCCGAATTTAACATGTTATATATGGAATTCGATCAAAAAAATATGTAGAATCTGAATATGATGTTATTTTACCTGTTAACAATTTAATAAAACTATCTAGGCTGCAATGTTAATCAACAATGCATTATTCGTCTTTTTTTCATACCGGTAGTGATTCAGATTGGGGATGAACACCTTAGCAAAATCATGATTAGTCATAAAATTCGATATAAATTTGCTAGAAGCACCCAATAAATAAGGACGTGCATGACAAGAAATAAAAGAAGGACCCAATAAAAATGGAATGTCCACTATAAAATAAATAAAAGAAAAAAATGCGGAGGAGATCCGATATAGATGAGATGTTGTGCTATTCTCCTATATAAGAAGAAAAAAGAGAGGACATGCATGAAAATAAAATAAAATAAAAGACAAGTTTGAGAAGATATAAATAGTAATGAAACAGGGACCAATACCTATAACATGTATGGAAAGAAATAGTGATAAAATAGGGGCGCAAGTACTTGCGTCAATAGGAGACCACAAAAAAATGTTCTTTTCCAGACAAAAAAAACATCTCTTCTTATGATTAAAAAATCCTATATCTTTTTAACAACTTTTGTAACAACTTTTCATGTATTTAAGAAATAGTTACAAATTCTCAGATTATAGAACATTTTTTGTAAATTAAGAGCGTGTGGTATTTTTTTCTCCCGTTGCAACGCACGAGCCTTTTTGCTAGTAAGAACCTATGCATACAATGATCCTTAAATCAGTTGTGCCTGCTGTTTCAAGTCTCAGGGGCTACTACTACACATCCTTATCAAATTTTCTTACCTGTATATCCTTCACATACTGGTCCGTTGCTCTGGCAAGTCCATCTTGAGCAGCGCGGATATATGCGTGTCCGGAATTGAAGGCATTAAATGCCTCTTCGGAAAAAATACCACCGCGAAGTACGACCCGTCGGCGCCGGTGATTCATGGCGCTCTCCACTTCAGAATTTGTGGCGGAAAGCCTATCCGTATCCTCTGCATGAAGACAGTTCAGCGTTGTCCCCACATCAGCCTCCATCCGTGAGACCGGTTCAGGAATCCGTCTGCTTGAGGCGTGGCCGGCAGGATCCCCAGATATAGTTCGGCGACTACTCTTTCTGCCATGACATAGTTAAGATTGTCATATCTCGGCAGAGATAATCACGGAGCAAGTTTAAATCGTACCTTTGCGCCGGCGTCTCAGCCCTAACTGCCTTCCTTTTTAGCCTGCCTTGCCCAGGCACCCTTTGCTGAGGAGCCCCCATGGGTTCCACGCGGCATCCTGATGGCCGTTTCTATAAAGACGCAACACATGTGCATAAGGTGTGGCATAACGAAGGACTCCTTTTCGGAATAATAAGACCCCGACTTTACTTACATGCGACACAGGAAGCAGTCCGGGATAATCCGCGATGATGGCCACTAAAGAGCCGCCACTGCTTGCCTGGTAGAATGTCCCGTTGAAAAAATCCACGGATATGTCCGGATCTTCTTCAAGTACAGGGTCGAAAGCCCGGTCGGGATCCTCTGGCTGCGGAGATGGGCTGCTGAACTCTTTCACAGCCTTTCTTAGTTCCTGCTTTGGAATAGTAGGGTAAATGATTATGACAAAGGAGGCAAAAATGGACAGAGTTGAGGAAAGGATGATAGCTTACCCAACCCCGAAGGTTGTACCTGGAAAATCCATCCCGCAGTTTCATGCAGAGGAACTCCTCTTCTTCTCCTTTATACAAATTGGACAGTATTCTCGCCAGAGCGGTGGCTGAGTCCGGACCCTTACGACGCAGCGGGAGGCGTCGTCTTCTCCATTGAAGTGCCACATGGGTTTCCCCCTATATTGGAGTGGCTGCACTCCCCGCATTATGCATATTGACATAACTTCGGTTATTGTCAGTCCTGATTTGGCCAGGTTTTGTATCCTGCTCATCAGATAGAGGACTTCTCTGTTATCTTCCTGGGGGCTCCGGGGGCGCCAGCTTTGGCGTTTCTTCAGTGGAGTATTGATAAACTCAGGAAGGCCTGTCCGGACTCGGTCCAGAAGGGGAATGTCATCAACATAAAACCACTCTGAAGGCCAGTCTTCGGACGCCTTCTTTGGAGTACCGGACAGGTATCCGGTCTGGGCGACGCGCCATATTTCGGCTCCGCCCACTTGATATATAGATCCCTCCTGGTTGCGGGGGACAAGGCAAAATAACCTTTTCCATAGCTCGAAATGAGCTTCACAGCCCAGGAACAGCTCGCAGAGGGCAACATAACCCGAGATGTGCAGTATGGAGGCGGGGGTAAAATTATGCAACTGGAGGCTGTAGAACTCCAGGAGCCCGTGGAGGAATGGGTGGATTGGAAACCCGACTCCTCTTAGCAGATATGGGATAAGGCATACCCGCTCCCCTCGAGATGGGTTAGGAAATCTCTCCGCTTGCTCCCCGCCATTATAGGTGGCTAGTCCAGATCGGACGGGGACCAGGTATGCGGGCGGAAGGAACCCTTGGGTCTGCAGCTCTATTAGGCGGCTGTGAGGGACGGAACACTTTTCCCAATCCCCTGGTTTCGAGCTAGGAGAGCAAGAGGAAGAGCTGCAGCGACCGGTCATGATGGGATGGCCTCTTTCAGAAGCGCTCTACGGAATGCTTGCTCGGGAGAAGATGGTGTGATTTGGATCTGAGGATCCCCGTCTCTTCAAATAGACGGCTCACTTCCGAGATTAGGGTGGCAAATGTAAGAATGCCCCAGCCCCTCGTCTTCGCTCGACACGTGGAGATGGCCATTATTTAAACACAGAAGCCGAGGAGTACAACATTGCTGGGAGGCCGGACACTGTTCACTACGACGGGTATGCCGAATTCGGAGAAGAACCCGCCTTGCAATGCCGAAGACAATCTGCGCGCAGGACTCATCGTCATTGAAGCCTAGTTCGGGGGCTACTGAGGGAGTCCTGGATAAGGGGGTATCCGGACAGCCGGACAATATACTTTGGCCGGACTGTTGGACTATGAAGATTCAAGATTGAAGACTCCGTCCCGTGTCCGGATGGGACTCTCCTTTGCGTGGAAGGCAAGCTTGGCGATCCGGATTACAAATCTCCTTCTCTGTTACCGACTTTGTTTAACCCTAGCCCCCTCCGGTGTCTATATAAACAGGAGGGTTTTAGTCCGTAAGACAAGACAATCATAATCATAGGCTAGCTCCTAGAGTTTAGCCTCTAAGATCGTGGTAGATCAACTCTTGTAATACTCATATCATCAAGATCAATCAAGCAGGAAGTAGGGTATTACCTCCATCGAGAGGGCCCGAACCTGGGTAAACATCATGTCCCCAGTCTCCTGTTACCATTAGCCTTAGACGCACAGTTCGGGACCCCCTACCCGAGATCCGCCGGTTTTGACACCGACAGTGGTCTCTGTTGAAATATGAGATGGGCCTAGAGCCCATATGACAATTTCAGATTTAATCTCTAAGGGCCCATGTAGGTGGCATGACAAGGTGCTGGGAAGTTTAGTCCCACCATGCTAGTGGAAGAAGAGTTGGAGTGGTTTATAAGGGATTCTCTCCCTCATGCTATTGGAGCTTGAGAAGAGAAGAAGCCCTCACGCACTCCTCCTCCTCCGCTCGCCTCGCCATGCCACGCCTCGTCACGACGCACCGCGGGTTGCGGGATTGAGCCGAGCCGAGCTCACTCCTATGTGCTTCTTTTTGCCGGTCAGGAACGGAGAGTCTTTGACAGGTAGGGCCATGATCTGAGATGTCGGATCATGGGCTACCGACTTGGACGTGGGTTTAGCCCACGTCTCTCCACGCGCGGCCGCACATATATATGTGGGGCGCTTCCAACCCTAGCCGCCGCTGAGGGAGTCCTGGATAAGGGGGTATTCGGACAGCCGGACTATATGCTTTGGCCGGACTGTTGGACTATGAAGATACAAGATTGAAGACTTTGTCCCATTTCCGGATGGGACTCTACTTGGCGTGGAAGGCAAGCTTGGCAATCCGGATTATAGATCTCCTTCTCTGTAACCGACTTTGTGTAACCCTAGCCCCCTCCGGTGTCTATATAAACCGGAGGGTTAGTCCATACAACAACAACAAGCATACCATAGGCTAGCTTCTAGGGTTTAGCCTATCTGATCTCGTGGTAGATCAACTCTTGTAATAGTCATATCATCAAGATCAATCAAGCATGAAGTAGGGTATTACCTCCATCGAGAGGGCCCGAACCTGGGTAAACATCGTGTCCCCAACCTCCTGTTACCATTAGCCTTAGACGCACAGTTCGGGACCCCCTACCCGAGATCCGCTGGTTTTGACACCACATTGGTGCTTTCATTGAGAGTTCCTCTGTGTCATCGCTGTAAGGCTCGATGGCTTCCCCAACCTTCAACAACGCCGTCCTGGGTTAGACTTTTTTCCCCGGACAGATTTTCGTGTTCGGCGGCTTCGCACTGCGGGCCAACTCGCTTGGCCATCTGGAGCAGATCGACAGCTACGCCCCTGGCCATCAGGTCAGGTTCGGAAACCTAAACTACACTGCCGACATCGGCGGAGACTTGATCTTCGACGGATTCGGGCCCATGTCAGGAGCGTTGAACGATCACGACGCGCATGACCTAGATCTACCGTCGGACAGTATCCAGAACACCGCACCTGCTACGGCTCTGGACTTCGTTCCAGAGTAGGTCGTGCCTTCCAAGGATGGGTGGATGGACCCCACCCCGAAGGCCGCACACTCATCGGCTTTGAAGTCGAACACAGACCCCTCTCCCAAGGAAATCTGTATCCCCGGACCCCCGGACTTGTCCCGGCCGTATATTTCGGACCGCGCGCATCCGTGCCCATCGAATCTAACTGGGCTCCGATTATGGAATTCACCGCCGCGGATATCTTCCAGCACTCCCCCTTCGGCGATGTGCTAAAATCATTAAAATCTCTCTCTCTATCAGGAGATTCCTGGCCGAACTATGTTCGGCTCGAGTGGGAAGCAGGCGACGAAGAAATTCGTTACCCACCCACCACCCACTTAATAGCCACGATCGATGATTTGACCGACGTGCTTAACTTCGACTCCGAATACATCAATGGTGTAGATGACGATGCGGGAGAAGAACAGGAACGACCGCCCACAGGGCACTGGACTGCCACCTCTACACATGATATATATATATGGTGGATACTCCCAAAGAAAACAATGGTGATGAGGCAACAGGAGATAACCCCTCAGGGAAGAAATCAAAGCATGGGCGTCACCGGCGCCGCTCCAAGCCCTGCCACAACAACACCGGCACTGGAGAAGAAAATCCAGATGATGCCGAAGAGGAATACGATCCTGATCAACCCACCTTCGAGCAAGCCGAACAGGAACACGGGCGGGCTAGCTCAGACGAACAGGCGACGGACGGATACTTGGAGGAAGATAACTATATGCCTCCCTCCAAAGACGAGGTGAGCCTCGACGACGACGAATTCGGCGTACCAGAGGATCCCATAAAGCAAGAGTGCTT
Organism: Triticum dicoccoides; assembly: GCF_002162155.2. Taxonomy (NCBI): domain Eukaryota; kingdom Viridiplantae; phylum Streptophyta; class Magnoliopsida; order Poales; family Poaceae; genus Triticum; species Triticum dicoccoides. The sequence continues at coordinate 738,568,377 of NC_041386.1, read as the reverse complement.
CAAGCGCCGGCTTATAGCCACTGCAAGAAGCCTGAAAAAGAAACAGTAGTAGCTTCAAGCTAATAAGAATCCGCTCACAGACAGACAGACTAAGGCCCGGGCAGCCGAGGAATATGGACTCGAGCGCCGAACAAAATACTACCCAAAGCGCAGGCTACTACCTCAATTCGAGGAGGCGGCACTAAAAATCAAACGCAGGCCTACACCCCGCCGACAGCACACTACGGCAAGGGGCTGCATGCAAGACTAGCATTACATACCAAACAACAACATAGCAAGCACCCCGGGCGCATCAGCAGACAAAAACAGAGTCCGCAAACCTTGGTGCAACAAATATAAGCGTCCCAAGACAAAGAATGGCGCCCAGGAAATGGCGATCAACACAGGAGCCTGTAGTCCTCAACCCGTTGAGCGGGAGAAGAGACTTCAACATCTTAATTCGGGCCCCTCCAGCCTGAACCGTATACTTGACCGCCCATGTCAAATTCATGGTACCCCAAGAGCGGCATCCAATCATACCAGTAGAGAATGCTGGGTCTTTAAATAAATCGGCAGGCCGACGCCGGAAGGAGCACGAAGAGGTCCCAGGGCAAGAAGCCCAGATTATCAAGTCTAGGAATCGACCACTCGGGGATCAGACCCACCAAAAAACTCATTTTAGAGTGTCACAACTTGGCACGAAGGCCACCTAGGCCCCGCCACTCTAGAGATGGTCTTCGGATCGCCAAAAAATTGCCATACCAACTTTCGGTCTTACACCTCTAGGCAGTAGCTATTCAGCACCGCCAGGATACACTGCGACTCGACGCATTATCATCAAAGACCCGCGTGATGTAGTCACAATTGCGGGCAAGACCGAGCTTCACCTCGGCGCCGAAGAGTATTCTGCTACTTTATTAACAGAAGCAGCGAGTCACGGTTTTTTCAATCAAACTTAGATTCGACAGCCGAACTCCCGGACACCGATAAAGGAGTCCGAACTACTTCATGATACCCTAGCCTGATCATAGCTCATACAGACCCTTCAGCATAAGCTGGACGGGTCACATCCCATGGCTCAGCCACTGCTCACACACGCCTTTTAAGCATTATTTGCACGTTCGCCTTCGCGCATAACTGGACCGGCGACTTGGAATCAGCTCGGACGCACACAGGGGGACTCTCCACCCCACCTGAATACAATTCAGATATTCCTCCGGACTCACGGACAGCTAAACACTGCCCGGCCCCAACAGGTTCTGTCGTCATGCCTCTCTTTTATAAACATGCACCGTACTCATACGCATAGACGTATTACTTAAATACAACATGTAGAGTCATTTGACGCTTATCTGCTATTATTTCTCAACGATATTTTGTCATAACGGCATCCGAAAATCGTGTTATGCCTTTAAACGGCAGGGGCTTCATTGCACCCGTACTACGGTGACTAAAGTCCGAACACCTTCTCGGTCGTTCGGCACCCCGAACTTATAGCATTATATGCATCAGCTCCGAATCATGTCTTGGGTCATTGGTTGGGTTTGCCCGGCTCCCATGTTTTGGTACCTTACGTTCCGCAATATCGGCTAAGGTAGCGCTGGGAGAACTACTGCGATTGTGTACCGGTTCTGCCGGACGAACACCTCAGTAGAGAAAGCCGAAAACCGACTGTCATGATAAGGCGAGAGCTGGTCAGCTGTTCGAGAGGTTGTAAAATCTTTAAGGATTTATTCCGCATAATGCCATAATAAAATGCAGTGTGCGAAGGATCGGTCCACTGATCAGGCGCTGTTAGAGCCCCTCGTGCGGTCTTTCGAACACCAGGGGCTGCACCTCCCATACTCGAATTCCTATTGCTAAGTGAGAGTAATAAAGCCCTATAGTCCGATTGCCTGGTTCGCTGTGCTGAACACCTCCTTCATGGACCCAAGAATGGGATAAAGAGTGTTCACGTGTATCCCGAACACCCCCGTAGTTCCTACGTGGTTGCAGAAGCCGACGACTGGCCAACTCTCAAGACTAACATATTAAACGGCTGCGCAGGAATAAAATTTACACATAACAGGCACATACATATAAGTGACTTTGTTTCGCCTTACAAAGGATAGCATAAATGCTTTCAAGGAAAAATAATGTCTTTTGCACATTGCTCAGCCATGAGGCGGGCCCCTTTCAGGACACCATCGTAATATATTCGGGCTTGCGGTGCTCCTTCCCCTCCGGCTGCCCCTCGGTCATCAGCTTCTCAGCATCAAGCTTCCCCCAATGCACTTTCGCACGGGCGAACGCCATTCGTGCCCCTTCTATGCAAACCGACCGCTTGATGACGTCCAGCCAAGGACAGGCACCCACAATCTGCTTCACGAGCCCAAAGAAACTGCTCGGTATGGGCTCGGTGGGCCATAGCCGGATAACCAAATCCTTCATGGCTAGTTCGGCCGTCTGATGCAGTTCGACCAGCTGTTTCAGCTGGTCGACAAATGGCACCGGATAATTTGGCTCCAAATACTGCGACCAGAAGATCTTCTCCGCAGTGTCCATCTTCTCAGCTCGGCAGAATTGGGCAGCATCAGATATGTTGCGCGGCAGATCCGCAAATGCCCCTGAAAAAATTAGGATATAATGGGTCACCGTGAATCTCCCCTGCAAAGGCTTAAGGCGCTTTGAACAAGAAAAAACCCATACCAGCCGCAATCTCCTGAATATCCTTCAGAGCAGCCTGGGCTTCCTCCCGAGCATTATTCACGGTCTCGAGAGCTTGGGCGAGTTCGGATTCTTTCAATGATAGACTTTGCTCCAAACTCTCGCTTTTCTTTATGGCTTCCTGAAGCTCTCGCTCAGCTTCCACGACCCTCGCCTCGTGCTTTTCGCGGAGAGCCTGCGCCGGGGCCGCTTTCTTTTCGGCCAAGGCAACATCCCTCTTGAGCACCTCAATTTCGGCATCTGCCCCTGGAGTGCGCGATATATATGCTTTAAGATAGACACAACTACTTACTTGTGCTAAAACTTACTAAAAGTTTCAAAACATACCTTGTTTATCCTCCAGCTGCTTCTTCACTCGGCCGAGTTCCTCTTCGGCCCGCTCCAGACTCTGCTTGAGTCCGGACACCTCCGCAGTATGAGAGGAGGCAGTCGTTGCAGACGCCTGATTCATAATTTGATAAATCTATGTCATTAGCTGAGTCTCCTGCGGACAGAGCTTTGATCCCCTGTCCGGTTCCTGTCCTCTCTGAATAGTGCATCAGGGGCTGCTATCTATACTATAACAATCTTCTAACAAACATACCTCCAAGCCTTTTATAAGGCTGATGCAGGATTCATTCAGTCCGCTCTCGGCGGCCCGAATCTTTTCTATCACCACGCCCATAAAGGTGCGGTGTTCATCAATGATGGACGCACTCTCGAGTGCTGTCAATAGGCCGCCCGACACCTTTCGTTGGACGGAGGTTGCAGGTGGAGTAGGATCGCCCCCTCCAGTCAAGAGGGGCTGCCTGCCTGACCCCGGAGCCTTAAGGGTCTCTGGGACTGTGTCCGGCTGTGGGCCGAATTCACGATCGCCCCCGCTGTCGACGTTCATGGGAACCGCCGCTCCCGCGTGTCCGGCCCTCGAGGTACGCCCCCTGGCTCAGGTCCTTCTTGGACGACACCTCGGTGTCACAACCAGGTTTCGGGGAAGGGGCCCTGGGAGGTGTCTTGCTCTCCAAGGCATCAGAGCTCAACGAGTCCTCCGACGAGGCCTGTTGGGCAGGAGACCTTGCCGGACTATAAAAAGCACGGTGCAAATCAAAATACTACATTCTAGTAAAGAATTGGGACACATGAATGTGTTCGGATTTCATGCACTTACGAGTTTACCAGGGGCTGGGTCCTGGGATCCCATTGCGGGCTGCTATCGGTAGCCGTGGTGGACGCCTCGGGGATGGATGTTCTTCCCCTCTTAGGTGAATCTGCCTCTAAGGATGAAGAGGCCATCCTTTTCTTCCTCCCCCTCGTAGGGGACTCGAGCTCTTCTTCCTCCTCATCCTCTCCTTCCTCCTCATCCTCTTCCTCCTCCTCGCTGGAGGAGGGATGGTCACTAGAATCTTCGGACTTCGTGTCCGAAGCACCATGACGACGAAGACCGCCCCTGGTCTCCTTGGCCTTTTTGTTGGCCTCCTTCTTCGGCGCCTTGTAAGGCGCTGGGACCAGCATCCTCGTCAGAAGAGGTCCCGCCGGTTCTTCCGGCAGCGGGGCCGGAAAATAAATCCGCTCCGCCTTCTTCGTCTATCCCTGAGGTGATCGTGGAAAAGCACGTTAAACAACATCTCCCTCGGGACATATCAATGAAACATACGGATAGCCAGGACATAATGACGACTTGCCGGATTGGCGGGGTGGGACAATTGGTACCCGCGGTCTGCGGCAGAGTCCGGCCATGGTTTGCCAGACTTGAAGAGCACCTTCCAGATGTCCTTGTGCGAGGATCTGAAAATCTCCTGTAGGGTCTGGTGCTCGGCCGAGTCATACTCCCAGAAATCACAGCCTTTGTGCTGACAAGGAAGGATCAGGCGAACCAGCATCACCTGGACCACGTCAACAAGCCTGATGGCCTTGTCCTCCATACCTTTGACGCGCGCCTGGATCACTGACAGTTCGTCGGACGACGACCAGTTCACGCCCTTCTTGGGCCAAGACGTGAGCCGCAAAGGGGCTCCAGATCGGAACTCAGGAGCAGCGGCCCACTTTTTGCCGCGCGGCTCAGTGATATAGAACCACTGTTGCTGCCACTCCTTGACGGAGTCGTTGAAAGTACTCATCGGCCATGTGACCTTGGGCATCCTGCTCACCATGGCGCCTCTGCACTCGGCATGTTCACCATTCACCACTTTGGGCTTCACATTGAAGATCTTGAGCCAGAGCCCGAAGTGCAGCGAGATGCCGAGAAAGGCCTCGCACATGACGATAAACGTCGAAACGTTGAGGAAAGAATTGGGGGATAGATCGTGAAAATCAATCCCGTAGTAGTACATGATGCCGCGAACAAAAGGGTGAAGGGGAAACCCAAGCCCACGGACGAAATGGGGGAGGAAAACGACTCTCTCATGGGGCTCCGGAGTAGGGACAATCTGTCGCGCCGTTGGAAGACGATGGCCGATTTTCTTGGCCAGATATCCAGCTGCCCGCAGCTTTTTAATATCCTTCTCCTGGACGAAGGAGGCCATCCACTTGCCTCCTGCTCCGGATTCGGACATTTTCGGTGGACCTTTGTTGGAGGGGAAGATGAATGCTTGGGTAATAGGGCTCGAGCGAAAGGAGAGGGGCGAGCAGAGGGAGAAGAAGGCGTGGGTAGAAAGGAGGAGGCCTTTCCCCTTTATAGGGGCGATGAAACTTTATGCCTCCCCACTTGCCTATTGGAACGTGCTCTTTCCCGACTCACCGTAATTGATGGTACGGTTGGGTTACCCACGCCCGTATTGAGGAGGATCCCACATTAAGGGGACACGATCTCTGCTTTGACAAGACGTGCCAAAGAAACCGCCTCACAATATGTGCGGAAGAAGGCTGTAAGAAACGGTTCGAATAAAAACCGGACCGTGGCGTGATGTCACTTTTCAAAGAGTTGTCAGCAGATTAGATTCGTGGATTATTATTCTCTCTACGGTGCTATATGGAATTTATCTTGCAGAGCCGGACACGGTCCTTGTGTTCGGAATTTATCTTGGAGTATTCGGAGATGGAACCCACCTCGCAATGCCGAAGACAATCTACACACCGGACTCATCGTCATTGAAGCCTGGTTCAGGGGCTACTGAGGGAGTCCTGGATAAGGGGGTATCCGGACAGCCGGACTATATGCTTTGGCCAGACTGTTGGACTATGAAGATACAAGATTGAAGACTTCGTCCCGTGTCCGGATGGGACTCTCCTTGGCGTGGAAGGCAAGCTTGGCGATCCGGATTATAGATCTCCTTCTCTGTAACTGACTTTGTGTAACCCTAGCCCCCTCTGGTGTCTATATAAATGGGAGGGTTTAGTCCGTACAACAACAACAATCATACCATAGGCTAGCTTCTAGGGTTTAGCCTCTCTGATCTCGTGGTAGATCAACTCTTGTAATAATCATATCATCAAGATCAATCAAGCAGGAAGTAGGGACTGCTGCCAGCGACGACTTCCTCAATGACAGCCTTCTTCCCCGACCTTGGTAACCTCTTCATCAACGACATGACTGACAACATCAACCACATGGTTCTGCTCCCGCTGTACAGTATGTGATTCTATCCTCCTGATTTAGTCCGCATCATTACTTTGATGTTTGCAATTGTCGTCATGATCTATTTACTACTGATCGGATTAAATCTCATACTAAATTGCTCATATATTCAACAATCCAATCCAAAAACCTGATTACAGGCAATTTACTCCGAGTGGTTTTGCTGCGCTTTTGAAGCTGCCTACTTTTAAGAGGGTGCAATATAAAAGGTGGCGCACAAGAGCAGTATATTGGTTTCAGATCATGTACTTCTATGACGCCACTAAGGGTAAGCCTGAGGGTGATCTTAATCCTACACAGCAGGAAGCTTTTCAGAACATGGATACCCTCTTCAAAGCCGCCCTGCTGAGTGTTCTTGACGATTCAATTGTGGATTCATATATGTCGTTTGACAGTGGCAAAGACATGTGGGCTGCGCTCGAGGCCACGTTTGGGCCCTCGGGCGCTGGCAACGAGTTGTACGTCATGGAGCAATTCTGTGACTACAAGATGACAGATGAGCGCTCAGTTGTTCAGCAGACTCATGAGATATAGTAACTCTCTAAGGAACTTGAGTACTTTAAGTGTGTGTTGCCGGACAAATTTGTTGCTGGGACCATCATTTCCAAGATTCCACCTTCGTGGAACGATTTTGCTACTTCTTTGAAAAACAAGAGACATGAGTTTTCTGTTTTGGATCTCATTAGCACTCTTGATTTTGAGGAGAAGGCGAGAGCAAAAGACACACGTGCTCGGGTCGCTGATGGAGCTTCTAGTGCCCACATGGTACACGAGAAGAACTTCCAGCCCAACCAACCGCAAAACAACAAGAACAAATCTCAGGGGAAAGGCAAGTTTGATGCAAAGAACAAGCCGTCACATTCTACCAACTTCAAGAAGAATTCTCATAACGGGAAGGGATACAAACCTCAATTTTGGTAGCACCGCACAAATTTTATATGGCTGCATCTACCTGCTGTCAGCTAACCTCATGGTGCTCTAGGTATTCCTACATTCGTAACTAGGTACAATGACCACCGCAAGATGAAATTAGCTTATTTGTATGTTGACTTGCTGAATGTAGTGCGGAACGATCCTATCATGTGTGGAGGAGCAAACCAGCAGTGCAGCCGAAGGTGGAAATCAACCAAGGACTTATGAAATTATATGTAATCTTCCTTAGGAAGGTCAGTATCCCCTTCGTCTAGATGATCGTGTTTTGTCATGCCAAGCTATTGATATGTGCTACTGTTTTGCAACACCGTTTAAGTATAGCTACTGTTGTCCTATCATTTTAGATTCAGGACAATGAATATGATTTCAGGGGAACTGCACAATATGGACCCATGTTGAGTCATCTCTATTGCCTCATGTGTTTGCTGCAAATGTGTCAGCATCAATTGCAAGATGAGGCAGCTAGCTAGCTGTGGAGTAGCCAACATGCTCAAAGTGCTCGCAACATTTTGAGAAGAAACAAGCATGCCCAGGAAATTAATGCGTGCGCAGGGAGGCCCTTTGCTCAGAGAAGCATCGACCGATTTTCTTTATTTTCACACCTTCTCACAGCTTTGTATATTGGTTATAGTATGGTGAATCATTGAGATGCATAGACATGCTGAACTTTTGTTCTTCTGAATGTTAGTTTAATGTGAGTGTCTGCATCCAGTACCGCATCCTATAATTTGGTGGATGCACACAGAGAAAATAAATCTCCTTAATTTACTCCATAACCACCCTATTAAATAGGCCTAGTAACAAACCAGGCGCATGCAGTGGCCAGCGGGCACATGCATCCTGCATGCATGGCTAGTCAGGCAAGCCCATGCGCCAACTCCAATGCAGCAACGCAAAAGAAGAGAGTGGTTCTTGGGAAAAAGCGAGTAGTTAGTGCAGCGGGCCTTATAAACACGAACAGCTCGCTCTCCTGCTTCGTCTCCGCACCCAATTCCCCCCGCTCCCCAATCTTCTTCACTCGTCCAGAAAAGCCCGCTCACCTTCTTCCTCACTCGTACAGAAAACGCTTGCTCCTCTTCTTCCACTCCTACAGAAATCCCCAGCCCTCCTTCTTCCCCACTCGCACTGCCACTAGGCTCGTCTTTGGCTACTCTGCTCAAACCCATGAGCTCAGCGTGACGCCCACAAGGAAAATGGAGTCGGCTGGCCCCAGAGCCAAGAAGATGAGGCTCCCGCCAGCGGCGACGCCGGTTGTAGATCCCGCACCCGGCAGCGCGGGGAGAACGGCGAGCCCCCCCCCCCTTCCCACCCGGATCTAAGGAACCGGTAGAATCTCCGGTGGACCGCATCAGCGATCTCCCAGGCGTCATCCTTGAGGAGATCATCTCGCTTCTCCCCATCAAGGATTGCTGCCACACACAAGTCCTCTCAACTCGGTGGCGCCCTCTATGGTGCACTGCGCCCCTCAATCTCGACTGTCGTCAGATATCTGTCCTTCCTGAATATGATCTCCTCAGAGCCATCATCTCTTCTCACCAGCAGGGCCCCGTTCAATGCCTCTGCATCCCGGCAAGCTACCTGTTGTCCATACCCGGCAAGGTGGACGCTTGGCTGACATCCCCTGAATTCGGAAAACTCCAGCAGTTTGAGTTCTACCATTACCACAAAAGTTTCATACCACGAACATACTAAGAATTCGTGCCCACACCACCGTTGTCCATCTCGCGGTTTTCCTCATCTCTCCACGCCGCCACCTTTGCTCGGTGCCATCTACCAGACGATCTGGTACAAATGCTTCGACTCCCACTGCTAAAAAAACTTTCGCTTGTGGTGGTTTATCTGTCGGAGGCCTCACTGCACAACATCATCCACTCCAGTTGCCCTGCCCTAGAGCGCTTGCTGATTTTTTTGGGAATAGAAATTGGTATCAGTTGTCTCCAAATAAAGTCGCCTCACCTTAAAAGCATTGGAATTTGTTTTAAAGGACAGCGGCTCATCATCGAGGATGCCCCTTCACTTGAAAGGTTGCTCCTTCATAATTGTTATACACCTTCAGAAATAAATGTCGTCTCTGTGCCCAAACTGGAGACCTTGGGTGTAATTCGTGACCCGTTTAATAATGACAAGGAGTGGGTGTTTGGCTCCTCACTTTTTCAGGTACCATATATTATCATCTACACATTTGTAATCATATGCTGTATTTTTCATTTGTGTGCGTAAGTTTTATATCATCTTGGAGTACACTTTGGGTACTAATATTATGTTATATACTCAATGAAGAGTTCGTCCATTGATAGCCTATCAATGCTACTGGATTCTGTCAAGATCATATATATCAGAATGTATAGTTTTGATCTGGACATAATTATTGGCTTGATGCGATGCTTTCGATCTCTGGAGAATTTATACATAGAGGTGATGATTTCATGCACATTGAAAGCCCGTATATATTGTACTAGAATTAACTATTCAGCTGTCGTTATTTCGACTTACTCTTTTTTCAGACCTTAACTGTTTTCAATCTTCATGTCTACTTAGGCAAAACCACATGGAGAAAAACATGTAACCAATCATTGGCGTAATAAGCACAAGGATTTTCTCAGTTCTCATGACATTTGTTTGAGGACAATAACGATGGGACGATATGCATCCAACCAGGCAAACAGAAGCTTTGTCACATTCTTCCTGATGAATGGGGGGTTACTATTGTCCATGAGGCTTAATTTTTACAGCAAGAGATTTATCACGGACGAACATGTTGAACAGCAAAAAAAGAAGTTTTAGGTGGACAAAAGGGCTTCTAAACGTGCTCGGCTTCTATTTACAATAAGTTGTAGACATCCTGAAATAAAAAATTTTGCACAGGATGTTGATTTTATGGATCATACCGATCCATTTGTTTGTGACTGCAAAAAAGAGTGGTTGGGTTAGATGTTACTGTCATGTTCAATCTGGGTTTTGTCTAAAAATTTGATGAACAATTGATCCTTGGGCTTTTTGTACCATTTGTATGCTTGACATGCATGTTGTTGCCCTCGTACTCCCCTCCACCTGCCACTACACTGCCGCATCTTCCATGGCTGCTGTTCGTTACCGTACGAGGCCTTGCCGTCGTTCTCCGCCTTGGTTAGCTCGCTGTGCCCGCCGCCGTCTAGCGTTGTCAACATGGTCAACAACCAAGAGGAATCAGGAGATGACTGTACGTGGAGAGGCTGACGGTAGGGACCCACCAGGGTCATTGCATTTCACAAGTAGGTGCCTCGTTATTACAAGCCAAAAAAATACGTCCTCCTAGTTGTTTGAAAACTAGGTTCCAGGCCATTGTCAATTTAGTCAATAAACGAGAAAATTACAGAACGAGCGGATAACACCAGGGACCCAGCAGCTCGCCCAGTTGTTTTTCAGTTTCAGAGACGGAGCTCAACTGCGTGCTGTGTGGGGGCTGTGGCCCGTCTAGCCCACGCTGACGCTTTTATTAAGCACATGACGAGCCCAGTTGATATATTTTTTCTTTATGAAATTGGCTAGCCCAATTCTTTTTTTAGAGAATACCAAAACCGCGGCCTACTTGCTTTTCTCAGCCCTGCTGGGCTGCAAATGTTTCAAGACGAGGAGGGATGTAAGTAGTAAGAAATGGGCTTCCCCAAAAAACGGGCTATAAGTTGTAAGAAATGGGCTATAAATTTTTAAACCCAAGCCAACCGGCAATTGCATTAAAATATTATTTTTTTTCAGGATTTCTCTACTCTCTACTCTTATAAAAACCAAAGCCAACTGGCAATTACATTAAAATATCATCTTTTCTCCCACAAGATAAACTACTCATACAAATGCATCTTCATGTTCAGTGCAATGAACGGGCATCTTGCTAGTTAAGATTCTAAATTTCATTCATTTTTTTGCGGAGAATTGTTTTTTGAATTTTATATTGATATAATTTTTTGAAAATTATTTTTAATGTGACTCGAAATTTCGTGATTAAAAGAGTTTGGACCCCACCAAAATATGCAAAATTTCGTTCAATTTTTTAGCAGTGCCCAGAATATATGGTCTGTAATGCTAATAAAAAGAATATGGGCTTCAAATATCCTTAAGAATTAGGAAATGGGCTGTAAATTATTGAAAATAATGGCTAATGGGCTGTATGCTGTTTTCCACAGATTTGGAGGCTGACTTCTGGGCCTACTAGGTTGACGATGACGTTGTCCTAATTTTTTTTGACGCGTAAGCAAGGCTTTGTCAACTTAGTCAACACACAACAGTGACTGTTGGATGTCCATCCAACGGCCACCGTGCTTCTTCAATCTCTGATCTTCCTGCTCCAGCCGCCCAAACCAGCGCCGGCGGGACTGCTTGGTCCCTCCTCCCGTGGCTGGCTATGCTGCCGCCAGGCCATCCCTCTAACCACCCACACATCCTGTTATTTTCTGGCGACGTCAGCCTCACCCCGCAGCTGACCAGTCAGCGCTCGTTCTCCCCTCAGCATGGGCATCCGCTGCGGTGGCTTCGCCGGCTCCGGGTGGTTCTCTTCTTGGGCCTCGCCCTCATCCATCGTGTTTGTGCTCTCGGCACGGCGAGGTCAACATGGTCAACAAATAACAGCCATCGGAAGAGGCTGACAGTAGGGGCCCACACAGGAAAATGCCTCCTTATTACGCGCAAAATAATGATTCCTCCACCTGATAGCTGGGACCCACCGGAAGGGTCTCTGTATTTCACTAAAAAAACATTCCACCCGCTGTCAGCTCGGACCCACCGGAAATGCCTCCTTATTACGCACAAAAAAATGAATACTCCCTGTCGGTGTCAAAACCTGCGGATCTCGGGTAGGGGGTCCCGAACTGTGCGTCTAGGCGGATGGTAACAGGAGACAAGGGACACGATGTTTTTACCCAGGTTCGGGCCCTCTCGATGGAGGTAAAACCCTACTCCTGCTTGATTAATATTGATGATATGGGTAGTACAAGAGTAGATCTACCACGAGATCAAGGAGGCTAAACCCTAGAAGCTAGCCTATGGTATGATTGTTATTCGTCCTACGGACTAAAACCCTCCGGTTTATATAGACAGCGGATAGGGTTAGGGTTACACAGAGTCGGTTACAATGGTAGGAGATCTACATATCCATATCGCCAAGCTTGCCTTCCACGCCAAGGAAACTCCCATCCGGACACGGGACAAAGTCTTCAATCTTGTATCTTCATAGTCCAGGAGTCCGGCCAACGGTGATAGTTCGGCTATCCGGACACCCCCTAATCCAGGACTCCCTCAGTAGCCCCTAAACCAGGCTTCAATGACGACGAGTCCGGCGCGCATATTGTCTTCGGCATTGCAAGGCGGGTTCCTCCTCCGAATACTTCATAGAAGATTTTGAACACAAGGACAGTGTCCGGCTCTGCAAAATAATTTCCACATAACACCGTAGAGAGAATAATATTTACACAAAATCAATCTGCTGACGTATTCCGCAACGTGTCATCACGCCATGGCGAAGTCTTCATTCGAATCGTTTTCACTGTACCACCTCAGCGCATTTAGCGAGGCGTTTTCCTTGGCACGTCTTGTCAAAGCAGAGATCGTGTCCCCCTTATTCCGGGATTCTCATCAATACGGATGTGGGTAACCCAACCGCGCCATTAATTTCGGCGCTTGGGAGATTAGCGAGTTTTACCGGGCTGGTAGGGGCGCTTAGTTGCGTCCGCCCATATAAGGGGATAAGGATCCACCTTTTTCCATCTATGCCTCCTTCCTCCTTTGCTTATCCATTCCTGCGCACTCGAGCTCCAGCGCCCAAGTCCGCACATCCCTCCTCAACCTTCTCCAGCCATGTCCGGAGCGGGAGGCAAGTGGATGGCCTCCTCCGTCACGGAGGGGCACATCGGAAAGCTACGGGAAGCTGGATACTTGTCCGGCGACATCGCATGCCGGCTCCCCAACAAGGGGCAGCTCATCCCCACCCCCAGGCCCCATGAGAGGGTGGTGTTCCTCACCCACTTCCTCCGTGGACTAGGTTTTCCACTTCACCCATTTGTCCGGGGGCTCATGTTCTACTATGGCCTAGATTTCCACGATCTGGCCCCGAACTTCATCCTCAACATCTCGGCGTTCATCGTCGTGTGCGAGGCCTTCCTCTGCATCCAGCCCCACTTCGGCTTATGGCTGAAGACTTTTAATGTCAAGCCGAAGGTAGTGGGCGGCCGCCAAGCGGAGTGCGGAGGCTCCATGGTGGGCCGGATGGCCAACGTCCTATTGCTCGAGGGCTCCTTCGTGGAGACAATAAAGGGGTGGCAATCGGGGTGGTTCTACATCACCGAGCCGCGCGACTCCAAATGGCGGCGGCCCCCGAATTCCGATTTGGCTTCCCTACACGGCTCACATCATGGAAAGAGATGGGCCTGACGTGGGGTGATTCGGAAGAGCTGTCCGGACTCCAAACCTGCGTCCGAAACCTGGTGGACAAGAATCTCAAGCTTGTCAACGTAATCCAGGTGATGCTCATCCGCCGGATTCTCCCATGCCAGCAACGGGCCTTCAATTTGTGGGAGTTTGATCCGGCACAACACCGAACCTTGAGCCGGCTCTTCGACAGTACGTACGAAGATGCCTGGAAGGTGCTATTCAAGGGCGCCGAAGCTCCCGCATCCGCTACTGAAGATCGCGGATTCAGCTCGTAGCGTCAAGCCATCGAGGTGAGTTATTTTACCCTTTACGGGACTCTTGTTTTTCATGATCTGACTCTATGTGGGATCTAAAACTCCTTAACCTTTGACAGGACTGGCTGAAGACGTCCGGACAGATTAACTGTCCGGCCCCCTTGCCAGAAGATCTAGCGGACGCCCGAGTGACGGGGCTGCTGGCTCCGGCACCTCACGTGGTGCCAGAGAAGAAGGCCAAGAAGAAGGCCACGGGAACTCGAAGGAACTCCCGGCGCCAGGTGCTGTCGGGTTCTGAGGAGGAATCCTCTCCTAAGGACGAGGAGGAGGAAAAAGAAGCCTCTCTCCCAGCGGGAGGAGAGAAGAAAAGGAAGGCCGCCCCGACTGGGGAGGCCGGAGGGTCCAAGATTATAACCATGTAGCCCGCCCAAGGACGAGCTCGCCGCTTCGTCGAGCGGCTCCCTGGATTCGTCGGATGTGAATAGCACTTCACTTCCGACCGCCTCCTCTCCTCGTGACGCAGACGACACCACCGTGGAGTCCCAAAAGGGGCCCAACCGGGAGGAGGTGGTCCTGGAGGCGCCGCAAGGCGACCTCCCGGACTCCGGGCGCAAAGGGGGCAAAACCCCAGAGGGCTCTAAGTCCGGCCCTGTGCCAGACTCCGTACCGGAACCTACAGTGGTTCCGAAGTCCGGCAGGCGGCCCCTTCGTAAGAAGGGCAAGACTGCGACGCCGGTGACCTCCGTCCAACCGGAGGCACCGGATAGCTTGCTGGAGGCGCTTAACGGTGCCTCCGTCGACGAGGAGCACCGCACTATCATGAGTGCGGTGATCCAGAAAGTTCAGTCCGCCAAAAGCGGGCTGACAGAAGCCTGTATCAGCCTTCTAACAGGCTTTGAGGTAAGTTTAGAATATGTAAAAGTATTACCGCATAGACAGTAGCCCCTGATGCTTAGTTCGGTGTTCGGAAAGAAAAGCCGGACTGAGGATCTAAAAAGAGATACGCAGGAGTCTAACAAAAGTATGTCAATATGGGAATGCAGGCGGCGCTGCTGACCTGTGCCGCACTGACTGCGGAGGTCCATGCGTTGAAGCAGAGCCTCGAGCGGTCCGAGCACGAGCTCGGCCTTGCCAAGAAGCAGCTCGAGGACAAGGAAGGTGAGTAATACCTTATTAAAGTAATACCTTATAGAAAGGATTTGGTTGCAAAAATGACAGGAATAATGTGGGTATTGTAGGGGCCACGAACGAGGTGGCGACCCTGAAGGAAGCGGTGTCCATGGCCGAAAGCAAAGCGGCCGCGGAGCGCACCAAGCGAGAGAAGCAGGAGGCGCGGGTGGCGGAGGTGCGGCAAGAGCTCCAGGCCCTCGTGGAAAAACATGAGAGTTTGGAGCGTGACTCGAAGACTCGAGAGTCCGAGCTTGCCTTGGCTCTTGAGAGTGCCAAAGCCGCTAAGGCCGAAGCCCAAAAAGCCCTCCAGGAAATTGAATCATTAAAGAAGATAGCGGCGGGTAAGGCATTCTTTATGCAAAGCAAGCATGTAAAAGTGAATTATCTATTACTTACCCGAATCCGGAGCTCTCCAGGAGCATTCGCAGATCTGCCCCGTAGTGTGTCTGATGCTTCCGCGTTCTACCGCGCCGAGGAGGGGAGCTCAACGGAAAAGGTGTTCTGGTCTCAGTATGCTGAGGCCGGACATCCGGTGCCCCTGAGCGACCAGCTGAAGCAGCTGGTCGAGCTCCACAAGGTCGCCGAACAGGCCATGAAGGGCCTCATAGTTCGGCTGTGGCCTACGAAAGCCATGCCTGGGAGCTACTTCGGGCTAGTGCGGCGGCTGGTGGACGCATGTCCATGGATTGAAGTCATCAAGCGCTCCGTCTGCATTGAAGGTGCCCGTAGGGCCCTTGCCCGTGCTAAGGTGCACTGGGGCAAGCTGGACGCTGAGAAGCTTGTGAAGGACGGACCACCACCGGGCAAGGAGCATCGCAAGCCTGAAATGTATTATGAGGGCGTCCTGAAGGGTGCCCGCCTTATAGCGGGTGAATGCTCCAAAGATGTAATTTTTGAATAGACTCGCATTTGTTATCCTGTACGCTGAAAACTTGTTCTTATGCACTAAGCAACGCTTGTGAATTTAAAATATTACCTTCTGTGCGGCCGTTTATCAAATTTGAGAGATGGCAAGTCGTTGGCTTCAGCCCCCATGTCACGAGTGTTGGGGTGTTCGAGATAAACTTGAGCACTCTTGTTCCCATTCTTGGGTCCTTCGAGGGAGGTGCTCAACGCAACGAACAAGGCAACCGGACTATAGTGCTTGAACACTCTCACTTAGCCATAGAATTCTATAATTTTAAATTTCGGCGAAACCCCTAGTATTCGGAAGACCGAGTTCGGGGCACTATCCATGCCTTGGCCGGACAATGCCGACTCCTCGCTCTAAGCGGCATAAGTCTTTAGGGACCCGAAAAAACCTCTTGAACAGCGACCGGCTCTCGCCCTATCATGACAGTCAGTTTTAGCTTTCTCCACTGAGGTGCTCAACCCATCTCAACCGGGGCACAATCGCAGTGGTTCTCCCAGCGCTACCTTAGCCGATATAACAGAACGTAAGGTACCAAAACATGGGAGCCGGGCAAACCCAACTATTGACCCAAGACATGATTCGGAGCCCATGCATATAATGCTATAAGTTCGGGGTGCCGCACTTGTGAAAGTGTTCGGACTTATCACACCATATTTTGGGGGTACTTAAGCCCCTGGTGTATTGACCGTACCAAGTTGTACGGGTGCAACATGTCATAGATGAACATATATGGAAAAAAAGGAATGCAATATTAAGCAGAAGCTATGTATTGTCTATTCAAAAGATACTGCAATGAAAGCAGAATGATACAAATAGTGCGATAAGCAAGGTATGGGACTATTTAACATGTCCCCCTCCAGGGGTAGGCTGCGGGATGGTATGTAAAACAGGTATAATGCTCGTAGTAGAGACCACCTGGACATTTGACGTAGCTTTCTGCTTCCCTGGCTGTCGCATCGTGAGTTCGGCAATTCTAGTGCCGGACAGGGCTTCTGGAAAATGGAGTCCTGAAAGTAAGAGAAAAGAAGAAAGAAAAAGAATGACACAATCGGGAGCCCCTGGTGCGGTTGAGCCGCATTCTGGGCGTGCCGTGGTCGTGCCCCTCCCCTTATGCCCATGGTATCTCCAGAGCATAGTTATGTACGCGTAGTACTGGCTTCGCAATTTTGCGAGGGCTGGGGTTGGGGCCGCATTGCTACGCGTGCTCGGAACATGCCAAGCGGTCTTGTTGTAGGTTACTCCGGGCGCGCTTGACGGTGTCTGGACATTTAGTAGTCGGACTCGAGAATTGCCTTAGAAGGCTGCTTTGTACTTCCGCCGCTAGGGCCGCCGTACGCTCCTCCGTTCAGAGAGAGCGTTCGATGTTTCCATTGACCGTGATTACTCCTCGAGGGCCTGGCATCTTGAGCTTGAGGTATGCGTAGTGCGGCATCGCATTGAACTTTGCAAATGCGGTTCGTCCGAGCAGTGCGTGATAGCCGCTGCGGAACGGGACTATGTCGAAGATTAATTCCTCGCTTCGGAAGTTATCCGGGGATCCGAAAACCACTTCGAGTGTAACTGAGCCTGCACAGTTGGCCTCTACACCTGGTATGATGCCTTTAAGGGTCGTTTTTGTGGGTTTAATCCTTGAGGGGTCTATGCCCATTTTGCGCACTGTATCCTGGTAAAGCAGGTTCAGGCTGCTGCCGCCGTCCATCAGGACTCTAGTGAGGTAAAATCCGTCAATGATTGGGTCAAGAACCAATGCGGCGAATCCGCCGTGGCAGATGCTAGTGGGGTGGTCCCTTCGATCAAAGGTGATCGGTCAGGAGGACCACGGGTTGAACTTTGGGGCGATTGGCTCCATCGCATATACGTCCCTTAGTGCACGCTTCCGCTCCCTTTTGGGTATGTGGGTTGCGTATATCATGTTCACCGTCCGCACTTGTGGGGGGAAGCCGTTTTGTCCTCTATTGTTCGGCGGCCGGGGCTCCTCCTCGTCATTGCTATGCAGCCCCTTGTCATTGAGTTCGACATTTAACTTGCCTGCCTGCTTGAACACCCAACAATCCCTGTTGGTGTGGTTGGCTGGTTTTTCAGGGGTGCCATGTATCTGGCACGAGCAATCGAGTATTCGGTCCAAATTGGACGGGCCCTGAGCATTTCTTTTGAATGGCTTTTTCCGTTGACCGGGTTTAGAGCCTCTGAATCCGGCATTAACTGCCGTATCTTCAGCATTATCGCCGATAATGCGAAGTTTGTGCTTGTTGCGACGCGACCTGCCATTGCTGTCCTTGGTATCCGAACTACCAGGGTTTTTGGTCAGGGTTTTACTGCGAGCTAGCCAGCTGTCCTCTCCCGCACAGAAGCGGGTCATGAGTGATGTGAGGGCTGCCATGGATTTTGGCTTTTCCTGTCCTAGGTGCTGGGCAAGCCACTCGTCGCGGATGTTATGTTTGAAGGCTGCAAGGGCCTCTGCATCCGGACAGTCAACGATTTGATTTTTCTTGGTTAAGAACCGTGTCCAGAATTGTCTGGCCGATTCATCTGGCTGCTGAATTATGTGGCTTAGGTCATCGGCATCTGGTGGTCGCACATATGTGCCCTGGAATTTATCAAGGAATGCGGCTTCCAGGTCTTCCCAACAACCAATTGATTCCGCTGGCAAGCTGTTGAGCCAATGCCGAGCTGGTCCTTGAAGCTTGAGTGGGAGGTATTTGATGGCGTGTAGATCATCACCGCGGGCCATGTGGATGTGAAGGAGATAGTCCTCGATCCAAACCGCGGGATTTGTTGTGCCGTCGTATGATTCAATGTTTACGGGTTTGAAACCCTCGGGGATTTGATGATCCATTACTTCGTCTGTGAAGCATAGTGGGTGTGCGGCGCCTCTGTATTGGGCTATATCACGACGCAGCTCAAATGAGCTTTGTCTACTGTGTTCGGCCCGGCCGAGATTGCTGTATCCGGCGTGACGGTTGTCATCACGTGTCGTGGGGCGCCCACGCCATCCGTAGATCGATGTTATTTGCCTTGCCTTGTCCTCCAATATGTCTCGCAAGTCTGGCGCATCTCCCCGTGGCTTTGTACTTTTCGAGCGACGCCGGGGTGCGGCTTTAGTGGAGGGCCTAGAGGCCTCTTTGTCGCGGCCACGAGGTGGCCGGTCGGCCGCGTCATGCGCTGGTGATGTAGGTTTGGGTGCTTCCTCCTCTAATTGGGGTAGCAGCCTGCGTTTTGGGTAGCTCTTGGAGGGGCAATCGAGTTCATACTCTTCGGCTGCAAGGACTTCAGTCCATCTGTCAGTTAGCAAGTCTTGGTTAGCTCTAAGCTGCTGCTGCTTTTTCTTGAGGCTGCTTGCCGAGGCCATAAGCCTGCGTTTGAAACGCTCCTGTTCGGCAGGATCCTCGGGCACGACAAATTCGTCGTCGTCGAGGCTTGCCTCATCTTCGGAGGGAGGCATATATTTATCGTCCTCTACCTCTTTGTTTGCCGCTCTATTATGAGGGCTGGCTTCTCCCCCTCCTGTGCTGAATCCTGCTGGATGGTGTTGTCTTCGGCACTGTCCAGGGTGTTATTATCTCCCGTGCCGGAATCACCTTTTTTGCTGTGGCGGGATTTAGAGCAGCACCGCTGATGCCGGCGCTTGGGCTGTTTTATGGAGGGGTCATCCTCAGCTGTTCCATCGCCGTTCCCATCTTTTGGGATGTCCACCATGTATATGTTGTATGACGAGGTGGCCTTCCAGTGCCCTGTAGGCGCTGGTTCTTGGTCGTCCCCCGCATCGTCGTCCATACCGTCGATGTCTTCGGAGTCGAAGTCGAGCATGTCGGTTAAGTCATCGACAGTGGCTACAAAGTGGGTGGTGGGTGGGCATTGAATTTCTTCGTCGTCCGCATCCCAACCTTCCTGACCGTAGTCCGGCCAGGGCTCTCCTGATAAAGAGAGAGACTTTAGTGAATTCAGGATGTCGCCAAAGGGCGAGTGCTGAAAGATGTCTGCGGCAGTGAACTCCATAACCGGCGCCCAATTAGATTTGATTGACAGGGGCGCGGAAGGTTCAGAGTCCGGAGAGGAGTTGGGCACCTTGGAGTCACGGTCTTCGCAAAGGACATGGATGGAGTTCGGCTCAATCGCCGTTGAGATCGTAGCCCCCGAGGCGGTGTCCAGCCACTCGTCCTTGATCGGCGGAGTCGGCTCCGAGCTAAGGGTCGGAGCGGACACTGGTGCGGCCTCCAGGGCACTGTTCGGCGGCAGAGCTAGATCATGCCCATCGAGACCATGCGGCGCGCTTTGGCTGTGGCTCGAATCCGCCGAAGATCAAGTCTCCGCGGATGTCGGCCGTGTAGTTCAAACTCCCAGATCTGACCTGATGGCCAGGGGCGTAGCATTCGATCTGCTCCAGATGGCCAAGTGAATTGGCCCGCAGTGCAAAGCCACCGAATACGAAGATCTGTCCGGGGAGAAAAGTCTCACCCTGGACCGCGTCGTTGTTGATGATCGAAGGAGCCATCGGGCCTAAAGGTGACGACACAGAGGAACTCTCAATGAAAGCACCAATGTTGGTGTCAAAACCGGCGGATCTCGGGTAGGGGGTCCCGAACTGTGCGTCTAGGCGGATGGTAACAGGAGACAAGGGACACGATGTTTTTACCCAGGTTCGGGCCCTCTCGATGGAGGTAAAACCCTACTCCTGCTTGATTAATATTGATGATATGGGTAGTACAAGAGTAGATCTACCACGAGATCAAGGAGGCTAAACCCTAGAAGCTAGCCTATGGTATGATTGTTGTTCGTCCTACGGACTAAAACCCTCCGGTTTATATAGACAACGGATAGGGTTAGGGTTACACAGAGTCGGTTACAATGGTAGGAGATCTACATATCCGTATCGCCAAGCCTTCCTTCCACGCCAAGGAAAGTCCCATCCGGACACGGGACGAAGTCTTCAATCTTGTATCTTCATAGTCCAGGAGTCCGGCCAACGGTGATAGTTCGGCTATCCGGACACCCCCTAATCCAGGACTCCCTTACTCCCCCTGCTAGCTGGGACTCACCTTGGTGGGAGGCTGACTTGTGGACCTACTAAGTTTACGGGGACGGAGGGCTTTGTCAACTTAGTCAATATGAACGATTCTAGCTCCAGTGACCGTACGATGTCCATCCAACGGCCGTAGTGCTTCTTCAACCTCTGGTCTTCGTGCTCCAGCCACCCAAAGCAGCGCCCGTGCCGCATGCTCCTGCCTCCCGTGGCCGGCTGTGATGCCGCGGAGGCCTCACCGCCCCCTACTACTCCCACCACTGGCCAGGCCATCCCTCTACTCACCTACACCCCCTATTATTCTGCGGTGACGGCAGCCTCACACCGCAGCGAACCAGTGAACCCTCGTACTCCTCTACGCGTGGGCATCCACTGCCGCGTCTTCCCCGGCTCCGCGTCGTCCCCTTCCTAGGCCTCGCTGTCGTCCACCGGCCTGGTGCTCTCGGCGCGGCGTGATCAACGTGGTCAAGGAACGGCTTCCATCGGACGTGGACTGTACGTGGAGAGGCTGACAGCTGAGTCCACGGCCGCAGCAAGGAAGTGCCTCCTTATTACGTGCAAAATAATTATTCCTCCACCTGACAGCGGGGACCCACCGGACGGGCCACCGTATTTCGCAAAAAAATGTTTCCCCCTGACTGCTGGGACCCACCAGCTACATCTTCGCACACAAGGAAGTGCGTCCGGGCAAAAAAAACTATTCGCCCCCTGACTGCTGGGACCCACCAGCTACATCTTCGCACGCAAGGAAGTGCCTGACAGTCAGGACCCACCTGGTCGAAGCATACGTAGCGTTGTCATTCTGGTCGCGAACGTGTACGTACATATATACTGGTCGATATAGAGGCGCGCACGTGTCATAGTAGAGGCACGCACGTAGCATGTACACGTACGTACAGCGGCCAGTGCGCAAGAAAGAAAATACGGCCACGTATGTGTACATACGGGCGGGGTCTCGAGCGCCTACTCGCGCATACGTACGGCCAGGGCTCGTGTACATGGCTGGGCGGAACGGAGAAACAGCATCGTCGTCGTGTTCATGGGGAGCCAACCGGCTGGGTCGGAACGAAATGTGTCGTCGTGTTCATCGGGAGGGCTTGGATGAAACAGGCGATGGAAACAAGGCCTAGCGTACCGCAGAACGGAGGAAACGGCCTTGTGTTTGACCGGCCACGTTCGAAACGGGATCCTGTTCATCGGGAGGGGTGTGGCGTACCGCAAAACGGAGGAAACGGACCTCCTACGGTCGAAACGGGGGTCCTGTTGATCGGGAGGGGTGTGGCGTACCGCAAAACGGACGAAACGGACCTCCTACAGTCGAAACGGGGGTCCTGTCGATTGGGAGGGGTCTGGCGTACCGCAAAACGAAGGAAACAGACC
>NC_041386.1:738504002-738545524 GCF_002162155.2 Triticum dicoccoides | reverse complement strand
AGGCAGCATCGATCGACTTCAATTAGCAGCAGTAGCGAAGGAATAGCTCGATCGAGTTCAGTTAACAGCCATCGATCGATCGCTCGGGTTCAGTAATGCGTAGCCTGCAGTGCAATCGCTCGGGTTCAGTTAGAGCCCAACGCCTTGCTCGGGTTCAGTTAGAGCCAACGCCTCGCACACACGCGCGTACGTGTACGAGAGAAACGCGCATCGCTCGGCCCCCGACCTCCCACCGTAACCGGCAACTCCCCGAAATTTTCCTCGCCCTCGCTTCTACCACGGGTTTTTCCATCATGGACGGCCCAAAGAATGTTATGCAGCTGCATCTCCGGCCCGCCCAGGACGAAAAGCCCATTTTCTGTCATGATTTTTTTCATAGAAGTAGGAGCCCACCACATCTATGATGATACTGGGTTTTGTCACAATTATCGTCATAGAAGTGTCATATGTATGACAGAAAAAAATTTCGTTCGGCCCAAAATGTCACGGATGTGTCTTTTCTTGTTAGTGTTGATACTTATTGGTTTACTTGGTGGAAGATCATATGTTCAGATCCTTAATGCATATTATTACACCTCTGATTATGAACATGAATATGCTTTGTGAGTAGTTACGTTTGTTCCTGAGGACATGGGTGAAGTCTTGCTATTAGTAGTCACGTGAATTTGGTATTCGTTTGATATTTTGATAAGATGTATGTTGTCTTTCCTCTAGTGGTGTTATGTGAACGTCGACTACATGACACTTCACCATTATTTGGGCCTATAGGAAGGCATTGGGAAGTAATAAGTAGATGATGGGTTGCTACAGTGACAGAAGCTTAAACCCTAGTTTATGCATTGCTTCGTTAGGGGCTGATTTGGACCCATATGTTTCATGCTATGGTTAGGTTTACCTTAATACTTTTGTTGTAGTTACGGATGCTTGCAATAGGGGTTAACCATAAGTGGGATGCTTGTCCAAGTAAGGGCAGTACCCAAGTACCGGTCCACCCACATATCAAATTATCAAAGTACCGAACGCGAATCATATGAGTGTGATGAAACTAGCTTGACGATAATTCCCATGTGTCCTCGGGAGCGCTTTTTTCATTATAAGAAATAGTCCAGGCTTGTCCTTTGCTACAAAAAGGATTGGGCCACCTTGCTGCACTTTATTTACTTTTATTGCTTATTATCCTTTACAATTTATCTTATGACAAAACTATCTATCACCTATAATTTCAGTGCTTGCAGAGAAAACCTTACTGAAAACCGCTTATCATTTCCTTCTGCTCCTCGTTGGGTTCGACACTCTTACTTATCGAAAGGACTACGATAGATTCCCTACACTTGTGGGTCATCAAGACTCTTTTCTGGCGCCGTTGTCGGGGTGTGTAGCGCTTTTGGTGAGTGGAACTTGGTAAGGAAACATTTATATAGTGTGCTGAAATTTTCTGTTACTTATTACTATGGAAACTAATCCTTTGAGGGGCTTGTTCGGGGCATCTTCGCCCCGACCAGTAGAGCAAAGAGTTGCTCCTCAACCTACTGAACCTACTGAAAATGTTCACTTTGAAATTCCTCCGGGTATGATAGAGAAACTGCTAGCTAATCCATTTGTAGGAGATGGAACATTACATCCCGATTTACACCTTATCTTTGTGGATGAAGTTTGTGGATTATTTAAGCTTGCAGGTATTCCCGATGATGCTGTCAAAAGGAAGGTCTTCCCTTTATCTTTGAAGGGAGATGCATTGACATGGTTTAGGCTATGTGATGATACGGGATCTTGGAATTATAAGCGATTGAAGTTGGAATTTCACCAGAAGTTCTATCCTATGCATCTTGTTCATCGTGATCATAATTACATATATAATTTCTGGCCTCGCGAAGGAGAAAGCATCGCTCAAGCTTGGGGGAGGCTTAAGTCAATGTTATATTCATGCCCCAATCATGAGCTCTCTAGAGAAATGATTATTCAAAAAATTTATGCTCGGCTTTCTCTCAATGATCGCGCCATGCTCGATACTTCCTCTGCTGGTTCTTATATGCTGAAGACTATTGAATTTAAATGGGTCTTATTGGAAATAATTAAACGCAACTCTGAAGATTGGGGTTCCGACGATGGTAAGGAGTCAGGTATGACACCTAAGTTTGATTGTGTTAAATCTTTTATGGATACCAAAGTTTTTCGTGGATTTAGCGCTAAATATGGACTTGACTCTGAGATACTAGCTTCTTTCTGTGAATCTTTTGCTACTCACGTTGATCTCCCTAAGGAGAAGTGGTTTAAATATAATCCTCCCATTGAAGTAAAAGTAGTTGAACCTATTACAGTTGAAGAAAAGACTATCACTTATAGTGATCCTATTATTCCTACTACTTATGTTGAGAAACCTCCTTTTCCTGTTAGGATAAAGAATCATGCTAAAAACTCGACTGTTGTTCATAAGAGTAATACTAGAACTTATACACCTCCTGAGCAAATAAAAGTTGAACCTAGTATTGCTATGGTTAAAGATCTATTGGATGATAATTTAGATGGGCATGACATTTACTTTTGTGGTGAAACTGCTAATATTGCAAAACCAGATGCTAAGATACATAGACCTGTTGTAGGCATGCCTATTATTTCTGTTAAAATAGGAGATCACTGTTACCATGGTTTATGTGATATAGGTGCTAGTGCTAGTGCAATACCCTATGACTTATATAAAGAGATTATGCATGATATTGCACATGTTGAGTTAGAGATATTGATGTTACAATTAAGCTTGCCAATAGAGATACTATTAAACCTTTTGGGATTGTTAGAGATGTTGAAGTCTTGCGTGGGAAGGTCAAATACCCTGCTGATTTTCTTGTTCTTGGTTCTCCACAAGATGACTTTTGTCCCATCATATTTGGTAGACCCTTCTTGAACACTGTTAAAGCTAAGATTGATTGTGAAAAGGATGTTGTTACGATTGGCTTGGATGATATGACTCATGAGTTTAATTTTGCTAAATTTTGTAAGCAACCCCGTGATAAAGAATTACCAAGTAAATATGAAGTAATTGGTCTTGCTTCTATTGCTGTGCCTCCTACTGATCCGTTAGAACAATATTTGTTAGACCATGAAAATGATATGTTTATGAAAGAAAGAAGGGAAATAGATGAAGTACTCCTTAAACAGGAACCTATTCTGAAACATAACCTTCCCGTTGAAATTCTAGGGGATCCCCCTCCACCCAAGGGTGATCCCGTGTTTGAGTTAAAACCATTACCTGATAATCTTAAGTATGTTTATCTTGATGAAAAGAAAATATATCCTGTTATTATTAGTGCTAACCTTTTAGAGCAGGAAGAGGAAAGATTTTTGTAAACTCTAAAGAAGCACGTTATGTCAACACAAAATTAAAGTGGAGGAAGGTACCAAACCAGTTAGTGATCCTCAACGACGACTGAATCCCAAGATGAAAGAAGTGGTAAGAAAGGAGATACTACAGCTCCTCGAGGCAGGTATAATTTATCCCGTTGCTGATAGTGAAATGGTAAGCCCTGTCCATTGTGTCCCTAAAAAGGGAGGTATTACTGTTGTTCCTAATGATAAAGATGAATTGATCCGCAAAGAATTATTACAGGTTATAGCATGGTAATTGATTTCCGTAAATTAAATAAAGCCACTAAGAAAGATCATTACGCTTTACCTTTTATTGATCAAATGCTAGAAAGACTATCCAAACATACACATTTCTGCTTTCTAGATGGATATTCTGGTTTCTCTCAAATACCTGTGTCGGCGGAAGATCAATCAAAAACTACTTTTACTTGCCCTTTCGGTACTTTTGCTTATAGACGTATGCCTTTTGTTTTATGTAATGCACCTGCTACCTGTCAAAGATGTATGATGGCTATATTCTCTGACTTTTGTGAAAATATTTGTGAGGTATTCATGGATGACTTCTCCGTTTACGCATCCTCTTTTGATGATTGCTTCAGCAACCTTGATCGAGTTTTGCGGAGATGCGAAGACACTAGTCTCGTCTTGAATTGGGAAAAGTGCCACTTTATGGTTAATGAAGGCATTGTATTAGGGCACAAGATCTCCGAGAGAGGTATTGAAGTTGGTAAGGCTAAAGTTGATGCTATTGAAAAGATGTCATGTCCTAAGGACATAAAAGGTATAAGAAGTTTCCTTGGTCATGCCGGTTTTTATAGGAGGTTCATTAAGGACTTTTCTCAAATCTCTAGGCCTCTGACTAATTTATTGCAAAAAGATATTCCTTTTGTCTTTAATGATGATTGTGTAGAAGCATTTGAAATACTTAAGAAAGCTTTGATCACTACACCTATTGTTCAGCCACCTGAATGGAATTTACCTTTTGAAATTATGTGTGATGCTAGTGATTATGCTGTAGGCACTGTTCTAGGGCAAAGAGTTGATAAGAAATTAAATGTTATCCAGTATGCCAGTAAGACTCTTGATACTGCCCAGAGAAATTATGCTACCACTGAAAAAGAATTCTTAGCAGTTGTGTTTGCATGTGATAAGTTTAGAGCTTACGTTGTTGATTCCAAAGTTACTATTCACACTGATCATGCTGCTATTAAATATCTTATGGAAAAGAAAGATGCTAAGCCTAGACTCATTAGATGGGTTCTCTTGCTCCAAGAATTTGACTTGCATATTATTGATAGAAAGGGAGCTGAGAACCCCGTTGCAGACAACTTGTCTAGGTTAGAGAATGTTCTTGATGACCCACTCCCTATTGATGATAGCTTTCCTGATGAACAGTTAGCGTTCGTTAATGCTTCTCGTACTGCTCCTTGGTATGCTGATTATGCTAATTACATTGTTGCCAAATTTATACCACCTAGTTTCACATACCAGCAAAAGAAAAAGTTCTTTTATGATTTAAGATATTACTTTTGGGATGACCCACACCTTCATAAAGAAGGAGTAGATGGTGTTATTAGACGTTGTGTACCTGAGCATGAACAGGAACAGATCCTACGCAAGTGCCACTCCGAATCATATGGAGGACACCACGCTGGAGACAGAACTGCACATAAGGTATTGCAATCCGGTTTTTATTGGCCTACTCTCTTCAAAGATGCCCGTAAGTTTGTCTTGTCTTGTGATGAATGTCAAAGAATTGGTAATATTAGTAGACGTCAAGAAATTCCTATGAATTATTCTCTTGTTATTGAACTGTTTGATGTTTGGGGCTTTGATTATATGGGACCTTTTCCTGCCTCTAATGGTTACATGCATATTTTAGTTGCTGTTGATTACGTTACTAAGTGGGTAGAAGCTATTCCAACTAGTAGTGCTGATCATAACACTTCTATTAAAATGCTTAAAGAAGTTATTTTTCCAAGGTTTGGAGTCCCTAGATATCTTATGACTGATGGTGGTTCACATTTTATTCATGGTGCTTTCCGTAAGATGCTTGCTAAGTATGATGTTAATCATAGAATCGCATCTCCTTATCACCCACAGTCTAGTGGTCAAGTAGAGTTGAGCAATAGAGAACTCAAATTAATTTTGCAAAAGACTGTGAATAGATCTAGAAAGAATTGGTCCAAAAAACTTGATGATGCATTATGGGCCTATAGAACTGCATATAAAAATCCTATGGGTATGTCTCCGTATAAGATGGTTTATGGAAAAGCTTGTCATTTACCGCTAGAACTTGAACATAAAGCATATTGGGCTATTAAAGAGCTCAACTATGACTTCAAACTTGCCGGTGAGAAGAGGTTGTTTGATATTAGCTCACTTGATGAATGGAGAACCCAAGCCTATGAGAATGCCAAGCTATTCAAAGAAAAAGTCAAACATTGGCATGATAAAAGAATACAAAAGCGTGAGTTTAACGTAGGTGATTATGTGTTATTATTCAACTCTCGTTTAAGATTTTTTGCAGGAAAACTTCTCTCTAAATGGGAAGGTCCTTACGTTATCGAGGAGGTCTATCGTTCCGGTGCCATAAAAATCAACAATTTCGAAGGCACAAGTCCAAGGGTGGTGTACGGTCAAAGAATTAAACATTATATTTCAGGTAACCCTATCAATGTTGAAACTAATATTATTGAAACCGTAACCCCGGAGGAATACATAAGGGACACTTTCCAGAACGTTCCAGACTCCGAAAAGGAATAGGTATGTGGTACGGTAAGTAAACCGACTCCAAAACAATTCTAAAGGCAATTTTTATTAGTTTTGGAATATTTAAGAATTTTAGGAAGAAAGAAGTAGTCCGGGAAGGACACGAGGCCTCCACGAGAGTGGAGGGCGCGCCCACCCTTACTGGACGCGCCCCCTGTCTCATGGACACCTCGTGTGCCTTCCGGACTCTGTTTTCTTGCACATTACGTATTTTCGTCGGTAAAAATTCATTATATAATCTCTCGAAAGTTTTGACCACCGTATCACGCAAATATCCTCTGTTTTCGTTTCGAGCTATTTTTTGTTACAGATCTAGAGCATCATGGCATCTCCAAGCGTTCCCAAGGACAAGTTTTTCGAGAGGGTTATCAATCCCTATCTAGCGGAGGTGCTGCAACACCCTCAAACCATTGAGATGCGTGAGGGGGTGCTTCACATCCGCGATGTGGAGGGACCAAAGCGTACCAGAAGCGTGGAGACAAAGCTTGAAGCTGTGGAGCAGCAAGTCTTCAAGTTCCAAGGGATGGTGGAGCGTGGACTCAACGCCAACCAGATGATGATCACGGAGTTCACCAACAACCACAAGCTAGATGCCAAAGTCATTGGGGAAACCATCTTCAAGCTTCAAGAGAAAATCGAGCACCTCCAAGCCCAGATTTATGACCTGCAAAACCAAAACTGTGAGTATGAATATAGATTCAAGAGGATGAGTTTGGCTGCAGATTTAAGGATCCCGGAGACTCGGTCATCCTTCTATGATGGTGAGCCTATGCCTTGGAAGACGGACGACAAGCCTACATCATCAACAACTCCTTCTTCACCACCTCCGAGGACATAATCATATGGGTATGGGCACTCCCCTGGGCAACTACCAAGCTTGGGGAAGGTGCCCCGGTATCGTATCATCATCACACTCCTATCTTTACCGCTTTATTTAGTTCGATCCTTTTAGTAGTATCTTGATCTAGTAGATTGAAGTCTTGATATCAAGTAGTTTATAGTTTTGCTTTGTGTTTTCTTTTATGTAATCGAGTCCATGAGCTAACTATAATAAATATTAGTGTTGAGTCAAGGGCTTTGCTTTCTTGCTATGATCTTGAGAAAAATAGAAATAATAAAAAGAATAAAAGAGTTCATATTGATCTTACGGATGGTAATAACTTCACACACAGGAAGTATGAGGCTTAAAAGTTGTTGAGAGATGATAAGCATAGTCTTGGTCATCGTTGCAATTAACAGGAAGTAATAAGGAAAGAGAGGTTTGTCATATAAATATATTATCTTGGACATCTTTTATAATTGTGAGCACTCATTAAGTATGACATGCTAAAAGAGTCAATGTTGGACAAGGAAGACAACACAATGGTTTATGTTTCCTCACATCTCAGTTAAAGTATATTGTCATTGACCTTCCGAACATGTTGAGCTTGCCTTTCCCCCTCATGCTAGCCAAATTCCTAGCACCAAGTAGAGATACTACTTGTGCTTCCAAAATATCCTTAAACCCAGTTTTGCTATGAGAGTCCACCATATCTACCTATGGATTGAGTAAGATCCTTCAAGTAAGTTGTCATCGGTGCAAGCAATAAAAATTGCTTTCTAAATATGCATGATTTGTTAGTGCGGAGAAAACAAGCTTTATACGATCTTGTTATGGAAGTAATAAAAGCGACGGACTACATAATAAACGTCAAAACACAAGTGGCAATATAAAGTGACGATCTTTCGTACTAAGATTTTGTGTATCCAACCCTAAAAGCGCATGACAACCTCTACTTCCCTCTGCGAAGGGCCTATCTTTTACTTTATGTTTCTACATTATGCTTTTTACTTTATGCTTGAGTCAAGGTGACCTTCACCTTTCCCTTTTTCATTTTATCCTTTGGCAAGCTCCTCGTGTTTGAAAGATCATGATGTATATATCCAATTGGATGTTCGTTAGCATGGACTGTTATTGTTGACATCACCTAAAGGTGAATACGTTGGGAGGCAACACAATAAGCCTCTATCTTTCTCAGTGTCCGGCTGAAACTCCATAACCACAAGTATTGCGTGAGTGTTAGCAATTGTAGAAGATTATATGATAGTTGAGTATGTGGACCTGCTGAAAAGCTCTATTCTTGACTCTTTGTGATGTTATGATAAATTGCAATTGCTTCAATGACTGAGATTATAATTTGTTAGCTTTCAATGAAGTTTCTGAACCATACTTGACATTGTGAATTGATTATTACTTGAGCATAAGAATTCATATGACAAAATCTATATATGTTGCTGTTATAAGAATGATCATGATGCCCTCATGTCTGTATTTTATTTTTATCGACACCTCCATTTCTAAACATGAGGACATATTTTTCGATCTCGGCTTCCGCTTGAGGACAAGCGAGGTCTAAGCTTGGGGGAGTTGATACGTCCATTTTGCATCATGCTTTTATATCAATATTTGTTGCATTATGGGCTGTTATTACACATTATATATCAATACTTATGGTTATTCTCTCTTATTTTATAAGGTTTACCATGAAGAGGGGGAATGCCGGCAGCTGGAATTCTGGCTGAAAAGGGAGCAAACATTGGAAACCTATTCTGCACTTCTCCAAAAGACCTGAGACTCCAGGAAACTTATTTTTGGAATTAATAAGAATTATTGAGCATAAGAAACACCTCAGGGGGCCCACACCCTGTCCAGGAGGGTGGGGGCGCGCCCACCTCTACTGGGCGCGCCCCTGTCTCCTGGGCCCCCTGGTGGCCCCCCGGTGTCCATCTTCTGCTATATGAAGGGTTTTATCCTGGAAAAAATTGTGGGCAAGCTTATGAGACGAAACTCCACCGCCACGAGGCGGAACCTTGGCGGAACCAATCTAGAGCTCCGGCAGAGCTGTTCTGCTGGGGACACTTCCCTCTGGGAGGGGGAAATCATCACCATCGTCATCACCAATGATCCTCCCATCGGGAGAGGGTCAATCTCCATCAACATCTTCATCAGCACCATCTCCTCTCAAACCCTAGTTCATCTCTTGTATCCAATCTTGTATCCAAAACCACAATTTGGTACCTGTGGGTTGCTAGTAGTGTTGATTACTCCTTGTAGTTGATGCTAATTGGTTTACTTGGTGGAAGATCATATGTTTAGATCCTTTATGCATATTATTATTCCTCTGATTATGAACATGAATATGCTTTGTGAGTAGTTACGTTTGTTCCTGAGGACATGGGTGAAGTCTTGCTATTAGTAGTCATGTGAATTTGGTATTCGTTCGATATTTTGATAAGATGTATGTTGTCTTTCCTCTAGTGGTGTTATGTGAACGTCGACTACATGACACTTCACCATTATTTGGGCCTATAGGAAGGCATTGGGAAGTAATAAGTAGATGATGGGTTGCTATAGTGACAGAATCTTAAACCCTAGTTTATGCGTTGCTTCGTTAGGGGCTGATTTAGACCCATATGTTTCATGCTATGGTTAGGTTTACCTTAATACTTTTGTTGTAGTTGTGGATGCTTGCAATAGGGGTTAATCATAAGTGGGATGCTTGTCCAAGTAAGGGCAGTACCCAAGTACTGGTCCACCCACATATCAAATTATCAAAGTACCGAACGCGAATCATATGAGTGTGATGAAACTAGCTTGACGATAATTCCCATGTGTCCTCGGGAGCGCTTTTCTCATTATAAGAAATTGTCCAGGCTTCTCCTTTGCTACAAAAAGGATTGGGCCACCTTGTTGCACTTTATTTACTTTTATTGCTTATTATCCTTTACAGTTTATCTTATCACAAAACTATCTATCACCTATAATTTCAGTGCTTGCAGAGAAAACCTTACTGAAAACCGCTTATCATTTCCTTCTACTCCTCGTTGGGTTCGACACTCTTACTTATCTAAAGGACTACGATAGATCCCCCACACTTGTGGGTCATCAGTGTCCAACAGAATGCCGACTTTAAGAAGAAGGGTAAGAAGACCTTCAAGAAGAACAAGAAGGATGAGGGCTGCTTTACTTGTGGTTCGGTTGAACATTGGGCCAACAAGTGCCCAAACAAGTACAAGAAGCCAGGGCAGGATTCCAAGTCTGTCAATATGATTGTGAGCAACAATGAGAGTGGTGCATCTGGGTACGGTAATTTATTTGCTGTATTTTCAGTTTGGCCGTCCACCGATTGGTGGGTTGATACAGGTGCAGGTGTTCATGTGTGTGCTGACATTTCATTGTTTTGTTCTTACCAGGCCACAGGTCACGGGTCCGTACTGATGGGGAATGGCGCGAGTGCTTCTGTTCTTGGTGTTGGCACGGTCGATCTGAAGTTTACTTCGGGAAGGATCGTGCTGCTGAAGAACGTGCAGCATGCCCCCGCCATCAAGAAGAACCTCGTTAGTTGCTCCCTTCTACATAGAGAAGGGTTTAAGTTGGTATTCAAGTCTAGTAAATTAGTTGTTACGAAATATGGACTATTTGTTGGAAAGGGTTATGAATGCGGAGGCATGTTCCGCCTTTCTCTTGCAGATCTATGTAATAAAGTCGTGAACAATATTCATTTGAGTGTTAATGAATCTGAAGTCTGGCATTCACGTCTTTTTCACATTAGTTTCGGTGTTATGACACGGCTAGCAAGATCGAATTTAATCCCGAGTTTCACTTTAGCCAAAGGTTCTAAGTGCCACTCGTGTGTGCAATCTAAGCAACCTCGCAAGCCTCACAAGGCAGCAGAGGAGAGACACTTGGCGCCACTTGAACTCATACATTCTGATCTTTGTGAGATGAATGGTGTGTTGACTAAAGGTGGAAATAAATATTTCATCACTTTGATAGATGATCCCACTAGATATTGCTATGTGTATTTGTTAAATACCAAAGATGAGGCTCTACACTACTTTAAAATCTATAAGGCAGAAGTTGAGAATCAACTCGAAAAGAAAATTAAACGAGTCCGGTCAGATCATGGTGGAGAGTACTTCTCGAAAGAGTTTGATGCCTTCTATGCGGAACACGCTATTATTCCCGAGAGGACGCCTCCCTACTCACCCCAGTCAAACGAGGTTGCCGAGCGGAAAAACCGTACTCTAAATGATTTGGTTAACACCATGTTAGATACGTCGGGTTTATCCAAGGCATGGTGGGGGAAGGCTATAATGACATCATGTCATGTCCTGAATAAAGTTCCGACAAAGGATAATGAGATCACTCCTTATGAGAAGTGGACCAAGAGAAGGACAACACTCTCGTACTTACGTACTTGGGGCTGCTTGGCGAAAGTTAATGTGCCGATCCCCAAAAAGCGTAAGCTTGGACCGAAGACTGTGGACTGTGTTAATTTGGGCTACGCTATGAATAGTGTTGGCTATAGATTTCTAGTAATGAAATCTGAGGTACCTGATGTGAAGGTCGGTACAATTATGGAGTCTAAGATTGCTACATTCTTTGAGGACATTTTCCCCATGAGAGATGTACAAAGCACTTCCAGACAGGAATCCGAGGAGACTCCTGAACCTGCCATTCCGATGGAATATTATAAAGGAACACATGATGAAAATCCTGAGGAGGGTAATGAGGAAACTCTTGGTAGGGGCAAGAGACAAAGGACTGTAAAGACCTTTGGTGATGATTTCTTCATATACCTCGTGGAGGATAATCCCACTTCTATTTCATAAGCGTATGCATCTCCAGAATCTGACTACTGGAAGGATGCGGTCTGTAGCGAGATGGATTCCATCATGGCTAAAGGGACTTGGGAGCTTACTGAACGTCCTTATGGTTGCAAACCATTGGGATGTAAGTTGGTGTTCAAGAAGAAGCTTAGGCCCGACGGTACGATAGAAAAGTACAAGGCTAGGCTTGTGGCCAAGGGCTACGCCCAGAAAGAAGAAGAAGATTTCTTCGACACTTATTCACCTGTGGCCAGACTAACCACCATTCGAGTATTACTCTCATTGGCGGCCTCGCATGGTCTTCTCATTCATCAGATGGATGTTAAGATGGCTTCCTGAACGGAGAGCTAAAGGAGGAAATCTATATGCAACAGCCTGATGGCTTTGTGGTAGATGGTCAGGAAGGAAAGGTGTGTAAGTTGGTGAAATCTTTGTATGGCCTGAGACAAGCGCCTAAGCAATGGCATGACAAGTTTAATGAAACCTTGACATCTGTTGGCTTTGTTGTTAATGAGGCCGACAAATGTGTATATTATCGCTATGGTGGGGGCGAAGGAGTTATACTGTGTTTGTATGTTGATGACATCACTAGTAGAAAAGGGCGCAATGGTCTAGGACGGGTCAGCCCATTAGTCCCGGTTCAGTCCAGAACCGGGACCAATGGTGGCATTGGGCCTGGTTCGTGAGCCCCGGGGGCCTGCCGGGCCACGTGGGCCATTGGTCCCGGTTCGTCTGGAACTTTTGGTCCCGGTTGGTGGGACCAACCGGGACCAATGGGCATCGCTCCTGGCCCACCACTATTGGTCCCGGTTGGTGGCATGAACCGGGACCAAAGGCTGCCCTTTAGTCCCGGTTCATGCCACCAACCGGGACCAATGAGGTGCCTATATATACCCCCTCGCATAAGAGCAGAGCACACTGCTCTGTTATTTCTGGCAGCCGAGGGGGAGAGGGCTTGGTGGTGCTCTAGCTCACCTCCTATGCACACAAGGTGTTCGATGGAATGCCCGAGCCACACTACTTAAGCTTTCTCCTCTCCCCGCCGTCGATCACCCGCGCCAATCTTATCGCCG
This sequence comes from Triticum dicoccoides, assembly GCF_002162155.2. Classification (NCBI taxonomy): domain Eukaryota; kingdom Viridiplantae; phylum Streptophyta; class Magnoliopsida; order Poales; family Poaceae; genus Triticum; species Triticum dicoccoides. Next base: position 738,532,664 of record NC_041386.1, on the reverse strand, counting down.
GCACTACCGTGGTGAGCCTCTTGTTCTTATCTTCTTTCTGAAAGGAAAAATATTCTTACTTGTATGTTTAGATAGATACTTGTATTATTTTCTTACTTTTATTATTGCATCTTATATAGTGCGATGGTTTTGGTAGCCGCCCCAGTCGGCCCTCGTCCTGTCTATGATTCGGATGTGGTATATATTATCTTTTCATAACTATTGGTTCATTTATTGTTTATGAAAATTATGCCGACCAACGTGACATAGATTTTATTTATCTAGGCGGTTGTTGAACCGGAAATTCCAACCGACCCTACTGTCGAGAGGTTAAATTTAGTTGAAGAAGAAAACAATTTCTTGAAGGAAAAAAAATAAAAATTGAGGAGGAGAAGATGATATTGGAGTTGCATGTTGCGGATGTCGTCGATGATCACAAGATCAAGATGGATGCAATGCGCTTGAAGATTAGAAAGATTGGAAAATATGCCATTCATACCGAGGCTTGGTATCATTATGTCGTTGGATCAGTTGTTACCTTGGTTGTGATTATGATCGCATTTGTTTTCGCATTGAAATGTTTTACATAGTTTCAATGTATGGTTTAATTAATTTAGTTAATGTGATGATGAACTTCTATTAATGTAGATGAGAACTATGTATGTACTTTGGTTTTAATGTGATGATGAACTTCTATTAATTTGGTCACTTAATTATCTATTCATGATGTTCTGTAATGATTTTTGACACAGTTAATTATACATAATGCACGCAGATGAACCGGCAATGGATGTACGGTAACAGACACACCTCCGAGTACATTAAGGGCGTGCATGATTTTCTCAAAGTGGCTGAGGCAAACAAGCAGAATGGTTTTATGTGTTGTCCATGCCCTATATGTGGGAATACGAAGTCTTACTCTGACCGGAAAATCCTTCACACCCACCTGCTTTACAAGGGTTTCATGCCACACTATAATGTTTGGACGAGGCACGGAGAAATAGGGGTTATGATGGAAGACGGCGAAGAAGAAGAGTATGATGACAACTATGTGCCCCCTAAATACGGTGATTCTACTGAACATCAAGAGGAACCAGACGATGTGCACGATGACGCTGCAACGGGCGAAGCTGCTGAAGATCAAGAGGAACCAGACGATGTGCCCGACGATGATGATCTCTGCTGGGTCATTGTCGATGCAAGGACGCAATGCAAAATTCAAAAGGAGAAGCTGAAGTTCGATCGCATGTTAGAGGATCACAAAAAAGGGTTGTACCCCAATTGCGAAGATGGCAACACAAAGCTCGGTACCGTACTGGAATTGCTGCAGTGGAAGGCAGAGAATGTTGTGCCAGACAAAGGATTTGAGAAGCTACTGAAAATATTGAAGAAGAAGCTTCCAAAGGATAACAAATTGCCCGATAGTACATACGTAGCAAAGAAGGTCGTATGCCCTCAAGGATTGGAGGTGCAGAAGATACATGCATGCCCTAATGACTGCATCCTCTACCGCGGTGCGTACAAGGATCTGAACGCATGCCCGGTATGCGGTGCATTACGGTATAAGATCAAACGAGATGACCCTGGTGATGTTGACGGCGAGCCCCCCAGGAAGAGCGTTCCTGCGAAGGTGATGTGGTATGCTCCTATAATACCACGGTTGAAACGCCTGTTCAGAAACGGAGAGCATGCCAAGTTGATGCAATGGCACAGTGAGGACCGTAAGAAAGACGGGAATTTGAGAGCACCCGCTGACGGGTCGCAGTGGAGAAAAATCGAGAGAAAGTACTGGGCTGAGTTTGCACGTGACCCAAGGAACGTATGGTTTGCTTTAAGCGCGGATGGCATTAATCCTTTCGGGGAGCAGAGCAGCAATCACAGCACCTGGCCCGTGACTCTATGTATGTATAACCTTCCTCCTTGGATGTGCATGAAGCGGAAGTTCATTATGATGCCAGTTCTCATCCAAGGCCCAAAGCAACCCGGCAACGACATTGATGTGTACCTAAGGCCATTAGTTGAAGAACTTTTACAGCTGTGGCATGGGAACGGTGTACGTACATGGGATGAGCACAAACAGGAGGAATTTGACCTAAAGGCGTTGCTATTCGTGACCATCAATGATTGGCCCGCTCTCAGTAACCTTTCAGGACAGACAAACAAGGGATACCACGCATGCACGCACTGTTTACTTGACACCGAACGTATATACCTGGGAAGCTGCAGGAAGAATGTGTACCTGGGCCATCGTCGATTTCTTCCGACCAACCATCAATGTCGAAAGAAAGGCAAGCATTTCAAAGGCGAGGCAGATCATCGGAAGAAGCCCGCCATGCATACCGGTGATCACGTACTTGCTATGGTCAATGATTTACACGTAATCTTTGGAAAGGGTCCCGGCGGACTAGCTATTCCGAGTGACGCTGGGGGACACGCACCCATGTGGAAGAAGAAATCTATATTTTGGGACCTACCCTACTGGAAAGACCTAGAGGTCCGCTCTTCGATCAACGTTATGCACGTGACAAAGAACCTTTGCGTGAACCTGCTAGGCTTCTTGGGCGTGTATGGGAAGACAAAATATACACCTGAGGCACGGGAGGACCCACAACGTTTGCATGAAAAAGACGGCATGCCTCCGAAGCAGTATGAAGGTCCTGCCAGCTACGCTCTTACCAAAGAAGAGAAGGAAATATTCTTTGAATGCCTGCTTAGTATGAAGGTCCCGACTGGCTTCGCGTTGAATATAAAGGGAATAATAAATATGGCTGAGAAAAAGTTTCAGAACCTAAAATCTCACGACTGCCACGTGATTATGATGCAACTGCTTCCGGTTGCATTGAGGGGGTGAGGGAGTCCCGGACTAGGGGGTGTCCGGATAGCCGTACTATCATCACGGCCGGACTCCAAGACTATGAAGATATAAGATTGAACACTTCGTCCCGTGTCCGGATGGGACTTTCCTTGGCGTGGAAGGCAAGCTTGGCAATATGGATATGTAGATCTCCTACCATTCTAACCGACTCTGTGTAACCCTAACCTATCCGGTGTCTATATAAACCGGAGGGTTTTAGTCCATAGGACGAACAACTTCATCATCAACAATCATACCATAGGCTAGCTTCTAGGGTTTAGCCTCCTTGATCTCGTGGTAGATCTACTCTTGTACTACCCATATCATCAATATTAATCAAACAGGAGTAGGGTTTTACCTCCATCGAGAGGGCCCGAACCTGGGTAAAAATATTGTGTCCCTTGTCTCCTGTTACCATCCGCCTAGACGCACAGTTCGGGACCCCCTACCCGAGATCCGCCGGTTTTGACACCGACATTGGTGCTTTCATTGAGAGTTCCTCTGTGTCGTCGCCGTCAGGTGGGATGCCTCGCCTCGTCTTTAAAGACGACACCTTCGCCAAAGCAGCCTTGGCCACTGATCAGACTCTTCGGCTTGGCGGTTTTCTCATGACCGCCAGTTCGGCCTCTGCGCCGACGATGACCTCTCGAGTCATCAAATCCAATCTCCATGTTAGTTCGGAACTGGCCGAACAGTTAGATCCGATCGAGCTCTCCTCCATAAACGAGCTCTTGGATCGCATCGCCGCTCTGGGAGTCGCCACAGATTACGACCGGATCGGGCCTAAGACCGATCTAAGAGAGATCAACTCTCCCCAGGCTACCCATCTTGTTACTCTGATAGAGGAGCAATGCGGCGATTCTTCCCCTACCTTAAGGACTAGTTACGTCCGGATTCCCGATCCCTCCATGCCGGACTCCTGCGGAAGGACGGATGTTGATCAAGCCCTGACCCTAAAGTCAGGCGGCGGGCCGGACTCATTGGATTTCACTCAAAAATCCAGAATTCCGAGTTCAGAAACTTCTCGGCCCTTGAGTCCTAAATTGGACAGGGTTCCGGATTTAGTGCCACCCGCCCACCCAAGCATTGGCGATCTCTCTCGAATTCGGCAAGAGCCAGCTGAAACAGTACATCATTACTGGGCCAGATTCCTCCTGGTTATGAACAGGATAAAGGACTGCCGAGAGGAGGACGCAATCCCAATTTTTTGCAATAATTGCATGGACAAGGGAATACTAAACGCCATAAGCCGTCGCAAAATCACACGCTTTGCTGACTTGGCGACCATAGTACAAAAATATTGTGCAATGGAGAGCGCCTGGAAAACCGAAAGTAAATTTTGGGATAATCCGGCCCTGAATACATCCCTAGCCCGGAACAAAAGGGTGCATCATTATCAAGCACCGGGGTTGAATACCAAGAAACCGAAACCCCCTAAAGGGTACGGAACCGTACTGGAGGGTTGGCTAAACGGACCCTGCAAAATTCATAACACAGAGGGCGCTGCTCCAACTCATAGCCTTCGAGCATGTTGGATACTATGGCAGGTGGCCAAAAGTGGTGAAGAGCTTCTAGCTTCAGAATCCCAGCCCAGTAACACCAGTACGATCTTAACAGTCTTCGAGACTTTCGCATCAAATAACATGCGAAAACGACAACTCCGCAACCTTGCCGAAGTCTACCAAGTAGCAACAATGAATCCATCGAGTGACACGGCTAATACCTTCAATGCCAATGACGAACCTAAATTCCGAATTGCCCGGGCACCAGCCGCATTGGTTCTCAGCCCGATAGTAGACGGCTTTCCCCTCACTAAGGTACTCATGGATGGCAGCAGCGGACTAAACCTCATCTATGAGGAAACTCTCCGAAAGATGGAAATAGACTGAAACCGCATTGAGCAAAGCAGCACAACCTTTAGAGGAACAATCCCCAGCCGGGAAGTATGCTGCACAGGAAAAATCACGCTGGATGTAGTGTTCGGCTCGCTGGACAATTACATGTCCGAGGAGGTCACATTTCAAGTGGCCCCATTCAACAGCGGATATCACGCGATACTAGGACGAGAGGCATTCACAATTTTCCAAGCTATACCCCATTATGGGTACATGAAGCTAAAAATGCCCGGTCCAAACGGAATCATCACTCTCGCTAGTGATCCGAGCATAGCGCTCCGCGCCGAAAATAAGACAGTCGCACTAGCCCTCGAGGCATTATCCGAAGCCCTAGCGGCCGAGGAACTCACCGCGATGTGCTCCACAGTGAACAGGGACGATGTGATACTTGATAAAAGATCCAAGTCCACTTCTTTTAAACCAGCGGATGAAATAGTCAAATTCCAAGTCCACCCAACGGACCCAGCAAAGACGGCCTCCATCGGGGCACAATTAAACCCTGATGTAGACGCCGCACTACGAAAATTTCTATAAGAAAACTGGGACATCTTTGCCTGGCACCCTTCAGATATGCCAGGAACCCCATGTCAGCTGGCCGAGCACAGCTTAAATATCCTAAAAGGATTCAAGCCAGTCAAACAGGCTCTTCGGCGCTTTTCCGAACCCAAGAGACAGGCCATGGGAGAGGAGCTAGCCAAACTTTTGGAGGCCGGATTATCAGAGATATAAAACATCCGGACTGGCTAGCGAACCTGGTGATGGTACCAAAGAAGGATAAATCCTGGCGCCTATGTGTTGATTTCAAAGACCTCAATAAGGCTTGCCCAAAGGATCCCTTCCCCCTCCCACGAATTGATCAAATCATTGACGCCACAGCAGGACATGACTCATTGTGTTTCCTCGACGCGTACTCTGGCTACCACCAAATCAAGATGGCAGAGCCAGACCAAGCTGCAACAGCATTCATCACTCCATACGGCCCGTTCTGCTTAAACACAATGCCCTTTGGGCTCAAAAACGCCGGCGCAACATATCAGCGCATGATTCAGACATGTCTGGCCAACCAGATCGGCAAAACGGTGGAAGCATATGTAGATGACGTGGTCGTCAAAACCAAACACGTAGAAACTCTAGTACACGATTTGAGGCTCACATTCGACAATCTTCGAAAATATGACATCAAGCTCAATCCGGAAAAATGCGTCTTCGGCGTTCCAGCCGGAAAGCTCCTGGGCTTCATTGTGTCCGGTAGAGGAATTGAAGCAAACCCAGCCAAGATTCGAGCTCTGTCACAATTGGATATTCCAAAAGACCTCAAACAAATACAAAAACTGACGGGATGTGTAGCGGCTCTAAACCGCTTTATCTCCCGTTTAGGAGAAAAGGCATTACCTCTCTACCGCCTCCTCCGCCGCACCGAACACTTCGAGTGGACGGATGCAGCCACGGCCGGACTCGAAGAAATAAAGGCCATTCTGGCAACAAATCCGGTCCTGGCTGCGCCCAACGCGGGTGAACCAATGCTATTATATATCGCCGCAACACATCAAGTTGTCAGCGCGGTGCTCGTCGTCGAACGATGTCGGTGTACTAGAGTAGGGGTACCCTAGTATCCCGAACTCGTGCACGGGCAGTTGTAGCACCCCGCGGCAAGGCTTGCCAGGTGATCGCCAAGATTCTTCGTGGCTCCTTTGGAGCCATTCAAGAACAAAGTGTTCTATGCCAAGGAGACAAGGCCCCGGCAAGAGGAGCTTGCCGGGAAGGTCACTCAAGGCATGCAGAAGAGAAGACCCCGGCAAGAGGAGCTTGCCGGGAAGGCTCGGAGCGCGACAAGCCTCCGGACGTGACAAGGATTCGGCTGCGGCAAGGCACTTGCCGCGGCAGGCGACCTCTCTTCATCTCCGCTCCAGCTCATCCACCAACGTGTCGCCATGGGACCATTCCAGGCTCACGTGTCGAGGGGCTGTGCAGCCAGCGGAGAGCAGCGATAAGCGGCGCTGACAGGATAAGCCATCGTGGCAAGCGGTGGCGCCCGTGACGGCCACTTTTTGCACTGTTTGGGTGACTTAGACGGGCATTTACTTCCTTTGTCCCCTGCCGTCAGGGTTAGGTATGATACACTGTACACTGTACAAGTAGGTGTACCAACTACTGTTTTTCCATTTGTACCCTCATCTACGTTGCCACCTGTCGGAGACCCCTTGAGCCTATAAAAGGAGGCCCATGCGCAACGTAGAAGGGGTTCGAAGGTTCGGCTGGTTCGACTCAGCTCATTCGAAACCACAGACACTCAAGCTAGGTTTTGTAGCTCTCATCGCTCCCTAGCAAGAACACAATACAATCAGACAAGCAGCAGTAGGAGTATTATCTCTCCGGAGAGCTCCGAAGCTGGGTAAACTGCTCGTGTGCATCGCCTCGATCTGCTCTTTGTGCATCCTCCGCCCCCTACCGAACCAAAAGGGGCTCCGGTCCCATAGGTGTCCGTGGGTACGATCAGCCACCCCGACATCTTTGGCGCGCCAGGTAGGGGTGCACGAGGCTGTGTGAACCTGATCCGGCGTTCACACGGGCTGCATCTTCATCATCTTCATCGACATGCCATCGAAGAAGAAGACTTCGGCGGCAGGAGAGCCGTCCGCGCCGAACCCACCACCTCCGGAGCAAACGGGTGGTGGGGTAGATGCCGGCGGAAGCATGGACGTCGACGAGGGAGCCTACAACGCTGCCAAGTCCAAGGACAAGGCTGCGCAGACCTCGGCGTCCGGACATTCACCGCGTCCATCCCAGGAGCCGCAAGACCGACAGCGTCATGGTATTCAGCATACCATACGCTCGTTGGACCAAGGAGAAGCTGATGGATCCCGCAGTGCTGGCGACCAGCATGCACGTCGACATGCTGGCGCGAGCGAGGCACGGTCGCCTGGACGGGGGACTGCTCCTTCTAACATAAATAGAAGTCCGAGCATATCCCGCTCCTCGCACCGTTCGCCACTGCCGCCCACCACTCGAGAAGAAGCTTTGGCACGAGCTCAGCTGCTCCTGGATTACCCTCCGGCGTCCGACAAGGTCGACGAATGGAGGGCCACCATCCAGAGTCTCATCGGCTTTGCCAACGGCGACGTTCCGCGGCAACCAACTGCATCGCTGCCGCGGCAAGACGACAAGGCACGAGCCGGTGGCGACGAAACCTGTGGGGGTGCAACCACCATGCACTCTCCACCCCGAAGGCCAAGATCGTCGGCTCGCCGGATCAACATCGACAACAACTCCACTGCGTCGTCAGATCCACGAGCGCGTCGCGATCAGCGCCAAGTTCTCCAAGAACGACAGCAAGAAGATGCTCGAACTCGCGTCGAGCGTCGAAGAGAAGCGCGACGTCAATCAGACCAGCGCGCTGGGCCTTCTGTCAATATGCATGCGCCAGGGGAACCAGGCGACCTGCCGTACGCGGTAGGTTGCCCTGCGTTCACCCGTGAGCTGCGGCAAGTCCAGTGGCCCAGCACCAAGAACTTCAAACCAGACGTACCGGAGAAGTACGACGGCCAGACGCATCCGTCGGAGTTCCTCAGCATCTACACCATCGCGGTGCAAGCTGCCGGGGGGCGAGACGACAAGATCCTAGCCAACTACTTCCCGCTGGTACTCAAGCCCAACGTCAGATCTTGGCTCATGCACTTGCCGGACAACTCCATATCCTCTTGGGCTGACCTGTGCCATCAGTTTGTTGGCGCCTTTACCGGCGGCCACAAGCCGCATGGCCAGGAGAGTGACCTTCATCTGCTCGCCCAGAAGGAAGGAGAGTCCCTGCGCAAGTACATTCAGAGGTTCAGCCGTGTACAACGCACCATCCCAGACATCCACCCTGCTGCGGTGATTAGCGCGTTCCATCAGAACATGCGGAACCGTAGGATGCGGGAGGAGATGGCGATGTGCAAGATCAGAGATGTCAGTGAGCTCTACGCCCTGGCCGACAAGTGTGCACGCGCTGAGGAAGGGAGAAGACTCCCAGGAGAGAATGCAGAAGCAGGATCTGACAGTGAGGAGACCGCTCCGGCAAGGAAAGGCCGGCGGCGAAACAACAGAAAGAAGAAGGGCAAAGATGTGCTAGTTGTCGAGCAGTCCGGCAATGGAGGTGCCGCCAAGGTTGCTGGCTCCGGCAAGGAGGTTGCCGCGGGCGCCAACGACCAGGCTGTGGCGGTCGCCGACAAGCAGGACAACTCCAACAAGCAGTATTGCAAGATCCACCGCACCAAGGGCCATGACCTCCAGAGCTGCAAGAAGGTCGAGCAGCTTGTTGAACAGCAGAGGGCTGAATACGAGCGGCGCGACAAGGAGAAGGCCCAGGAAGGTGCTGGAGGAGCTGGCAAGAAGCGCCCCGGCCGGGGAGGACGCCGCGGCAAGGCCAAGCAGCGGCAAGGAGACAGACCTCCCCGCGGCCGCGACAAGGACGAAGACGACGACAGCGATGAAGACATGGATGATGATGAAGCCGATGACCAGGAGTTTCAGAAAGCCATAGAGGTCCTCTGCATTGACGGTGGTGCTTCTCTGCATACTTCGCACCACCAACTCAAGCAGTGGATGCGGGAAGTTAATGCAGCAGAACCATCTGTAGAGTCACGCAAGCCTCTAAAATGGTCCAGCACGCCTATCATCTTTGATATTGAGGATCACCCTGATCGCATAACTGCGGTCGGGTGCTTGCCGATGTTGGTTTCACCAACTATCCGCAACCTCAAGGTCACCAAGATGTTAGTTGACGGCGGGGCTGGCTTGAACCTGATCTCCTCCGCAGTGCTCCAGAAGCTTCAGATCCCTGACAGCGAGCTCGAAGAGACCGGCACATTCCAAGGAATCAATCCGGGAAGGAGCAAGCCGAAGGGGAAGATCACGCTGCCGGTAACATTTGGCAGCGAGCTAAACTTCAGGACTGAGAGAGTCACGTTCGACGTTGCTGATTTTCCATTGCCTTACAATGGGATACTCAGCCGTCCAGCGCTCGCCAAGTTCATGGCGGCCTCTCACTACGCCTACAACTTGCTCAAGATGCCAGGCCCGATAAGTGGCATCTCTGTCCCTGGCGACAAGAAGGACGCACTTATCTGTGCCGACAAGATCTACCGGGAAGCAGCAGCTGCGACAGATAGCAAGACACTTGCCGCTGAAGCTCCCGGGGGGGAAGAAGAAGTCCAAGTCCGGCAAGAGCTCTGATGCCCACTCCGGCAAGCGCACCTCTTCGGAGTGCTGCGCTACCGTCGAGGACGCACCATCGAGCTCCGCCGGCAAGTGCAAGAAGAAGACGATGGCAGCTCCGCCAGCAACCAAGAAGGTGTCCGCCAAGGAGGACAGCACTGGTGGTACCTTCACCATCAGTGCCATGCTTGACCCTAAATAGGAAAGCGCGCTCGTTGCTTTCCTGTGGGCGAATGTCGACGTGTTTGCATGGCAACCGTCTGACATCCCCGGTGTTCCCAGGAAAGTAATTGAGCACCACCTTGCCGTCAGTCCTCATACGCGGCCCATCAAGCAAAAAGTCAGGAAGCAAGTAGTGGAGCGCCAAGAATTCATAGCAGAAGAAATCAAGAAACTAGAAGCAGCAGGCCTTGTTAGAGGAGTCCTCCATCCTACGTGGTTGGCCAATCATGTAGTCGTGCGCAAAGCAAACGGGAAATGGAGGCTTTGTATCGACTTTACCGATGTTAATAAAGCCTGTCCCAAAGACCCATTTCCCTTGCCGCGCATTGACCATATTGTTGACTCCACAGCCGGATGTGATTTGCTTTCTTTTCTTGATGCATACTCAGGATACCATCAGATCTTCATGGCAGAAGAGGATGAAGAGAAGACCGCATTCATCACTCCATGTGGCACGTATTGTTTCATACGGATGCCTTTTGGTTTGAAGAATGCTGGTTCAACGTTTCCAAGGGCAGTCCATGAAGCCTTTGAGCCACAAATGCACAGAAATGTAGAAGCCTACATGGATGACATAGTGGTCAAGAGCAAAGACAGAGCAACTCTGATCCAAGACTTAGATGAGACTTTTGCAAATCTGCGCAAGATCAACCTCAAGCTCAACCCCGAGAAGTGCGTGTTTGGAGTCCCTTCCGGCAAGCTTCTCGGGTTCTTCGTATCTCAGCAGGGAATTGAAGCCAATCCCAACAAGATCAAGGCCATTGAGCCGATTGAAGCACCAAAGCGCGTCAAGGATGTACGAAGACTTGCCGGTTGCGTAGCTGCTCTCAGCAGGTTTATCTCTAAGTCTGCTGAGCGCGCCCTGCCATTTTTCAAAATCTTGAAAAAGGCGGGTCCAATAAAATGGACTCCAAAAGCAGAGGCTGCGCTGCAATACTTAAAGAGATACCTGTCCTCCACTCCAATACTTGTCGCACCTAAACCACAAGAGAAGTTGTTGATATATTTAGCGGCAACCAATCAAGTGGTTAGTGCTGCGTTAGTAGCGGAGAGGGAGGCGGATGATGAGCTAACAACCACGGCAGGTGCATCCAGCGACAAGCAGGGGGCTTCGCCGACGAGCTCTGGTCTCGACAAAGATGGATCTGCACAGGAGTGTCAGAAGATGCAGAAAAAGATGGTGCAGCGCCCAGTTTACTTCGTCAGCTCCCTTCTGCAGGGGGCTAGGTCAAGGTACTCTGGTGTGCAGAAGTTGCTTTTCAGCCTTCTCATGGCCTCGAGAAAGCTGCGCCATTACTTCCAGGCACACGAGATCACAGTTGTCACTCGCTTTCCGCTAAAGAGAATTCTGCAAAATCCAGAAGCAACAGGCAGGATTGTCGAGTGGGCACTAGAACTGTCAAGCTTTGGCCTCAAGTTTGAAAGCACTTCAACTATCCAAAGCAGAGCGTTGGCGGAGTTCATAGCAGAATGGACGCCAACACCAGATGAAGAAATTCCAGAGACGAGCATTCCCGACAAAGAAGCGAGCAGAGAGTGGATAATGTACTTTGATGGTGCCTTCTCGCTGCAAGGCGCCGGTGCCGGCGCCGTGCTGCTTGTCGCACCCACCGGAGAGCACCTCAAGTACGTGGTCCAGATGCACTTTCCCAAGGAGCAAGAAACAAACAATACTGCTGAGTATGAAGGTTTGCTTGCCGGTCTCAGGATCGCGGTAGACCTTGGGATCAAGAAGCTCATTGTCAGGGGTGACTCACAACTCGTTATCCGCCAAGTAAACAAGAACTATCAGAGTCCGTTGATGGAAGCTTATGTTGACGCAGTGAGAAAGCTAGAAGAACACTTTGACGGCCTGCAAATGGAACATGTTCCAAGAGCTCAGAATGACATTGCTGATGGCCTGTCAAAGTGCGCCGCACTTAAGTTACCTGTGGAACCAGGGACCTTTGTGCTCAAGCTGACTCAACCGACTGTAGCACTATCAACTGGACAGAGCAAGAAGAGAAAGTTGACTTCTGGTGACTACTTGCCGGCAGAGCTCCCTGAAGCCGCCGCCAAGAAGGTCCCCAAGATCAACGCCAAGAGTGCTGAGGGGCAGTCTGCTCCGACAAGCCTTACGGTTTGTTACGTTGAAGCAAACGCTCCTGACAAGCTTTGCTCCGGCAAGCTTGCCGCGGAATATCAAGCTCCGACAGAACCTCAGGTTCTTGCCATAGAAGCGGATGTTCCCGCAGCAGCAGATGTGCCTTTAGTCCTTGTTGTCGAGCCACAAGCTCCAGGATGGGCACAGCAGATTGTTCATTTCCTTCAGACAGGAGAACTTCCCGAAGAGCAAGAAGAACCGGAAAGAGTAGCCCGGCAGTCAAGTATGTACCAGTTTGTCGATAGCACACTGTACAGAAGAAGACTCAACGGTGTGAAATTGAAGTGTATTTGCCGGGAAGATGGACAGAAGCTGTTGGCAGAGATACATGGAGGCATATGTGGTCACCACATTGGTGCAAGAGCGCTTGCCGGCAAAGATTTTCGGCAAGGTTTCTTTTGGCCGACAGCCCTCCAGGATGCAACTGCACAAGTAACCAAGTGTGAAGCGTGCCAGTTCCATTCCAAACAGATACATCAGCCAGCTCAAGCTCTCCAGACGATCCCTTTATCCTGGCCATTTTCGGTCTGGGGGCTCGATATCCTCGGCCCCTTCCCCCGAGCTGTTGGGGGCTTTGAGTACTTGTACGTTGCAATCGACAAGTTCACAAAGTGACCGGAAGTGGAAGCAGTGAGGAAGGTGACAGCACAGTCACCAGTCAAGTTCTTCAGGTCGATTGTTTGTCGCTTCGGGATCCCTAACAGGATCATCACCGACAACGGCACTCAATTTACGAGCCGCACCTTCATGCAGTACGTCCAAGATCTTGGCGCCAAGGTCTGTTTCACTTCTGTTGCTCATCCAAGGAGCAACGGTCAAGCAGAAAGGGCAAATGCTGAAGTGCTGCGTGGACTCAAGACCAGAACTTTCGATAGGCTGCACAAGTGCGGAAGAAACTGGATCGAGGAGCTGCCGGTGGTTCTTTGGTCGATCAGGACGACGCCAAATCGAGCTACTGGCCAAACACCCTTTGCTCTAGTCTATGGAGCAGAGGCAGTTCTCCCCACGGACCTCGTATACGGGTCGCCTCGAGTGCTCGCTTATGATGAGCTCGAGCAAGAGCAGCTGCGACAAGATGACGCGCTGCTCCTTGAGGAAGACCGTCTTCAGGCTGCTGTATGAGCTGCTCGATACCAGCAAGCTTTGCGCCGCTACCATAGCCGCAAAGTTAACGCCAGAAGTCTCGAGGAAGGTGACCTTGTTCTTCGGCGCGTTCAGTCCGCCAAGAATTCCAACAAGTTGACGCCGAAGTGGGAAGGCCCTTATCGGGTGAAACGGGTCACTAGGCCTGGCGCTGTCCGCCTTGAGACCGAAGATGGCGTTCCGGTGAGCAACTCTTGGAACATAGAGCATCTTCGTAAGTTTTATCTGTAAGGCGCGGTTGCCAGAACCTGTTCCGGCAACCACCTTTTGTACAAGTCTTGTCGATGTTGCATGTAATCCTTTGTACAAAGCCGGGCGCAGACACCGTGCATCAGTAAAGTTCATGTGTTGCACACATCTTGTCAGATTTATGCTCTTTCCATTATATTGCATATGTTATCTGACACTTTGTGCAGCACCCACACCCGGTAAGCAATAACGAGCCAAAAGGCTCCATGACTTTATTTTCTCTTCTTTCTTCTCAAAGAAGGGAAGGTTCCCTCGCGCACAAGTTAACCGGGGGGGAAGGAGAAGGAGAAGATAATGGTGAGGACCAAGTGCCGCTCGAGGAAGTTTCGTCTTCACTCGAGGAAATCTCGCCTTGCCGGGAAGCAAACGACAGAAAAGCTAAGTTGCCAAAGTTTGAGCAATAAGTTTTTAAATTTTTGAGTTATCTTCCTCGAACGACCGTGCTTTGTATGGAAAACCTGTGCGCGGAGGAACCAACTCATAGCTAGTCGCGCCCTTACTTTGTTTCGAGTCCGCTCAACAACTTAAGTGAGCTGCGGCTAGTCGCGACAAGGTTTCTTGTCGCGAGCAACACTGCCAGCAGGCTGCTGACGTTCCGCACTCAGCGCTCGCGGGTAAAGGTGCTTGCTCCGACAAGTTCCCTAAAAGCGTAGGGTAAAACATACAAAGGAAGGAATCAAGTAAAGGAAATAACATTGCAATCATTGCCTAAGATAAAGTTATATTACAAGATAACTTGTCGCAGATCTAATGAATTGTTTCCCTAAACATGATCAGCAGCGACAAGGGAAAGATAAAATTGACGGCCTAGTCTACGCGGTCGCCATCAACCCTCTTGATCTTGCCCACCTTGTCCACAATGGGTGCGACAAGGGCCTTGAGTGCCTCCACATCGGCATCTGGCGGCAAGGACTTGAGGACTCCGGCAAGGTTGAGGCCCGGATTGCGGAAGGCCACCTTCATCAACACCTTCTGGAGGGCTCCCGCGCAGATTTGGCGCGATTCCTCGGCCAGCTGCTTCGGGATATCTTCCCGGAGTCGCTGGAGAGCCATCACCACGCCCTTGAAGAACAGGCTGAGCTTGGCGCTGGGTTGGAGGCGCTCGTCGGAGGAGTACCCAAGGTCCACCATCCCCAGCTCCGTCAGCTCCTTGTCGATGGCGGCGGCAGTATCTACGAGACCCTCCGTCCAGTGCGTCACGTTCTCCCTGAAGGTGTTCTGGGCGGTTGTGGCGTTCACCAGCAGCTCCTCGTCGGTCTTGATCTTCGCCAACAAGGCCACCTCCCGCTCCTTGGCGCTGTCCAGGGTCCCCATCAAGGTGGTCAGCTTCAGCTCAAGATCTTCCTTGGAGTCCTTGACAGCGTCGAGCTCTTTGATCCTTTCTGCGAGAAGGCCCTACAGCTTGCCAAGGGTATAGGCGTCCTTCTCGCGCTCGTGCTTCAGCGCGGCAAGCTCCTCGCCACTCTTCTGGAGATTGGCCTCCAGCAGCGTCACCTTAGCTTCCAACTCCTTCTTGGCGGCTTCGGCAGCTGCGGCAGCATCTTTTGCTTCCGTGAGCGCTCCACCAAGTGATTGCTCGCGTGCGACAAGCTCTTCTTCATGGCTATCAAGATTTATCTTCCGCTGCGCCAACTCCCCTTCTTGCGCGGAGAGCTTCTCGGCAGTAAGCCGTTGCTACTCCTGGACCTCAGCCTTCTCCAGGATGAAGGCTGTGTGCTCTTCAGAGAGCTGCTCCCGCTCTTCTGCTATGTTCCGGAGAGCTTCTCGGTTGGCGCCCCGGAGTTCTTCTGCGCGCTTATCCATGTCTACTCCCTCCCTCGCGACAAGTGCTTCCCGGGACTCCAACTTGGCTTGCTGGGCGCGGTAGAGCGACAGCAGCTTCTTCAACAGCTGCTCTTCCTCAGACTCGCCGCTGCTGCTTGGCGCATCAACCAGCGACAGCCCAGCAGAGGCGATCAGCTCTTCGTCAAAAGTCTCCCCTTCGACTGGCGCCCTAGAGCTCGACGCCCAGGGGAGCTTGATGAAGACTCCGTCGCCGGCCTTCAGATAGGCGTCGGGCTGAGGCTCTTCAGAGCCTGGGGCTGCATCGGTGGCGGAAGGATCAGCGGTCGGCGTAGCGCCTGGCGCTCATGCGACCTCAGGGTCGTCGGTACGATCGCCAGACCCCTCGCCAGCCTTTGCGGCGGCAGCCTCGGCGGCCTCTTCGCCGGCGGATCCATCGGCGCCAACCTCTTCCTCCATGGTGGCGATGTTGTCAGTGTTGCCGCACGCGTCCTCCTCGCCGGCGACCTCAGTCTCCATGGGCTCTGCACCGGATGGATCTGATGACCAGAAAAAGCAAAGAACAGTCAAGCAAATGTTCAAAAAGAAAAACAGAAGAAAAGAAGAACCCAAGGGAAATCTTTACGCAAGAGGATTACCGGCAAGAGGATCTGCTGCCATGGTCTCATCCACCGGAGGATCACTGGTACCGTCCCTTGCCGGAGTAGTCTCCCTTGCCGGAGAACGCTCCCTTGCCGGAGGATCTTCCCTTGGCGGCGTAGTAGAAGCAGATAGTATTTCGGGAGTGACCTCCGGGCCCCCCTGATGAGGCTGCTCTGCTTCTGCACAAGTCAACAGTCATATATCAATGAAGAAGGAGCACCCATGCACGCCTAACAGTAAGAAGAAAACCATATACTTACGCTGGGGGCTGTGCTGGGGGCTGCTCTGAGGAAAGGTTGTCGGGTCCGGCAAGGTGGTCTCAGGCGCATCCTCTGCAATCACGACGGGATCGTCCTCGATGACAACCACCGGAGTCTTGGCCCTTTTCGACGCTCTCTGAGCCAGCGTCCTGAAAAGGAAAAGGTTCAGAATGAAGCAAATCAGATTCAAGACGAAGCAATAAAATTGAAGAAATACAAGCATGGCATGGAAACTTACTCTTCTTCTTCCTCCTCGTCGGAGCTGAGCGCGGAGAGATCAAATTCCGGTTCGCCTCCGGTGCGAAGAGGCGGAGGGGTGGTTTCTCTTGACCGCTTGGCGGGAATGGCAGCGGCGGCCTGTGAGGATCCTGCCTCAGTTGCCGCAGTAGTGTGGGGTGCTCCCGCGGCAACATTACTTGCCGCGGTAGAGCTCGCCGCGCGGCGCTGCGGCTGTTGGCCCATCTGCCGACTCGTCTCGTCTCCGGCCCTGCGAAGACGCCTCCTTGGCGGAGCCGGGGGCTCCGTTCGCGGCAAGTTGCTGGATGGTGGGGAAGAAGCGCCCTCGGCTGGTTCGCTCGACTCGGCCTCGGGCTCGGCAAGCTCTTCCTCACCAGCGAACTCCCTTCACTCGGCAAGGCTTGCCGCCTCTGCTGCATCCGCCTCCTCCACGGTGAACCCGAAGACGCCAGCGGCAGTAGCTGCTTCCACCTCCTCCAACCTGGTGGCAATGCGCTGCATCTCGTTGTCGGTGGTGTCGCGGGTGAGCTTCTTCTGCTCGTCGGGGCGGATCGGCACTTCTTCCAAACTGTCAAAGAATTGCCGCACGACGTCGTCCGCGGGCTCTTGCCAGGTTGGAACGATCCCATGAGAGTCGCATAATGGCATCATGGCGCGGATGCAATCAAGCGAAGAGTTGTTGCACAATGGGACGACCCCTCTCGGCAACCTACACCACTCAGGGTGATCGGGGTCATGCTTGAACAGCTCTAGCAACATTGCGTCCAACTCCAAGACAGTGAAATTCCAGCTAAGGCCCGGGCGCAGCCGCATGATGTCCGCTGCGTTTGTGAAATCCCAAGCAGGTCTCCTCCTCTCCTGCAAGGGAGCGATGCGGCGGCGAAGGAAGTCTGCGCCAACTGCGCCTACGGTGAGTCCGGCAAGCCTAAGGCGCAAGATCCGGGTCACAGCAATCTTCAACCTATCATCCTCCGGCGCCAAGTTACTCCAATCGTTGCCGCGCACTATTGGGGTTTGGCGCACGGCAGTGAAGGGCTGCGGATCCTCTTCAACTATCCAACACAAGTTGGCTCTCCACTCCTCCCACTTGCTGCGAAGCTCTCCTTCCAGATATGCCTCTTTCTTGCCGATCCTGGAGACCCAAGCAATCCCTCCGGCAAGTGGCTCTCCTCTCTCGGCGCGGGGCATGAAGAAGTGACGGAAGAGGGATACGTTTGGGTGGACTCTGACAAAGTTCTCGCAAAGGTGTGCGAAAACTGCCATGGTGAGGATGGCGTTGGGGGTGAAGTCAAGGAGGTGGAGGCCATAGGTGTTCATGATGTCGCAAAAGAACTCGGAAAAGGGCGGGCAGAGCCCGCAATAGAAGAACAAGGCAAAAAAGGGGTACCCAGTTGGGGCTAATTCAGGGGCATCGGCTGGGAGGACCTTGGTGCGCGGATGCGCCCGAGTCTCCGTCGACCAAAACAGGTAGAACCTCTCCCTCAGCTCCTTTGCGCCGAGCTGAGGGGGGAAGACGGCCCGCTCCTTCCGCAGCGCCGCGAGCCTCTGCGCCTCGGCTGACTTCACGCCCTTCCCCTTGTCGGCTTTTGGAGCCATGGCGGAGGCGATGGAGGTGACCGGCGGCGTTGATGGTGACGGTGGCGACGAGGGGCGGAGCAGCGCTCTCTTCTAGCTTGCGAAGCAGGGGGAGAGCAATGGTGGTTTTCGAGATCAAGAAGCAAATGGCGAGGTGAACAGAATGCCCCTGTTTCCTCTGCTTATAAAGAGGGAAGGCCCGATGTTTCGCCCTTCCAGTTAAAAAAATTCCCCCCACGATCTCGCCCACGATCTCTCCCACGACGCCGCGGCCGACGCGTGCCGTTCATGGAGGACGTGGTGGGTCTGGGGTGAATAACGGCGTGATCAAGGCCGCGCGTGCCAGTGCACTGTTTTGGGCCTGGCCCAACAGCGCTCGGCACCGTGTGTGGCCCAGGCCCGGGGGCTCCTGTCGGTGTACTAGAGTAGGGGTACCCTAGTATCCCAAACTCGTGCACGGGCAGTTGTAGCACCCCGCGGCAAGGCTTGCCAGGTGATCGCCAAGATTCTCCGTGGCTCCTTTGGAGCCATTCAAGAACAAAGTGTTTTATGCCAAGGAGACAAGGCCCCAGCAAGAGGAGCTTGCCGGGAAGGTCACTCAAGGCATGCAGAAGACAAGATCCCGGCAAGAGGAGCTTGCCGGGAAGGCTCAGAGCGCGACAAGCCTCCGGACGCGACAAGGATTCGGCTGCGGCAAGGCACTTGCCGCGGCAGGCGACCTCTCTTCATCTCCGCTCCAGCTCATCCACCAACGTGTCGCCATGGGACCATTCCAGGCTCACGTGTCGAGGGGCTGTGCAGCCAGCGGAGAGCAGTGATAAGCGGCGCTGACAGGATAAGCCATCGTGGCAAGCGGTGGCGCCCGTGACGGCCACTTTTTGCACTGTTTGGGTGACTTAGACGGGCATTTACTGCCTTTGTCCCCTGCCGTCAGGGTTAGGTATGATACAGTGTACACTGTACAAGTAGGTGTACCAACTACTGTTTTTCCATTTGTACCCTCATCTACGTTGCCACCTGTCGGAGACCCCTTGAGCCTATAAAAGGAGGCCCATGCGCAACGTAGAAGGGGTTCGAAGGTTCGGCTGGTTCGACTCAGCTCATTCGAAACCACAGACACTCAGGCTAGGTTTTGTAGCTCTCATCGCTCCCTAGCAAGAACACAATACAATCAGACAAGCAGCAGTAGGAGTATTATCTCTCCGGAGAGCTCCGAAGCTGGGTAAACTGCTTGTGTGCATCGCCTCGATCTGCTCTTTGTGCATCCTCCGCCCCCAGCCGAACCGAAAAGGGGCTCCGGTCCCATAGGTGTCCGTGGGTACGATCAGCCACCCCGACAAACGAGAAACGGACGGACACCGGTTCCCTGTTCAAAAACCGGTCTATTATGTGTCCACTGTCCTCACTCCATGCAAGTCCCGGTACCCACACTATCAAAAGATAGCATATGCGGTGTTTATGGCATCCCGGAAGCTGCGACACTACTTTCAAGAGTGTTCGATAATGGTAGCCTCCGAAGTACCTCTTAACGACATTATAAACAACCGCGACACGACGGGCTGGATTGCTAAATGGGCCATAGAGCTCCTTCCATTCAACATAACTTATAAACCACGACGAGCTATTAAGTCGCAGGTTTTGGCCGACTTCGTGGCCGAATGGACTGAAGCCGAACTCCCTAAAGAGTACGGCGCATACTCCAATTGGATCATGCATTTTAACGGCTCCAAAATGTTGGCTGGCCTGGGGGCTGGCGTCGTCCTGACGTCCCCAACCGGGGACACGGTCCAATACGTCCTTCAGATAATGTATACGGACTCCAACAACGCAGCCGAATACGAGGCCCTTCTGTACGGCCTCCGGATCGCAGTCTCCATGGGCATTCAACGTCTAGAGGTGCGCGGAGATTCAAACCTCGCAATATCTCAAATAAACGGAGATTTTGACGCCAAAGATCCGAAAATGGCAGCATACCGCAATGCGGTCCTAAAAATGTCCGCACGGTTCGAAGGGCTAGAATTTCATCATATAGCCCGGGATAACAACCAGGCGGCGGATATATTGGCACGCATCGGCGCAAAGCGTGATGCCATCCCACCCAATATCTTTTTGGAACGGCTGTTCAAGCCATCCGTACTATGGGAAGGGGAGTCCGACAATAATAATCCGGACCCAACCGCACCGCCCGATGCCGAACACTCTGACACAACCGGAGGCTCTGCCCCCGAAATAACACCCTCTGCTCACGAAATAATGGCGGTTATCGCCCCGTGGACGGAGCCATTCCTAGCCTACCTAACTAGGCAGGAACTCCCCGAAGACCAAAATGAGGCCCGCTGCATAGTACGGCGCTCTAAAGCCTATAAAGTCCATGAGGGAGAGCTTTATAAGAAAAGCACTACCGGAGTCCTTCAATGGTGTATCTCCGAAGAGGAAGGGCGAACCCTCCTGGCTGAAATTCATGCCGGACTGGGTGGGCACCACACTGCAGCCCGGGCCCTTGTAGGCAAGGCATTTTGTACATGATTTTATTGGCCGACGGCCCAGGCAGATGCGCAGGACTTAGTTCAATGATGCGTCGGTTGCCAGCTTTTTGCTAACCAAAGCCACATGCCACCCACCGCCCTTAAGACTATACCCATCACCTGGCCGTTCGCGTTCTGGGGGCTTGACATGGTTGGACCCCTTAAGGGAGGAACCCACAAGCAGAAATACCTATTGGTCATGGTAGACAAATTCACCAAATGGAGAGAGGCCAAGCCTGTTAAAACGGCCGAATCCGGACCAGTGATAGACTTCATATCAGGGGTTGTACACCGTTACGGTGTTCCCCACAGTATCATCACTGATAACGGCACCAACTTCACAGCCGATGAAGTCAAACTATGGTGCAAAAACATGGGCATCAAGCTCGATTATGCCTCAGTCTACCACCCTCAAACTAATGGCCAAGTCTAACGGGCAAACGTCTAATCATGAGCGGCATTAAACCCAGACTAGTGTGGTTCCTCAAGGAATCTAACACATACTGGGTCGAGGAGCTCGACTCCGTACTCTGGGGGCTGCGGACCACGCCAAATCGCACTACCGGTTTCACACCATTTTTTATGGTGTACGGCGCAGAGGCAGTCTTACCCTGCGACATAATTCATGACTCACCTCGAGTGCGCATGTGTGAAGAAAGAGAAGCCGAACTCGATCGGCAGGACAGTTTGGACGCATTGGAGGAGGAGCGCGACGTGGCAAAAGCTCGTTCTGCATTTTATCAACAGCAGGCTCGAAGATATCAAAACAGAGAGGTATGGGCCAAAGCTTATAACGTTGGCGAACTAGTCCTACGCCTGCCGGACAAGAAAAAGGACAAACTCAAGCCCAAATGGGAAGGTCCCTTCATCATAGACCAGGTCCTGACCGGCGGAGCGTACCGTCTATGAAACGCATCGGATAACCGACTTGAGCCGAACCCATGGAACGCAGTCCGTCTACGAATATTCTACGCCTAAGTGCCGGACTTCAAGTTCATCTCCTTCCTCCGTCCGCATTCTTTATTTTTGTTTTTTGCTGTCTTTTATTTCTCTCCTTCTTCCTTCTTCTTCCTGTAGCCTTTCGAGGCTCGTTTGCGCTTTATCCGCACTAATTATACCTGGGGGCTTCTTTAACAGAAGCTTATTTATACGGGCTTCATGCCCAGCACATGTGTTAAGCTTCCGCATGTACCTTTTATTCGCCATTATATGCATCGATATGACTTAGGTTTTGGCCAAGCTGGGTTGCCTGGCTCCTGTGCTTACCCCTACGTTCCCGTTCGTTCAGCTAGGTGGTAAAGGGAGCACCTCTGCGATTGTTACTGCCGGGTCAGCCGGATGTGTACCTCAGACTGGGTGAAGCCGAAAGCTTGCGTTCTTAAGGGAATATTCGGTCGGTGAATGGAAAGATGATTTTTTAAACTTTTTACCCACCTGCCCCCAGATGATTTTCTGCTTTCATAGCAGCTTTGACATGCACTTTAGGGCATGCACCCCAGCGAAAGGAACCCTTAACGGAACTATTCTCCCTGGAAGATGCTTCTTACTACCCATGTAATATCGCATAACTAGTTGGGCACTTGTCTGATACAGCAACTATGACCCCTACGCCTTGTCTCCATGCATACCATGGTTCTTATATAACCACGAGGGTATTCGGACACACTCCGGACTTTTGGGTCCGGAGGTTGAAGCGAAAAGGTCTGCTACGACAAACGATCTACAATCCGGCTAGAAGATGTTTCTTTAAATGTCATATTTTTACATAGTCAATCCGACTCATTGTATTCCTCCTCAATGCCATCTAATAAGCTATCTAACTTACAATCTTGCTGGGAATACTTGGCGGCCAATTCTACTTGGCCGTAGACTAAGCTTACAGGGATCTCCATCCCATCCGGCCCCACAGGTCCGACCTCGGCCATGTGGTTCGGATCAGCCTTCGTGTACCGTGTCTTCACCATGGCCCAGGCCTCCCTGGCGCCTTGACGGCAGGCCGATATCTTCCATAGCCGGAAACGCCGCCGTGCACCTTGAAGTCGCTCTGCCAGCTCCCCAAGGCCTTCGAGCAGGGAGATTGATGGCCACAAGGCTTGACCGATGCCTTTCATCACCTGCCGGACTCGTCCATGCAACTGACGCAATTCGGGAAGGAGAACACCCGAAGAATTTGGCATCTCCTCCTCAGGACGACCTGTGAGCAAACCTACATACATGTTTATGTTAGTCGCCTTCCTCGCCGAACTCTTTCAAGGTTCGCTCAAGCACTTACTGAAAATGCCGCGACGAAGCCGCCGATTCTCCTTCACGGAGTCAGATAGCTGGGCACGAACTTCTTTCAGTTCCTCACCCAGCTTGGTGTTGGCATCTTGGAGGTTATTCCTCTCCTGCCGCACCCTTGTAAGCACGCTCTCGCCAGCCTTTAACTGACGCAAGAGTTGTTGCTTGTCCGGATCCAGTCCGGCGCCATCTGCAATGTTTTTGTCAGCTTTACACATATGCCGCACTTCATAAATTATTTATTCGAAGCATATATTACTAGTGGGAGTCTCGGCAGCTCCCCCTGTAGCGGCTAGTGCGGCCTCAAGTTGGGCTTTGCACTCTTTGAGCTCCTGGGACAGTCAGGTATTCTTTTTTGTAAGATCCTGCATAACAAATGATCCTTAAATCAGTTATTTTAACTATTTTAAGTCTCGGGGGCTACTGGCACATATAACTGTCAAAATTGCTTACCGGTATGTCCTTCACATACTGCTCCGTGGCTCTGGCTAGTCCATCTTGAGCGGCATGGAGATGCGCATCTCCCGATTCAAAGGCATTCAGGGCCTCCGGGGAGAAACACGCGTCACCAAGAACTGTCCGGCGGCGCCTGTGGTTCAAGGCGCTCTCCACCTCGGAGTTGGTGGCGGACAACCTGTCGGCATCCTCTGTCAAAGAAACATCCGACGCACGTCTCATACTCGCCTCAACCTCCAGAACCGGCTTTGAAGCCTGTCTGGTGAAGGTTCGATCGGCAACCTCTCCGGATTCAGTCCGGCGAGCGCTCCTTTTCCTGAAATGGATATCAGCGATTAGTTCGCCTTCCAGGAATCAATCCTGGGTGTACGGTGACATGCTATACCGTTGCGACGGAGTTTTGATCCGGACCGCACTTCTTTTTAACCTGCGGGGCCGCACTGCCTTTTGTGGGTCAGCCACCGCAGGCTCGGCTTCCTGCCTCGAATGTACCCCCTGCGAAACACCATTGGTATACGGTGATCAATAATAAAGCGTGAATGGGTCGTTATCAGAATTTTGGGATCTCGGCCTCCTTTACCTGTGAGGCTGGAAGTATTCCAGGGTAATCCACCGTAATGGCGACCAACGCGTTGTCGATGCTAAGTTGGTAGAATACCCCATCGATCAACTCCACCTTTATATCCGGATCCTCTTCGGAGGTCGGGTCGAGGGACCGTTCCGGATCCTCGGGTTGTGGAGGCGGGTTGTGTATCTTCTCCACAGTCCGGCGCAGGTCCTGCGCAAAAACAAAACCATGAAATGAGATATTTAACTACGGGAACATGGATCGGACAGATCGCAAAGATGTTTTGCTTACCCAGCTTCGAGGATTACTCGAAGAAAACTCCTTCAGTGGGTTGAGACGGAGGAAATAATCCTCCTCTCTTTTGTACATGGCAGACAAGGTCTTCACCAGTTCGGTGACCGAGTCCGGCCCTTTGTGGCCATGACGGGTGGCGTCGTCCTCCCCGTTGAAGTCCCACATGGGGTGGCCTCTGTATTGAAGCGGCTGCACTCCCCTCATTATGCAGATTGCCATGACCCCTGGCATGGCCAATCTGGCATGAGCCAGTAACCTTATTCGGCTCATCAAATAACGGACGTCCTGGTCATCTTCTCCCCGGGGGCTCCAAGGGCGCCAGCTTAGGCGCTTCTTCAGAGGAGCGTCGTTGAACTCCGGAAGGCCGATCCGAACAGGATCCGGCAGCGGGACGTCCTCCATATAAAACCATTCCGAAGGCCAGTCTTCGGACGCCTTCTTTGGGGTTCTGGACAGGTATCCGGTCCCGGTGATGCGCCATAGCTCGGCTCCGCCCACTTGATATATTGACCCCTCATGAGAACGGGGCACTAGGCAGAATATTCTCTTCCACGATCCAAAGTGAGCTTCAACGCCCAAGAATAGTTCGTAGAGGGCCACAAAGCCCGCGATGTGCAAGATGGAGGCAGGAGTAAGATGGTGCAATTGGAGGCCGTAGAACTCCAAGAGCCCCCGGAGAAACGGATGGATGGGAAATCCGAGGCCTCTTACTAGATAAGAGATGAAGCACACCCGCTCTCCTTTAGAGGGATTGGGGACGCTCTCCGCTTGCTTTCCGCCCTTTTAGGTGGCGAGTCCGGCTCGAACCAGAACCAAGAAGGCTGGGGGGAGAAATCCCTTGGTTTGGAGTATAACTAGCTCGTTATGCGGGACTGAGCATCTCTCCCAATTTCCTGGCTGAGGGCTGGGAGCGCGAGAAGAGGAGCCGCGTCGACTGTCCATGGTGGAATGGGTTTGGGTCAGAGGCGCTCTGATGAAGGCTTGCAAAGGGAGAGATGGTGTGACCCAGATCTAGATCCTTGCCCCTTTTATGGGCGGCTCATTTGCACGGCTAGGGGGGTAATTGTAAAAATACCACTGTCTGTTCACATTCATTCAAACACGTGGAAGATTGCCATTATTGGGCGTAGAAGCTGAGGAGCGCAGCATTTATCAGAAGCCGGACACTATTTGACAAGTATATGGGATTTGGAGAAGAACCCGCCTCGCAATGCCGACGACAATCAACGCGCCGGACTCATCGTCATTGAAGCCTGGTTCGGGGGCTACTGAGGGAGTCCCGGACTAGGGGGTGTCCGGATAGCCGAACTATCATCACGGCCGGACTCCAAGACTATGAAGATACAAGATTGAAGACTTCGTCCCGTGTCCGAATGGGACTTTCCTTGGCGTGGAAGGCAAGCTTGGCAATATGGATATGTAGATCTCCTACCATTGTAACTGACTCTGTGTAACCCTAACCTATTCGGTGTCTATATAAACCGGAGGGTTTTAGTCCATAGGACGAACAACTTCATCATCAACATTCATACCATAGGCTAGCTTCTAGGGTTTAGCCTCCTTGATCTCGTGGTAGATCTACTCTTGTACTACCCATATCATCAATATTAATCAAGCAGGAGTAGGGTTTTACCTCCATCGAGAGGGCCCGAACCTGGGTAAAAACATTGTGTCCCTTGTCTCATGTTACCATCCGCCTAGACGCACAGTTCGGGACCCCCTACCCGAGATCCGCCCGTTTTGACACCGACAAGGGGCTTCTACCGGAAAACGTCCGATTAGCCATTGTGAAGCTATGTGCATTCCTCAATGCAATCTCTCAGAAGGTGATCGATCCAGAAATCGTACCAAGGCTAAGGAGTGATGTGGCGCAATGTCTTGTCAATTTCGAGCTGGTGTTCCCACCATCCTTCTTCAATATCATGATGCACGTCCTAGTTCATTTAGTCGACGAGATTGTCATTCTGGGGCCCGTATTTCTACACAATATGTTCCCCTTTGAGAGGTTCATGGGAGTCCTAAAGAAATATGTCTGTAACCGCGCTAGGCCAGAAGGAAGCATCTCCATGGGCCATCAAACAGAGGATGTCATCCGGTTTTGTGTTGACTTCATTCCTGGCCTTAAGAAGATAGGTCTCCCTAAATCGCGGTATGAGGGGAGACTGACTGGAAAAGGCACGCTTGGAAGGGACTCAATAATATGCAGGGACGGGTATTCTTGGTCTCAAGCACACTGCACAGTTCTACAGAACTCTACCTTGGTGACCCCTTATGTCGATGAACACAAGAACAGTCTGCGCTCCAAACATCCGGAGCAGTGCGACGACTAGATTACATGTGAACACATCAGGACTTTCAGCAGTTGGTTGGAAACACGTGTCAGAGGTGACAACACTGTTTGTGATGAGCTGTACTTGTTGTCCAGGGGACCATCTTCGACTGTTACGATTTGGAAAGGATACGAGATAAATGGGAATACATTTTACACGATTGACCAAGATCAAAAGAGCACCAACCAAAACAGCGGTGTCCGCTTTGATGTAGCCACCGAGAGGGGAAAGGACACATATTATGGTTACATAGTGGACATATGGGAACTTGACTACGGACATGATTTTAAGGTCCCTTTCATTAAGTGCAAATGGGTCAATCTGTCAGGAGGCGGGGTACAGGTAGACCCACAGTACGGAATGACAATAGTGGATCTGAAAAATCTTGGGTACACTGACGAACCGTTCGTCCTAACCAATGATGTGGCACAGGTTATCTATGTGAAGGACATGTCTACCAAACTGAGAAAAAGAAAAGATAAGGAAGCGAATACATCATACGATGAGCCAAAGCGCCACATAGTTCTTTCAGGAAAAAGGGACATCGTGGGAGTGGAGGGCAAGACAGACATGTCTGAAGATTATGAAAAGTTTCACGAAATTCCTCCCTTCAAAGTCAAGGCTGGCCCAAGCATCCTGATAAACGATGAAGATTATCCATGGTTACGGCGCAATAAGCAAATGACACAAGCGAAGAAAAAGTGAAGACTTTCTCCCGCAACTATTATGATGATACCATGCCAACTTTGTAACAGACGAGTATGATACCATTGTCTATTTTGTACATGCACATGCTATGTGTGTGAAATTATGATACCATGCCAACTTTCAACTTTTTTAGAGTTCATTTGAAATGCTTTAATGTCTTATGGTTCGGCCCTCGTAATACCATTAATCCCGGTTCGCTCCTTGTCAACTATGTTCTCACAAAGAACACTCAAGAGGGCAGCCACGTGGGCCATTGGTTTATAAGCCCCTCCCTCTCTGCCTTGTTGAGCTCCTCTCAAAGTGAAAATAGATGCCCTTATACAGGGAATTTGACCTAAATTCATACTGAATTTCTCTGAAATTCATATAAATTTATTATGAATTTAGGTTGAATTCTCTCTATAGGCGCATCTATGCTCATTTTTTTAGTAAAGTTAATCACAAACTTGTGATTCGCACAAATTTGTGATTCACACAAATTTCAAAGAATTCAAATTTTAACTATTCAAATTTGAAAACTAATGGCACTAAAAGAAAGTTTATAATTTTTCTGACCTAAAAGCAAAAAGAATTAAAAAATAAAGCAAAAAACAAAAGAAAATTAATAATGCAAAAAACAAAACAAAAAAACTGGAAAAAAACTAAAAAAACTGCCACCTATTGGGCCACCACGGCCTGGATACGACTAGAAACCCAACCTGGGCCAGGATTCAGGCCCGCAGAAGGCCCAATAGACCCACAGCAGCATAGTGTGAGATTAGACCCGAGAGCCTGCAGTTGAGAGGAGCTCGAGAGGGTGGGCGTAGCAGCGCTTATAAACCACTCTCGAGCCCTCTCAACTAGCGAGGTGGGACTAATCTTTGGCCGCGACGCGGGCAGCATAGGGGCCTTTGGTCCCGGTTGGTACCACCAACCGAGACCAAAGGGGGGCATTGGTACCGGTTCGTGGCACCAACCGGGACCAATTCCCCCCCCCCTTTAGTCCCGGTTGGTGCCAACAACCGGGATCAAAGGCCGCCACTTCCCGCCCTTTGGGCTGCCAAAAACTGGCCTTTGGTCCCGGTTGGTGGCACAAACCGAGACTAAAGGGGGCATTAGTCCCGGTTGGTGCCACGAACCGGGACCAATGCTTTGACTATATAAGAAACACTTGTGAAAAATTCTCAATTTTCATCACCAGTTGCCCCCATCCCCGACGACGCCGAGCTCATCGACGCCGTCAGGCTGCTCCACCTCGCCGTCGTCGTCGCCGTCGCCTCCCCGAGCCCGCGCCGTCCAAGTCGTCGGCCTCCCCGAGCCCGCGCCGTCCTCGTCGCTGGCCTCCCCG
>NC_041386.1:738498198-738503760 GCF_002162155.2 Triticum dicoccoides | reverse complement strand
CCTCCTCGTCCCTGTCACCGCGTGCCGCCCGAGACCGCCATCCCCGTCACCGCGTGCCGTCCCGAGCCCCTGCCCCGTCCCGCCCCCGTGCGCCGGCGCCCTCGCCGCCCCCGCCGTCGCCATCGTCATCGCTAGCCGCCCCCGCTGTGAGCCGCCGCGCCGCCCCGGCTCTGTTTTTTTCATTTTTATTAGTTTAATTATTTGTTCATATATATATAATGTATATGTGTATGTATGTGGCTATGCGGCTCTGTTTTTTTCATTTTTATTAGTTTAGTTTTTTTGAATGTATATGTGTATGTATGTAGATGTTCAAAATGTATAAAAAAATTGCTCAGAGCATGTTTTCATATATGTGTATTAATGTTCATATGTGTATTAATGTTTTCATATATGCAAAAGATAGATTTTTAGAAAAGTTAGGATTTTTTTCTGTTCATAGATTTTTTTGGTGATATTAAGTATTGTAGAATATACAAATGTTTGTATATTCATATGAACAATTAATGCATTAGGCAAAACCTTTACTTTTTATGAAATTTTCTATTTGAACATTTTTTTAAACAAGCAATATTAAAAGAATGAGAGGAAAAAGTAAAATAAGAAGAGGAAGAAAGGAGGAGAAGAGGAGAAATAAATAAGAAGAGGAAAAAACAAGAAAAAGAAGAGGAGAAGAAGAGAAAATAGAATATTTTCTATTTTTTCTTGTTCTCCTCTATTCCTTTCTTCTTCTCCTCTTTTTTTTCTTCTTCTTTTCTTTGATCATCTCTTCTATTCCTTTCTTCTTCTCCTCTTTTTATTTCTTCTTTTGTCTTCTTATTTTTTATCGGGTATGTTGTTGTCCATATACCCCCTCCCCATAACTTGAACACGAGGGGGGAGGGTCGATATACCCCCTCCCCGATAACATTATTTTCCCATGTATGTATGTCATCGTTGTCGATATAACCCCTCCCGGATAACTTTGACATGAGGGGCGGTCGATATATATACCCCCTCTCGACCGTGATAACTTATACCATGGCAGCACCCCCCTCGGCCCTCTCGCTCGACCAAAACTCTCGAGGACACCCAAAACCCTAGAGAAAAACGATGTTGGTCTCCTACCCCCTCCCGCCGCGCCACTACCCGACAAACTCTCTCGAGGCAGCGTCGAGGCCACTAATTAATATGATTCCTTACTATGATTAGCTAGCTTGTTCTACGTTTGCCACTAATATATCCATATCTGTCATGTTTGAATAATAATTGCCATGTTGTAAATATTTGTAGAAACTATGGACACCCCCCGAGACGAAGCAACAAAAGTGATGTTGGAGGACATAATCGCACATGGAAGTGATGCCGTCTTATCGTATTTGAACGACACCGATGGTCTGGAAGGACAGGGTGAAGAAGCAGGCAATTATGATGGCTCCTTTGACCCAATGCCGGTGCAAGAAGGAGACCATGAGGACGGCTCCGGTGACCCAATGACGGTGCAAGAAGGAGACCGTGATGACGGCTCCGGTGACCGAACCGAGTCTGGCCAGGTATATATATTAGTTAAGCCTGTGCTGACTAGCTAATTGATGCATTCATTGTTTTGGTATATGTACACATATTAATTAACTCTCGTCTTTCTTCTTTTTTCTAGCCCTCCAGATCGAGCACAACTTCGGTAAGGAGACGAGGCCCGAAGAAAAAGTTGAGCTCGGATGAAAGGTTTGAGATCACAGCAATTGCGCGTGACGGCGAACCGATTGAACCCATCCGGGCAAAGAATGCATTTGCTGCTCAGTGCGGGGTTCTTGTTAGGGACAAGATCCCGATCAGCATCCACCAATGGTATAAGCCTAAGGAGGAAGACCCTCAGGTGTCTTATGTCAATGATATGCAGAAAGATGATCTTTGGACTGAGCTGAAAGCAAATTTCACCCTCCCGCCAGAGGAGGATCCGGAGAAGCCAATTAAAGAGCAATTAATCAAGTCTTGTGCTCTTAAGAAGATGGCAGGCCTATTCAAGAGGTGGAGGAAAGAGCTGAAAAAGTTTGTGGACAAAGAAGAGACACCAGATTTCATCGGCAAATATGAGAAGATCAGAGATCACTGGCCCGCATTTGTGGCCACCACGACATTGGAAAAGAGTAAGAAGATGTCGGCGACAAACAAGCAAAATGCTGCGAAGAAGAAGTTTCACCATCGCACGGGGTCAGGTGGCTACCTCAAAGCCCGGCCTAAGTGGTCCAAGGCTGAGAATGATCTGCTTGATAAAGGGATCGAACCAGAGACAATGAGATGGCCAGACCGTTGCCGGACTTGGTTCTTCGAGGCTAGCGGAACCTTGGACCCTGTATCAGGGAAGTGCCGTTGGACGGACGAGCAACTGAAAACACCAGTCACAAGGCTTCGGCAGTATATTGATGCAGCGCAGCAAGGGACGTTTGTTCCAGACAGGGAGATGGACGAGCTCACAATGGCCCTCGGGAATCCTGAGCACCCTGGACGGACACGAGGCACGCCAGTCTCCATGCCGTGGAAGGTTCGTTTTCCGGACACAGGGGGTTACAAAACCCACGAGAGGAGGAAGAAACTGGAGCAGAGCCTACTGCAGGCGCTGCACGAAAGGGTACAAGGGCTGGAGGAACAAGAAGCAGATCGCAGCAAACGACCTGCCGAAGCTTCCCCTGAAGCTACCCCGCCATCTCAACGAAGAAGCAGCGTGGCTTCCACCGAGCTGCTTTAGCCGGAGCATGTCTTGACGGCTCCTGCTAGCTACCCCGTGGATTTTATCACGGAGGCTCAAAATTGCCACCTTATGACGCAATGGCAGAACTTAAAAGTCAAGGCGGCTGTCGGCCAAGTTCGACCTTCTGAACCCGGCACAACTTTTCACTGTCATACGATTCCAGAAGGATATGCTAGGGTGACGGTGGACGAAATAACGGAGGCATTTGAGGACCTATTGCTTGACCACCCTACCGGTGAAGGGGAGACTCGGCTGGGTTCTGCTCTGAAGACTCCATGCCTATGGCGGAAGGAGTTCATCAAGCTTCCTAACTGGACGCCTCCTCCTCCTCCTCCGGCGAGTCAGGGAACTCCGCCTCCTCCATCGCCTCCTCCTCCGGCGAGTGACGATCAGGGCACTCGGCCTCATTCTCCGGCGCGTGGCGGCACTCCGCCTTCTTCTCCGCCTGCGCCGGCGCGCCCGAGCAGCCAGCAGCCTCCTCCTTCTCCGGCTCGTGGTGGCACTCCGCCTCCTTCTCCGCCTGCGTCGGTGTGCCCGAGCAGCTAGCAGCCTCCTCCTTCTCCACCTCACCAGCAAGGGCGGAAGAGACTCGCCGCTGCCCCGGCTGCTCCGGCGCGTCGTAGTCCTTCTCCTCTGCCTCATAAGCAAGCGCGAAAGAAGACAGGCGCCGCAGCCACTCCGTATGCTCTGGCGTCTAGTAGTACAGCCAGCAGAGGCGGGAGGCAATACAGATATGGTCCTTCTCTCAAGCCTCTAGAGGAGTTACCGTACAAGAGGACCAAGGAGGAAAACGCGGCGATCGTGCGGACCCACGTGAAGGACTTCTTTGAAGGGGTGAAAGCAAAGAGACATCCACCTCCAGAGGAGAATGTAGATCCGGTGAAAGCAAAGCGCACTCTCGATGCCCTGAGGAAACCGACAAAGTCTCCGCCGAGAACCAACTATGAGCGCATTACTGAACAGACATATCTCCAAGCGGAGCAATCGGGAAGTACTGTCAGACATCAAAGGTCAAGAGAACGAGCAGCCGCGAAAAAAATTGACCAGCTCGGCGAACAAGCAAACCAATCGTTCCCCCTCTCAATGTGTCTAGTGGCAACATCGTCGCTAATGCTCCGGGGACGGTGGCCGATTATGGCAATCTTGCAGATTACCTACCTGACGATCAACTTCCTGATTTCTTGGAGGTGGACGAACACAGATACAAGTACGGGAAGCCTCTCGTCAAAGATGAAAAATCTCTAACAACTATGATGCAAAGATTCCATAATTGGTACATGAAAACCTGCAGAGAGTCTGAGGGGACGAATGCTTTGTATCTGAATATTAAAGAGGAGCACGACCTCGTTGGAACTGATCTGTTGACTGTTCCATTTGAGGAGTTCTTCGCGTTCTTCAATCAAAAGGCCCTCGATAAATTAACGGTCTTTTGCTACTGTCTGTAAGTACTATTTCTGTCATTAAGTCTCTATATATAGCTCGGCTCTTTCATTGCATGTATTTATAATTAATTATCCTCACTATATTATGCAGATTGAAGATCGTCGAGTGCAAAAAACGAGAAATGTATGATATTGGGTTCATTAACACAAATATCATAGATGAAATTCAGGTTACAAAGCACGCCGAAGAAGCCGAGGCCAACTTGCTACAATCGTTGATCAAAAATCAAAACAAAGATTTAATACTCTTTCCTTACAACTTCCAGTGAGTGTTACTGTCGTGTGCATATTTGGTTTCCCTTATTACTCGAGCAAGGTTATAGTAATGTAATTGATGAGTTATGCATGTGTGCGCAGATTCCACTATGTTCTTCTGGAGATTAAGCTTGAGCGGGGAGTAGTAAACGTCTTAGACTCGAGACGAAAAGATCCCCAAACCTATGCGGACATGACTAATTTGCTCAACAAGTAAGTTCAATCAATCATTATCGCACCATATCGGCAACTTTTTATTCATTTCCTGATATCTCAAGTAATAATAATTATTTTCTTTGTCTTGCAAGGTTTGGAAACAGTTCACCGCAGAAGTTTCGGGATTGCCGAAGGAGCTGCGATATACATACCCGAAAGTAAGTACTACTAGCTATCTAGTTGCGCGCATCTCCCATTGATTCTATATATAGCTGTACTTTCATCAATGCCATTTATAATGCTTCATTATCAGTTTGATTGACCTCTATTTCTTGTAAAGTGCTTGTGGCAGGAACAAGGGAATGATTTCTGTGGATACTACGTGTGCGAGTTCATCTACAACGCGACTTTGAAAAATAAGCGGGGCTACTCTAAAAGACAATATGAAGTGCGTAAGCAATAATATTCACAATGTATTACACCATCATTTCTGTTGAGTTTCATTCATATATGTATTAACCCCCTTCTTAAAATTAGACGTGGCAGATGCGGGATGAACTCCTAGAACAAGATCGCATGAAAGCAATTCAAGAGGAATTGGCGGGATTCTTTCTTGACCACGTCATCAATAAAGCCGGAGAATACCATGTGGAAGTAGATTTCAATTGCTAGGGGATTGTAAGAGATCTTACATATTGTATATGTATGTAGCCAGTAGCGTCGGATAGATAATACGAAAACTTGTTGTTCGACCAATCTCTCGGAGAAGGAGAGGTCGATCGATCACTTCTCTCGGTATGCATGACGAATTTCTGTACTTAATGGTTCCCTTCATTTTCTTACTAGCTAGCGTGTCGAGGGCCTCTCTATGTACAGTACGTAGCGTCGACCAAGCACGGACATAAGAGAGGACACTTCTCTCTATTAATTAGCTAGCTAACACAATATATGAAACACCTAAATTAACCCCCCAAAACCCCC
>NC_041386.1:738474858-738498103 GCF_002162155.2 Triticum dicoccoides | reverse complement strand
AAAACAAAAACCCCAACCACTGAATTGCTAACGCGTGGACGCCTTTTGGTCCCGGTTGGTGCCACCAACCGGGACCAAAGGCCCTCCTGCCTGGGCTCGGCGCACCAGCCACGTGGAGGCACATCTGTCCCGGTTCCTGTTAGAACCCGGACTAAAGGGGGGAGGCATTAGTAATGACCCTTTAGTCCCGATTCAAGAACTGGGACTAAAGGCCCTTACGAACCGGGACAAATGCCCTGTTTTCTACTAGTGCATACTGATATTGGAACTAATCTCAAGTTGATCGAGGAGGTTAAGTCTTTGCTATCTCAGAACTTTAAGATGAAGGACCTTGGAGTGGTTGATGTTATCTTGAACATCAAGCTATTGAGAGATGATGAGGGTGGGATTATACTTCTGCAATCCCATTATGTTGAGAAGGTGTTGAGTCGGTTTGGATATTCGGACTGCAAACCATCTCAAACACCATATGATTCTAATGTGCTGATTCGAAAGTCTAAAGGCATAGCTATAGATCAACTGAGATACTCTCAAATCATTGGTTCACTCATGTACCTAGCAAGCGCAACGAGGCCTGACATCGCATTTGCTGTGAGCAAACTGAGCCGGTTTGTTTCCAATCCGGGTGATGTACATTGGCATGCTCTTGAGAGAGTTATACCATATCTGAAAGGTACTATGAACTATGGACTTCACTATACCGGATACCCGTCGGTACTTGAAGGGTATAGTGATGCGAATTGGATCTCTGATGCTGATGAGATGAAGGCCACAACTGGGTATATGTTTGCTCTTGGAGGTGGTGCTGTTTCCTGGAAGTCTTGCAAGCAAACGATCTTAACAAGATCGACAATGGAAGCAGAATTAACAGCATTAGATACATCGGGTGGCGAAGCGGAATGGCTTCGAGATCTGTTGATGGACTTGCCAGTGGTTGAGAATCCGGTTCCGGCCATCCTTATGAACTGCGACAATCAAACAGTTATTGTCAAGGTGAAGAGTTCAAAGGACAACATGAAGTCCAACAAACACATAAGAATGAGATTGAAAGCTGTCAGAAAATTGAGGAACTCCAGAGTGATAGCGTTGGATTATATTCAAACGGCTAATAATCTGGCAGATCCCTTTACTAAAGGGCTATCACGTGTTGTGGTAGATAGCGCATCAAGGGAGATGGGTATGAGACCCACATGAGTTGCCATGGTAGTGTTGGAAATATGCCCTAGAGGCAATAATAAAATGATTATTATTATATTTCCTTGTTCATGATAATTGTCTATTACTCATGCTATAATTGTGTTATCCGAAAATCATGATACATGTGTGAATAAATAGACCATAACATGTCCCTAGTAAGCCTCTAGTTGACTAGCTCGTTGATCAACAGATAGTCATGGTTTCTTGACTATGGACATTGGATGTCGTTGACAATGGGATCACATCATTAGGAGAATGATGTGATGGACTAGACCCAATCCTAAGCATAGCACAAGATCGTGTAGTTCATTTGCTAGAGCTTTAACAATGTCAAGTATCATTTCCTTAGACCATGAGATCATGTAACTCCAGGATACCGTAGGAGTGCTTTGGGTGTACCAAACGTCACAACGTAACTGGGTGACTATAAAGGTATACTACAGGTATCCCGAAAGTATCTGTTGCGTTGACACGGATCGAGACTGGGATTTGTCACTCCGTATGACGGAGAGGTATCTCTGGGCCCACTCAGTAATGCATCATCATAATGAGCTCAAAGTGACTAAGTGGTTGGTCATGGGATCATGCATTGCGGTACGAGTAAAGTGACTTGCCGGTAACGAGATTGAACGAGGTATTGGGATACCGAAGATCGAATCTCGGGCAAGTAACGTACCGATTGACCAAGGGAATTGTATACGGGATTACTTGAATCCTCGACATCGTGGTTCATCCGATGAGATCATCGAGGAGCATGTGGGAGCCAACATGGGTATCCAGACTCCCGTTGTTGGTTATTGACCGGAGAGTCGTCTCGGTCATGTCTACATGTCTCCCGAACCCGTAGGGTCTACACACTTAAGGTTTGGTGACGCTAGGGTTGTAGAGATATTAGTATGCGGTAACCCGAAAGTTGTTCGGAGTCCCAGATGAGATCCTGGATGTCACGAGGAGTTCCGGAATGGTCCAGAGGTAAAGAATGGTATATAGGAAGTCCAGTTTCGGCCATCGGGAAAGTTTCGGGGGTCACCGGTATTGTACCGGGACCACCGGAAGGGTCCCGAGGGTCCACCGGGTGGGGCCACCTATCCCGGAGGGCCCCATGGGCTGAAGTAGGGAAGGGAACCAGCCCCTGGTGGGCTGGTGCGCCCCCCTTGGGCCTCCCCCTGCGCCTAGGGTTGGAAACCCTAGGGGTGGGGGCGCCCCACTTGGCTTGGGGGGCAAGCCACCCCCTTGGCCGCTAGCCCCCCCCCCCTTGAGATCCAGTCTCTAGGGGGCAGGCACCCCCCCAGGGCCCCTATATAAAGAGGGGGGAGGGAGGGCTGCGCACCCCTGCTCCTGGCGCCTCCCTCTCCCTCTCGCTGAGCTTGGCGAAGCCCTGCCGAGATCACCGCTACTTCCACCACCACGCCGTTGTGCTGCTGGATCTCCATCAACCTCTCCCTCCCCCTTGCTGGATCAAGAAGGAGGAGACGTCTTCCCAACCATACGTGTGTTGAACGCGGAGGTGCCGTCCGTTCGTCGCTAGGATCTCCGGTGATTTGGATCACGACGAGTACGACTCCCTCAACCTCGTTCTCTTGAACGCTTCCGCTCGCGATCTACAAGGGTATGTAGATGCACTCCTCTCTCTCGTTGCTAGATGACTCCATAGGTTGATCTTGGTGAAGCGTAGAAATTTTTTATTTTCTGCAACGTTCCCCAACAGTGGCATCATGAGCTAGGTCTATGTGTAGTTTCTTTGCACGAGTAGAACACAAATTTGTTGTGGGCGTAGATGTTGTCAATTTTCTTGCCACTACTAGTCTTATCTTGTTTCGGCGGCATCGTGGGATGAAGCGGCCCGGACCGACCTTACACGTACGCTTACGTGAGACAGGTTCCACCGACTGACATGCACTAGTTGCATAATGTGGCTAGCGGGTGTCTGTCTCTCCCACTTTAGTCGGATCGGATTCGATGAAAAGGGTCCTTATGATGGGTAAATAGAAATTGGCATATCACGTTGTGGCTTTTACGTAGGTAAGAAACGTTCTTGCTAGAACCCTATTGCAGCCACGTAAAACATGCAACAACAATTAGAGGACGTCTAACTTGTTTTTGCAGCATATGCCTTGTGATGTGATATAGCAAAAATTTTGTTATGAATGATATATATGTGATGTATGAGATCATGTTCTTGTAATAGGAATCACGACTTGCATGTCGATGAGTATGACAACCGGCAGGAGCCATAGGAGTTGTCTTAATTATTGTATGACCTGCGTGTCAATGATTAAACGCCATGTAATTACTTTACTTTATTGCTAAACCGTTAGCCATAGTAGTAGAAGTAATAGTTGGCGAGCAACTTCATGGAGACACGATGATGGCGATCATGGTGTCATGCCGGTGACGAAGATGATCATGGCGCCCCGAAGATGGAGATCAAAGGAGCTATATGATATTGGCCATATCATGTCACTATTTGATTGCATGTGATGTTTATCATGTTTTTGCATCTTATTTTCTTAGAACGACGGTAGTAAATAAGATAATCCCTCATAATAATTTCAAGAAAGTGTTCCCCCTAACTGTGCGCCGTTGCAAAAGTTCGTTGTTTCGAAGCACCACGTGATGATCGGGTGTGATAGATTCCAATGTCCACATACAACGGGTGTAAGACAGATTTACACATGCAAAACACTTAGGTTAACTTGACGAGTCTAGAATGTACAGACATGGCCTCGGAACACCAGAGACCGAAAGGTCGAACATGAGTCGTATGGAAGATACGATCAACAAGGAGATGTTCACCGATGATGACTAGTCCGTCTCATGTGATGATCGGACACGGCCTAGTTGACTCGGATCATGTACCACTTAGATGACTAGAGGGATGTCTAATCTGAGTGGGAGTTCATTAAATAATTTGATTAGATGAACTTAATTATCATTTACTTAGTCTAAAAACCTTTGCAAAAATGTCTTGTAGATCAAATGGCCAACGCTCATGTCAACCTCAACTTCAACGCGTTCCTAGAGAAAACCAAGCTGAAAGATGATGGCAGCAACTATTCGGACTGGGTCCGGAACCTGAGGATCATCCTCATAGCTGCCAAGAAAGCATATGTCCTAGAAGGACCGCTAGGTGAAGCACCCATCCCAGAGAACCAAGACGTTATGAACGCTTGGCAGTCACGTGCTGATGATTACTCCCTCGTTCAGTGCGGCATGCTTTACAGCTTAGAACTAGGGCTCCAAAAGCGTTTTGAGCAACACGGAGCATATGAGATGTTCGAAGAGCTGAAAATGGTTTTCCAAGCTCATGCCCGGGTCGAGAGATATGAAGTATCCGACAAGTTCTACAGTTGTAAGATGGAGAAAAATAGTTCTGTTAGTGAGCACATACTCAAAATGCCTGGGTTACACAACCGCTTATCCCAGCTGGACATTAACCTCCCAGAAGAGGCGGTCATTGACAGAATCCTTCAGTCGCTCCCACCTAGCTACAAGAGCTTTGTGATGAACTACAATATGCAGGGGATGGTGAAAACTATTCCTGAAGTATTTTCAATGCTGAAATCACCGGAGGTAGAAATCAAAAAGGAGCATCAAGTGTTGATGGTCAATAAAACCACTAGTTTCAAGAAAGTCAAGGGTAAGAAGAACTTCAAGAAGGACGGCAAGGGAGTTGCCGCGCCCGGTAAACCAGTTGCCGGTAAGAAGCCAAAGAATGGACCCAAACCTGAGACTGAGTGCCATTATTGCAAGGGAAAGGGACACTGGAAGCGGAACTGCCCCAAATACTTAGCGGACAAGAAGGCCGGCAACACTAAAGGTATATGTGATATACATGTAATTGATGTGTACCTTACCAGTACTCGTAGTAGCTCCTGGGTATTTGATACCGGTGCGGTTGCTCATATTTGTAACTCAAAGCAGGAGCTGCGGAATAAGCGGAGACTGGAGAAGGACGAGGTGACGATGCGCGCCGGGA
Source organism: Triticum dicoccoides (assembly GCF_002162155.2). Lineage (NCBI taxonomy): Eukaryota > Viridiplantae > Streptophyta > Magnoliopsida > Poales > Poaceae > Triticum > Triticum dicoccoides. The sequence continues at coordinate 738,492,927 of NC_041386.1, read as the reverse complement.
ATGGTTCCAAGGTCGATGTGATCGCCGTCGGCACGCTACCTCTACATTTACCTACGGGATTAGTTTTAAACCTCAATAATTGTTATTTAGTGCCAGCTTTGAGCATGAACATTGTATCTGGATCTCGTTTAATATGAGATGGCTACTCATTTAAATCCGAGAATAATGGTTGTTCTATTTATATGAGAGATATGTTTTATGGTCATGCCCCGCTGGTCAATGGTTTATTCTTGATGAATCTCGAACGTGATGTTACACATATTCATAGTGTGAATACCAAAAGATGTAAGGTTGATAACGATAGTCCCACATACTTGTGGCACTGCCGCCTTGGTCACATTGGTGTCAAGCGCATGAAGAAGCTCCATGCTGATGGACTTTTAGAGTCTCTCGATTATGAATCATTTGACACATGCGAACCATGCCTCATGGGCAAAATGACCAAGACTCCGTTCTCCGGAACAATGGAGCGAGCAACCAACTTATTGGAAATCATACATACTGATGTGGGCGTCCAATGAGCGTTGAGGCTCGCGGAGGCTATCATTATGTTCTCACTCTCACTGATGACTTAAGTAGATATGGGTATGTCTACTTGATGAAACACAAGTCTGAGACCTTTGAAAAGTTCAAGGAATTTCAGAATCAGGTAGAGAATCAACGTGACCGAAAAATAAAGTTCTTACGATCAGATCATGGAGGAGAATATTTAAGTCACGAATTTGGTACGCACTTAAGGAAATGTGGAATCGTTTCACAACTCACGCCGCCTGGAACACCTCAGTGTAACAGTGTGTCCGAGCGTCGTAATCGCACTCTATTGGATATGGTGCGATCTATGATGTCACTCACCGATTTACCGCTATCATTTTGGGGATACGCTCTAGAGACAGCTACATTCACTTTAAATAGGGCACCGTCTAAATCCGTTGAGACGACACAGTATGAATTATGGCTTGGGAAGAAACCTAAGCTGTCGTTTCTAAAAGTTTGGGGATGCGATGCTTATGTCAAGAAACTTCAACCTGAAAAGCTCGAACCCAAGTCGGAAAAATGCGTCTTCATAGGATACCCTAAGGAAACCATTGGGTATACCTTCTACCTTAGATCCGAAGGCAAGATCTTTGTTGCCAAAAATGGGTCCTTTCTAGAGAAAGAGTTTCTCTCAAAAGAAGTAAGTGGGAGGAAAGTGGAACTCGATGAAGTACTACCTCTTGAACCGGAAAGTAGTGCAGCTCAGGAAGATGTTCCTGTGGTGCCTACACCGACTGGAGAGGAAATTAATGATGATGATCAAGGTACTTCGGATCAAGTTGCTACTGAACTTCGTAGGTCCACAAGGACACATTCCACACCAGAGTGGTATGGCAACCCTGTCCTGGAAATCATGTTGTTAGACAACGGTGAACCTTCGAACTATGAAGAAGCGATGGCGGGCCCAGATTCCAACAAATGGCTTGAAGCCATGCAATCCGAGATAGGATCCATGTATGAAAACAAAGTATGGACTTTGACAGACTTACCCAATGATCGGCGAGCGATAGAAAATAAATGGATCTTTAAGAAGAAGACGGACGCGAATGGTAATGTTACCATCTACAAAGCTCGACTTGTCGCTAAGGGTTATCGGCAAATTCAAGGGGTTGACTACGATGAGACTTTCTCTCCCATAGCAAAGCTGAAGTCCGTCCGAATCATGTTAGCAATTGCCGCATACTATGATTATGAGATATGGCAAATGGACGTCAAAACGGCATTCCTTAACGGCTATCTTAAGGAAGAACTGTATATGATGCAGCCGGAAGGTTTTGTCGATCCTGAGAATGCTAACAAGGTATGCAAGCTCCAGCGATCCATTTATGGGCTGGTGCAAGCATCTCGGAGTTGGAACATTCGCTTTGATGAGATGATCAAAGCGTTTGGGTTTATGCAGACATATGGAGAACCCTGCGTTTACAAAAAAGTGAGTGGGAGCTCTGTAGCATTTCTCATATTATATGTGGATGACATACTTTTGATGGGAAATGATATAGAACTTTTGGACAGCATTAAGGCCTACTTGAATAAGTGTTTTTCAATGAAGGACCTTGGAGAAGCTGCTTACATATTAGGCATCAAGATCTATAGTGATAGATCGAGATGCCTCATAGGTCTTTCACAAAGCACATACCTTGATAATATATTGAAGAAGTTCAATATGGATCAGTCCAAGAAGGGGTTCTTGCCTGTGTTGCAAGGTGTGAAATTGAGCTCGGCTCAATGTCCGACCACGGCAGAAGATAGAGAAAATATGAGTGTCGTCCCCTATGCCTCAGCCATAGGGTCTATCATGTATGCCATGTTGTGTACCAGACCTGATGTAAACCTTGCCGTAAGTTTGGTAGGAAGGTACCGAAGTAATCCCGGCATGGAACACTGGACAGCGGTCAAGAATATCCTGAAGTACCTGAAAAGGACTAAGGATATGTTTCTCGTTTATGGAGGTGACGAAGGGCTCGTCGTAAAGGGTTACGTCGACGCTAGCTTCGACACAGATCTGGATGACTCTAAGTCACAAACCGGATACGTGTATATTTTGAATGGAGGGGCAGTAAGCTGGTGCAGTTGCAAGCAGAGCGTCGTGGCGGGATCTACATGTGAAGCGGAGTACATGGCAGCCTCGGAGGCAGCGCATGAAGCAACCTGGATGAAGGAGTTCATCACCGACCTAGGAGTCATACCCAATGCATCGGGGCCAATCACCCTCTTCTGTGACAACACTGGAGCTATTGCCCTTGCCAAGGAGCCCAGGTTTCACAAGAAGACCAGGCACATCAAGCGTCGCTTCAACTCCATTCGTGAAAATGTTCAAGATGGAGAAATAGATATTTGCAAAGTGCATACGGATCTGAATGTCGCAGATCCGTTGACTAAACCTCTTCCGCGAGCAAAACATGATCAACACCAGAACTCTATGGGTATTCGATTCATCACAATGTAACTAGATTATTGACTCTAGTGCAAGTGGGAGACTGTTGGAAATATGCCCCAGAGGCAATAATAAAATGATTATTATTATATTTCCTTGTTCATGATAATTGTCTATTATTCATGCTATAATTGTGTTATCCGGAAATCGTGATACATGTGTGAATAAATAGACCACAACATGTCCCTAGTAAGCCTCTAGTTTACTAGCTCGTTGATCAACAGGTAGTCATGGTTTCCTGACTATGGACATTGGATGTCGTTGATAACGGGATCACATCATTAGGAGAATGATGTGATGGACAAGACCCAATCCTAAGCATAGCACAAGATCGTGTAGTTCATTTGCTAGAGCTTTTCCAATGTCAAGTATCATTTCCTTAGACCATGAGATCGTGTAAATCCCGGATACCGTAGGAGTGCTTTCGGTGTACCAAACGTCACAACGTAACTGGGTGACTATAAAGGTATACTACAGGTATCCCCGAAAGTATCTGTTGGGTTGACACGAATCGAGACTGGGATTTGTCACTCAGTATGACGGAGAGGTATCTCTGGGCCCACTCGGTAATGCATCATCATAATGAGCTCAAAGTGACTAAGTGGTTGGTCACGGGATCATGCATTGCGGTACGAGTAAAGTGACTTGCCAGTAACGAGATTGAACGAGGTATTGGGATACCGAAGATCGAATCTCGGGCAAGTAATGTACCGATTGACAAAGGGAATTGTATACGGGATTACTTGAATCCTCGACACCGTGGTTCATCCGATGAGATCATCGAGGAGCATGTGGGAGCCAACATGGGTATCCAGATCCTGCTGTTGGTTATTGACCGGAAAGTCGTCTCGGTCATGTCTGCATGTCTCCCGAACCCGTAGGGTCTACACACTTAAGGTTCGGTGACGCTAGGGTTGTAGAGATATTAGTATGTGGTAACCCGAAAGTATTTCGGAGTCCCGGATGAGATCCCGGACGTCACGAGGAGTTACGGGATGGTCCGGAGGTAAAGAATTGTATATAGGAAGTCCAGTTTGGGGGAGGGAGGGCAGCCGCACCCTAGCCCCTGGCGCCTCCCTCTCCCTCTCCAACACCTCCTCCTCTCCGTAGAGCTTGGCGAAGCCCTGCCGAGATCCCCGCTGCATCCACCACCACGCCATTGTGCTGCTGGATCTCCATCAACCTCTCCCTCCCCCTTGCTGGATCAAGAAGGAGGAGACGTCTTCCCAACCGTACGTGTGTTGAACGCGGAGGTGCCGTCCGTTCGGCGCTAGGATCTCCGGTGATTTGGATCACGATGAGTACGACTCCCTCAACCCCGTTCTTTTGAACGCTTCCGCTCGCGATCTACAAGGGTATGTAGATGCACTCCTCTCTCTCGTTGCTAGATGACTCCATAGATTGATCTTGGTGAAGCGTAGAAATTTTTTATTTTCTGCAACGTTCCCCAACAGGTAGTAACCCAACCTATGTGATCGGAGATCCCGTGAAGTAGGACCTGGGAAAACAAGCCAGTGGTGAACTGAGAGTAACTTTACTAACCCACTCCGTTGGAGATGCAATACTCTCGGAAACTGTATGGAAGGATGACTACTGTCTTAATGTGTTCCAAGGCTTATATGTATAAGCAAGATGCTATCCTACAGAGCGATCTTTGGAGGAACACACCTATATGAGCCTGACTGCTGGTCACAGTCTACGAGATTGGGGTGATCTCTAGCAAGCTCATGAACAGGCCGGGAGTGTGACTAATATGCTTCACCCGAGGGGTCGGCCTTCGGCAGCCTCGTATCAGTGAGACTTGTGGTGAAACTTCTTGACGCCAAACTGACAATTCAAGGCATTGTCCATTGTTCAGTTGTGAAGGAGTGTAACTACTTGGTCTAGGTGAAGCTCAACCTTAATCGGTCTCCACTGAGATGCTGGTATATCAAAACAGCGTTTGGAACAAAGGACAAAGTGGGCCCCTGAGATATGGTGGGGGATTGTTGAAATATGAGATGGGCCTAGAGCCCATATGACAATTTCATATTTAATCTCTAAGGGCCCATGTAGGTGGCATGACAAGGTGGTGGGAAGCTTAGTCCCACCATGCTAGTGGAAGAAGAGTTGGAGTGATTTATAAGGGATTCTCTCCCTCATGCTATTGGAGCTTGAGAAGAGAAGAAGCCCTCGCGCACTCCTCCTCCTCCGCTCGCCTCGCCATGCCACGCCTCGTCATGACGCATCGCGGGTTGCGGGATAGAGCCGAGCCAAGCTCACTCCTATGCGCTTCGTTTTGCCGGTCAGGAACGGAGAGTCTTTGACAGGTAGGGCCACGATCTGAGACGTCGGATCATGGGCTACCGACTTGGACGTGGATTCAGCCCACGTCTCTCCACGCGCGGCCGCACATATATATGTGGGGCGCTTCCAACCCTAGCCGCCGCCAAACAGAACGCATCTCCGCCTCCACGCCCACGTCGTTCCTCTGCTGCTGCTGCCGCCGGCGACTCCACCCCGTTCACCGTGTACACGGTTGACGGGAGAGCAGGCCTCCGGAACCCCGCCCCTCCGGATCCTGTATGGGAGAGGGGCGATTAGGTTTTTGGGTAGCGACTACGCGACTGCCCGCTTCTGTTCATCTACGTCTGCATCACCTTCGTCATCACCATGTCGACCGACGCCGACCGTGCCGCCACTGAGAAGGCCGAAGCCGACAAGAAGGCCGCCGAGGATGCCGCGGTTGCTGCCACCGTCACTGCCGCCGCGTGGCCGATTGAAGGGTATACATCGCTTATCCCTCTCGTATTTCTTTCTGTTGTAGCAGTACTAGCGATATGCTTAGATGTTTCTACTATGTGCGTAGTACATGCTCTGTTAGATCGTAATCAGTGTGTTATCAATGTTGTCCATGTCATGCTCATGATTTATTTATGGATTAATTTAATTGAAAAACTGTTTGTTTATTCATCAGTCTCTTCTCTTGCTGGAATTTGACAGCGAGATATTAGATCGCAAAGACATAAATTAAGCAGCAACGAACGTCTCCTACTTGGAAGGAAATAGGGATATCAAGGGGCGTGACGATGTATCCCATATGGCATTGTGGTAGCCTTAGACCGGGCAACTACTCGTACCTTCGGCGATACTGGCCCCCCACTCATTGGATTGGAAGAACCAATCCTTAAACTCAAGGTAAGAGAAGAAAGAGATGTTGATTTACTTGATTATACTAACTCTTTGCACCCCAGCAAACTTCAAAAGACACGCTCATCGCTTCGTCCCCAAAGAGAGAAGAAACCGTGCACGAAGATGTACCTAAAAAACAAGGGACGTCCCTTGCAAAAAAAAACAAGGGACGTAAAAGGCATGGAAACAACGCCACCATGGCAGCAAAATGGTGACGTGTCTGCATAATTTTTTTAGCTACGCGGGCTTTTCAGTGGTGGGCATTCTAAATGCCCCACCACTGGCACATACATTAGGAGTGGCGGGCACCCTACCCGCCACTGCAGACCTATTAGTAGTGGCGGGCACCCTATCCGTGAAGCTCCTATCATCACCCTGTGGCCCCAACCAAGGCAAGCTCGCACAAGGCCACATCTGTGGTCATTAGTGTCGATCCATTCATCGGAGCAGCATTGTCCCGACCTGAACCATCACCATTGAGACCGCGAGGAGAGGAGCCTCACCACTCGCAGACACGACACCGACCGCGCCCAATCATTGCTACCCGGAGCGACAACCTCGACCCGCCTCGGGCCCAGACCTAGCTTGATCGTGTGCGGGCCCTAGGTCCAAGCCACCGCCAACCGGTGCTCGGACCCAGGAGAAGGAGGACCGCCACCACCCCCTTGCGCTGCCTATTGGAGTCCGACAGTCAGAATGGCACCACCACGACCACCACAAGCTCGCTTCTTCGCTGGTTACCGGCCATCGAGACGCGTGCGATAGCCAACATAGCGCACATGCCACTAGCAATACAACACACAACCCCCTCAGTCTCCGGAACCAGCCCACCACCATGCGAGAAGACGCCCCAGCAGGCCCATCCATATCTAAAGACCCACTTTCGCCGGAGCCAACCCCGCACCATCGGGGCGGAGCGGCCGCCACCAAGTCGGAGTGGGGCACTGTCGGTGTCAAAACCGGCGGATCTCGGGTAAGGGGTCCCGAACTGTGCGTCTAGGCGGATGGTAACATGACACAAGGGACACGATGTTTTTACCCAGGTTCGGGCCCTCTCGATGGAGGTAAAACCCTACTCCTGCTTGATTAATATTGATGATATAGGTAGTACAAGAGTAGATCTACCACGAGATCAAGGAGGCTAAACCCTAGAAGCTAGCCTATGGTATGATTGTTGTTCGTCCTACGGACTAAAACCCTCCGGTTTATATAGACACCGAATAGGGTTAGGGTTACACAGAGTCGGTTACAATGGTAGGAGATCTACATATCCGTATCGCCAAGCTTGCCTTCCACGCCAAGGAAAGTCCCATCCGGACACGGGACGAAGTCTTCAATCTTGTATCTTCATAGTCCAGCAGTCCGGCCGACAGTGATAGTTCGGCTATCCGGACACCCCCCAGTCCAGGACTCCCTCAGTAGCCCCTGAACCAGGCTTCAATGATGATGAGTCCGGCGCGCATATTGTCTTTGGCATTGCAAGGCGGGTTCCTCCTCCGAATACTTCATAGAAGATTTTGAACACAAGGACAGTGTCCGGCTCTGCAAAATAATTTCCACATAACACCGTAGAGATAATAATATTTACACAAAATCAAGTTTAATCCGGAGGGATCACGAGCTCTCCAACATTTTATGGGCGCAACGCCCGTGGAGATGTACCAACTGTTCTTCGGATCACAAGCAATGTGTCCGGACTCAACCGAGGACGCAGGTCTGAGCTGCAATCGCCCGGATACTCAAGTAAGTAGTCCTGTACCCAGACATGCTATCTGCATATTTATCATAAACTCGCCATTAAAAGAGCTATCCTTTAAACAGGAGTGGATAGCAAAAGCAAAACTGATCAGGTGTCCGGCCCCCCTCCCTGAGACCGCGCCGGATCCTATATTAACCAAGATGCTAAAGGTTGTGCCTTTTGAAGAAGGCGAAGGGGGGAGCAAGGGAACTACTACCTCCGTGAAGGAGGCTATCAAGAAAGGGGGGATCGAGAATCCCTCCCTCCAAGGGGAGAAGAGGACCGCTTCTGAAGATCCGGAGACCAAAGCCTCGAAGCGGGGGAAGAAATCTTCGCCAGAGGGTCCTGCGGCGGGAGATGCCCCGGCCGCACTATTTCCCCAAGGAGATCAGCCCTCCAGCGAGCCGTAAGTAAAGAGGGGCATTTTTTCTTAAAATGAGAGACATCCCTGTTTTATTTCCGAAGATAACCGAAATTTTTCCTTGTAGTTCGGATCTCAGCCCTTCTCAGCAGAGCTCGTCTTCAGGGGATCTTGATCCGGAGATGATGGAGAGCGAAACGCCTCCGCCTGCCGTACCGTCATGCGAGGCGGACAACCCCGAGGTGTCGTCGCGGAGGGTTTCTTCGAATCAGGCGGGGCCCGAAGGCAGTCGTATGTCCCCTCAAAGCCCTCCGCGTCTGGCCTTCGAAAAAGGCCATCGGACGAGTCCGGCACCGACTGGTGTACGGTCGGAGGAGCTGAAAGATCTGCTCGGGCGAGCGTCTATCTCGGAAGATCACCGTGCGCTAATGGGTACGGTGATTGAAGGGATTTCATCCGCTGAAAGCGGATTGCATGAAGCCGTCGTAAGTTTACTGACGGGTTTTGAGGTACGCAAAATGATGTACCTTCTGACAGTTTTGCATATAGAATGCGCCCTGTATAGATAGTAGCCCCTGAGACTCGATGCATTGTCAAAAATGACAGCGCGCCAAGGATCATAATCCCAGGTGTAATATGCGCTCTTCCTATGTAGGTGGCGAAGCATCCGGTGGCAAGCCGGACTAATGAATTTGCCGAACTAAAGCGGCAACTTGACGTGGCGGATGCTGACATCGCGCTTGTCAATAAGCGGCTTGACGAGTCGCAAGGTATGCAGCTTCTCTGCGGACACCCGGTAAGGTAGCTTAATGTCTGTGCCTTACAACATGTATGCTTGACGCAGATGGTGCCGCTGCCATGGAGAGCCTTCGGGCGGAACTCGCCCGAGCCAAGGAGCAAGCTCAAAAAAGTGATGCGGCTGCCCTAAAAGCGGCCGAAGAGCTGAGAGCCAAACAGGCTGCTCACTGCCGAAGCAAGAAAGAAATGGCCGAGATGGCCGTAAAGTTGAAGAATGCTACTGACCGTTGCGAGCTTCTTGAAAAAGAAGTTCAAGCGGAACAAGAGGACCTGAAAAAGGCTGCTGCTAAGGCCAAGGACGCTCGCTCTGCGATGAGAGCTATGAAAGAAGAGCTACGTCAGGCCGAAGATATTGCGGCTGGAAAGCCTTTTCTGCTGCGGAGGAAATACACGGATCCTAAGTATGCTCAGTTGGGCCAGCTGTGGGGTGCGGAGGATGCTTATCTGGACTTGATGGCGAGTGCCGCAGACGCGGCCGAACACTTCCGAGGCCAAAAGGATCACGGAATGGAAGAGCTTTTTCGGTCGCAGTTCCATAGTCCAGAGCATCCGCTTCCATTGGCCGATCGTTTGGCCGAATGGCCTGAGCTGAATAGGTTGTCCGGTCTTGCCATGAAGGATGTCGTGACTCATTTGTGGCCGAACAGGCCTGAGCCAAAGAGTTATTTTGGCTTGGTGCAGCAGTTCCTTGGCGCGGTATCGCATATTGGTGCAATGAAGCGGTCAGCATGCATAGAGGGTGCGCGGATGGCTCTTGCCCGTGTCAAGACATACTGGGCGGAGATGAAGGCCACCGACGTTGCATCCCAAGATTCGGACAGAAGTCGAGTACCTGCCGAGCACTATTTTGAGGAAGTCCTGCAGGGCGCTCGTTTAATAGAGACGCAGTGCTCGAAGGATATTATGTTCTAATGACATGTATGATTTGTGAAACAATGTTTCAATATAATATAATAGCTTTTTATACTTGTGCGTTCAAGTATTAAAATACCTCCTGTGCGGCCGTTAATGTATATGTGTATATAACCTGAAAGATGGCAGTCCTTGGCTTCAGCCCCCATGCACATAGTGCGGGGGTGTTTGCAAAAAAGGCGCATTTTCACACTTAATCCAACGTCTTGGTCCTGTAAAGGAGGTGATAGCGTACCAAACTAGGCAACCGGACTATAATGCTTTATCACTTTCACTTAGCCATAGGAGTTCAATGGTGGGGCTACTATATAGCCCCTAGGGGCACCGCGCTCTCCCGAATTCGGGGCGCATATGTGCCTGACCGGGAAACGGTCCTTCGTTAATGCGGAGGAATTCTAAACATTCCGGTGGGTCATCGAGTGGTTGACCAGTCTCACGCTACATCATGACAGTCAGTTTTCGGCTTTCTCTACTGAGGTGCTCGCCAGGCCGAACCGGGGCACAATCGCAGTAGTTCTCCTGGTGCCACGTTAGCCGATAAAACGGAACATAAGGCAGCAAAACACAGGAGCCGGGCAAACCCAACATTTGACCAAAGACATGATTCGGAGCTGATGCATATAAGGCCTAACTCGAGACGCCGAACACTCCCTAAGGTATTCGGTCTTTATGAAAACGGGCAGAACAATGCCCTAAGCCCCTGGTGTCCAGGTACGCGCAAAAAATTCTGACACGGCCGATGCCAAAACGCCAGCCTCCTCCTCGGTTATAGCGAGAGACCGGGGAATGTGTATCAACAAGAGACAGTAAAAAAGGTTTACGCAGGGTCTTAATCTGAAAAGAATCCTTGCAATGGGTCCCTACTGCACGTCTGCGCCTGTGTCTCCGTTGTGCCGTATCCTGGACGGGTGTAGCACGGTGTTCATCTGTAAAAGAGAAGAACTTAGTTGAAGAAAGGTCGTGCAAAAAATGTACTTTAAATAAACGGAGTACGATTTGAAAAGCGAATAAAATTAAGCCTTATTGTCTCTTGTTGTACATGCATGCAGCCCCTTGTACGGGGGCGTGCCGCTAATAGGCCTTTATATGCCTACGCCGGACTCGTCTAGCCGTGTCCGGGGTCCGAATGACCTGTTCAGGTGCTTGGTTTAGCGGAGCCGGATTAGTGCGTGACTGTCCAGGCAGTCTCACGTTCTTCCGTGCTCGAGTAACACTTGATACTTCCCTTTAATGAGATGATGCCGCTGGACCAGGCATTTTAAGTGTAAGAGATGCATAATGCAGTATTGCGTTAAAGCGGGCGAAAGCTTCACGTCCCAATAGTGCTTGATAGCTACTTTTGAATGGGGCGATATGGAAGGTTAACTTCTCGCGGCGGAAGTTGTCGGATGAGCCGAACACAACTTCTAGCAGTAGGGAGCCCGTACAATGGGCGTATAGGCCTAGCATTACCCCCCTTGAAGGAGGTGTTGCTGTGGCGAATTTTGGTTGGGTCTATCCCCATTTTGCGGATTGTGTCCTGGTATAGCAGGTTTAGATCGCTACCGCCGTCCATTAGGACTTCTGTGAATTGGAGTCCGTTGATTATAGGATCTAATATCAGGGCAGTCCATCCTGCGTTCTGGATACTTCCGGAGTAATCCTGATGATCAAAGACGATTGGTTTTGACAACCAATGTCGGGACTCCACTGGGATAGGCCGTGCGGCGCGTATTTCTATGGGCGCCGCTCTGATTTTCCCTTTTGTCACTTGAAGTGAGTTTACTGTTTTGACTTCTTGTGGGAAATTCTTTTGTTTTCCGGTGCTCTGCTTGTGGGGTTCGTCATCGTCCTCGCTTGGTGTGTCGAGCCCCTTGTGTTCGGCATTAAGTTTGCCGGACTGCTTGAAGACCCAACAATCTCTGTGGGTATGGTTTGCAGGCTTCCCGAGGGTACTGTGGATTCGGCATATTTTGTCCAAGATTTTGTTTAAGTTGGATAGCTCATGGCTGTTATCCTTGAGGGGCAGTTTTTTATGATTCTGCCGAGAGCTTTTGAATCCGGCGTTGACTGCCGTGCTCTTCGGGCTATTTCCCCTTTTCCGGCGCTGGTCCTTGCTGCGTCGTGGTTTCCCGTTTCCATCTCTGACTTCTGATGTACTTGGGTCACTGGTACTACATCTTGCCAGCCAACTATCCTCTCCCGCGCAAAAGCAGGTCATGAGGCTTGTTAGTGCGGCCATTGTTCTTGGCTTTTCCTGGCCAAGGTGCCTGGCGAGCCATTCGTCTCGGACGTTGTGTTTGAAAGCTGCTAAGGCTTCGGCGTCCGGACAGTCGACTATTTGGTTCTTTTTGGTGAGGAACCTGTTCCAGAATTTGCGGGCTGACTCTCCGGGTTGTTGAGTTATGTGACTTTAATCGTCTGCATCCAGAGGGCGGACATAAGTCCCTTGAAAATTTGCCCGAAAGGCATCCTCGAGCTCTTCCCAACTTCCAATGGTATTTTCAGGGAGGCTTTTAAGCCAGTGCCGTGCTGGCCCCTTGAGCTTGAGGGGTAAGTATTTTATGGCGTGGAGATCATCTCCTCTAGCCATGTGTATGTGGAGGATATAATCCTCAATCCAGACTCCCGGGTCTGTTGTTCTGTCGTATGCCTCTATGTTTACGGGTTTAAATCCCGTCGGGAATTTGTGATCCAGCACCTCATCGATGAAACATAGGGGGTGTGCGGCACCCCGATATTTGGGTGTGCCGTAATGTCCGGATATTTGGCGTGTTGCATTGCTTAGGAAAGCTTGCTTTCTTGACCCGTAGATGGACCTAACTGGGCCATCCTTTTGATGCGACTCCTTATGCGGATCGCATGCCGGATTGTGTGCGGCGCCGCTTGCCGCTCTATGTTTGTCGTGTGGTCGTCTATCCGACCGGGCGGCATCTTTGTTCTTTGATTATGGGGGCTCTAAGGCCTCCTTATCGAATTCGGGCAGTAGTTTGCGCTTCAGGTAGCTCTTTGTTTGGCGACTGTCGCCGTATTTGTCTATGGTTTTGAGTACTTTGCTCCATCTGATCATGAGTGCATCTTCCGCTGTTTTGAGCTTCCGCTTCTGCTTTTTCAGGCTACGTGCAGTGGCGACGAGCCTTTTATGGAGGTTCTTCTGCTCCAACAATTTGTCCGGTGTGAGATCGTCCAGACTGTTATCTTCGCCAGGGACGGGTTGTTTATCCAAGTTGTCCTGTTCGGACGGTTGTTCAATGGCATGTTCGTCGTCCACCGGTTCGACCTGCTTGATGGCTGGGTCTGTGTGGCTGCCGTCTTTGTCGAGGCGGGACTTGGTGCGGCGTTTACTTTGTCGTTTTGACTGCTTTTCGAGGGATTTATCCTTCGTAGCGTCCCGTTGTTCCTCGCCGTCACTTCCTTTAGGAGTATCCACCATGTATACATCGTGAGATGAGGTGGCTGTCCAGTATCCTATAGGTGCTGGTTCGTGGTTATATCCTACATCGTCGTCCATACCGTCGATGTCTTCGGAGTCGAAATTGGCACGTCGTTTGAACTTTCGACAGTGGCTACAAAGTGGGTGGTGGGTGGGCGTCGAATTTCTTCGTCTTCCGCATCCCAACCTTCCTGACCATAGTCCGGCCAGGGCTCTCCTGACAAAGAGAGAGACTTTAGTGAATTCAGGATGTCGCCCAGGGGCGAGTGCTGAAAGATGTCCGCGTCAGTGAACTCCATAATCGGCGCCCAATCGGATTCGACCGGCAGGGGCGCGGGGGGTTTGGAGTCCGGAGAGGAGTCCGGCACCTCGGAGTCACGGGCTTTGCAAAGGACAGGGATGGAGTTCGGCTTGATCGCCGTAGAGATCGTAGCCCCCGAGGCGGTGTCCAGCCACTCGTCCTCGATCGGCGAAGTCGGCTCTGAACTAAGGGTCGGAGCGGACGCTGGTGCGGCCTCCAGGACACTGTTCGGCGGCAGAGCTAGATCATGCCCATCGAGACAGTGCGGCGCTCTTGGCTGTGGCTCGAATCCGTCGAAGATCAAGTCTCCGCGGATGTCAGCCGTGTAGTTCAAACTCCCAAATCTGACCTGATGGCCAGGGGCATAGCTTTCGATCTGCTCCAGATGGCCAAGTGAATTGGCCCGCAGTGCAAAGCCGCCGAATACGAAGATCTGTCCGGGGAGAAAAGTCCCACCCTGGACCGCGTCGTTGTTGATGATCGAAGGAGCCATCGGGCCTAAAGGTGACGACACAGAGGAACTCTCAATGGAAGCACCAATGTCGGTGTTAAAACCGGCAGATCTCGGGTAGGGGGTCCCGAACTGTGCGTCTAGGCGGATGGTAACAGGAGACAAGGGACACGATGTTTTTACCCAGGTTCGGGCCCTCTCGATGAAGGTAAAACCCTACTCCTGCTTGATTAATATTGATGATATAGGTAGTACAAGAGTAGATCTACCACGAGATCAAGGAGGCTAAACCCTAGAAGCTAGCCTATGGTATGATTGTTGTTCGTCCTACGGACTAAAACCCTCCGGTTTATATAGACACCGAATAGGGTTAGGGTTACACAGAGTCGGTTACAATGGTAGGAGATCTACATATCCGTATCGCCAAGCTTGCCTTCCACGCCAAGGAAAGTCCCATCCGGACACGGGACGAAGTCTTCAATCTTGTATCTTCATAGTCCAGGAGTCCGGCCAACGGTGATAGTTCGGCTATCCGGACACCCCCTAGTCCAGGACTCCCTCAGGCACCACCCATGCCCGCCACCCCCGCACCCCGCCACTGAAGCATGGGCGTCACCACCCAATTTGACTCCCACCACCCGCGCAGCCATCGCTGCCTAGAAGGCGCACTCGTGCACCTTGCCGCGGGCGACCATGCCCCACGCGAAGCGCTGCGCTCCTGTTGACCACCACGCTCCACGCCGTGTGTCGCCAAGCTAGGAAAAAGGAAAGGCCCCGCCATCGTTGACGTTGACCAGGCTTCTTCTTTTTTGTGAAAAGACGCAGACCGGGTTTTGCCCGGCCGCGCCCTTTGACAGTGATGAGGGGAGGGCAGGGAGGAGAGGGGACGGAAGCCGGCAGCACCGGGCTTGGCCCAACCAGTTGCGGGAGCGAGCGGGGCGAAGGGTTTTTCTCCGTCTTTGTTCCAGCATGTTCGTGTCTTCCTCTGTCTTGACTACTGGAGTAATATTATCGTACTAGTAGGAGGTTGCACCGGCCAACTTTTCCGTACAAACGAACCTTGCATTGCTCGCTGGAATGCAAACCACAAAGGCATGGGCGTAGTCGCTAGCTACTAGCTGCATCGTGTCGTCTCGTCGTCACCCGCCGCATTGCATGCATCGTCGCTCCGACACGGAGGCAGAGAAGCCATGTAACCCTCGTGTGGTCGATCTGCAAATCCATCCATACTACTATGGGATGAACGAAAGGACCACGTACCCACCCGCCGTGGGATGAGTAAATTGCACAGAAGTACCATAATTGGGGCATTGAAAGCAGATTGGTAATTTTTACATGTCAGTATCAAGATTGGGGCGAGCCGTTGCAAAAAAAGACTAAAAGTGCGTTTTATACGTATTGACAAAGAAACTGACCGGTTGGGCCTGCCCGTCAGGCGCCACGCTGGCCAGTGCGCGCGTGCCCGCGCGCTGACTAGGACGAGGCCGGCTCGCACCTTTATAGTCGCGGCTGTGCGACCGAGCCAGACCCGACCCCGACCCCACTCGCCTTCTTCTTCCTTTCTTCTGCTCTCTGCCTCGCCGTCGCCTGCGCCCGCCACCGCCGGCCGCCACACCACGCTGCCGCAGCCATGGTTCTGGAGGACGAGAGCAGCGATGACAACTCAAGCCTCCCGTAGATATACTCCGAAACCTCCACCGATGGGCTGAACCAGGTAAGTTACTCATTGGAGCTAGGGTTAAGGTTAGGTTTAGGAAATTTGGGGATTTTTGTGTGTAGGTGGTCTTTGTTATGAGGATTTCGTTTGATTTGTTGTGTCCTCGTGCTGTGCTTTTGACTGTGTAGGTGCCTTTCTCGCTTGAGGACCCGGATTACAAGGGCCTTGAGCTAGATCTGATGGCGTTCTGCGAGAAGCATGGAAAGTCATCAGAGAGGCTTGTTGCGTTTGAAGGAACAATGACTAGGAGAAGGTTCTTAGCATGTGCAGAGCTGGTATTTTTCTTGCCTTGGTGATTAAGCACTGGATGTGTTCACTGAAAGTGGCAGAGTCTTGTTTGCCACCTGTGATTCAGTTATGTGCATGCTAAATTTGTTAGTCATATGTGCCCTACTGTAGTGCTCATTGTGGGAATGCTCATTATTAAGTTCAGTGGACTGCATTTGTGCTAAAATATATGCTCCTGTTGTGTGCACATGCTATTCATTGACACTTCTTTCCAAATGCAGTGTTGCTCAATATTAAGTTCAGTGCAGCCAGTTAGTAACTATTGATTATTGCTGACATTAGGTAGTCTCATTAGCTAGTTTGTTGCTGCAGGCTAGTGTAGTGTATTTAGCTGGGCAAAGTAGTTCACATTGTATTGCTTATTATTGTTTACAGTAGGTAGTCTCAATGGTAGGAGTAATGGTAGTGCACATTTAGGATTCCATTATATTAATGGACAATTTTTAGCAACTGTTGTTGCTTAGCACATGGCTGCTTAGCAACTGCTAAGTTGAATGGAGCGTTACTCTTCTGCCTGGTAAATATATTGATCATCCATTGTAGGATTACTTTAATTTATTTTACAATGTGCTCCTGTTGCTTAGCAAATGGCTGTGCAAATTCAGTTAATGTCAGTGCCAACATTAGGTACTGCCATGAACTAACTGTTGCTTAGTACTCTTAGTAGTTGTATTGTACTAAATGTTGCCCTTCTAATTTTTCCAGGAAGGTCACAATTGTGGGTTTGTTCAGTGGGTTGATGAGCAGTGGCCCCCAACAATGGAGAATGCATTGCTGAAGCTTTGGTCAATGGTTGAAGAGAGCAAGTGTGCTAGGGTGAATGATAATCTTGAAAGTACTTTAACTATTCACGAGTTGACAGAAGAAAAGAACAAGCTGGATGCAGACTATGACAAGTTGGTGAAAGATGTGCATCAACTTGTGTATATGCAGGAGGATAGGGTTGTGGATTTCAGTTATCTGCAGTCCAACATCACATATCAGCAGGAATGCAGAGCTGAGTTTGTTGCTGGTATGAAGGCAGCAATGGCAAAGAAAGATGCAGCTACAGAGAAGCTTCAACAGAAGTATGAAATCCTGTGCAACCTGACAAGTGCTCAAGCAACTGTCATCCAAAACCTGAAGTTGAAGAATATGAAAGAGAAGGAATTGTTGAGTGAGGCTAGGATGAATTTGAAGTTGAAGAATGCACGGTTCACACAGTTTGAGGAGAAGCTCACCCAAGAGAAGCTAGAGTTGAAGTTCCAGGTTGCTGATCTGCTGAATCTCAAGGAAAACCATAATGAAGAGAAGCAGATGCAAAGAGTTTAGGATTACTGAGCTCATGAAGGCAGAGGAGAAGCTGAAGGAGAAGATCAAGGGGATCTAGGCCATCTTGCAGAACTGAACAAGATGAATTGAGATTAGTGGGCATTGCAGACCTTTTGGGAAGGATGGTTGTGCAATGACCTAGTAACTTAGAATTATGGTTGTGTAATGTATGGTTCTAGTACTAATTGTGAACTCTGGTTGTTTATGTACCTAGTAGTTATCCTATTCATCCTTTTGTGAGAAAAGGATGGATTGTGCATTTGAACTCCACTATGTAATGTGAACAATGGTTGTGTATTTCTATAATGTGTTGAACTCCAGTAGTATCGTTTGCTTTCAATGTTAGACTGAAAATAATGACATAGTGATGCTTATGTCAGACTGAAAATGATGACATACTGATGGTTAAATGCTTAAATGCATTTGCAAAAGGAATAGTTACAGATGTTAGAGTGATGCTTAAATTCTTAAATGCATTTGCAAAAGGAATAGTTTGTTATGTTATAAAGTTGATGGCTTTAGGTGGTTCCGTCGACCCCGAGCCACCCTAGACCAAAGTTGATGCTTTAGGTGGTTCCGTCGACCCCGAGCCACCCTAGACCAAAGTTGATGCTTTAGGTGGTTCTGTCGACCCCGAGCCA
>NC_041386.1:738472279-738474653 GCF_002162155.2 Triticum dicoccoides | reverse complement strand
TGGTTCCGTCGACCCCGAGCCACCCTAGACCCTAGTTGATGGCTTTAGGTGGTTCCGTCGACCCCGAGCCACCAAAACCCAAAATGATTGCTTTAGGTGGTTTCGTCGACCCCGAGCCACCCTAGACCCTAGTTGATGGCTTTAGGTGGTTCCGTCGACCCCGAGCTTTAGTTGAAGGTTTGAAATCAGGTTCATCCTCTTGAACTACACTTGAATGTGTCCTTGTTGTAGGCCCTTTCCTAACTGGAAGCTTCTGTTTCTTCTTCTTCTTCTCTTCATGTACAATTACAGTTTCTTCATCCTGTGAAACAACTTTGTCATCTTCATCCATTTGAAAAGGTTCCTCAACCTCTGTGTCACCCTCGTAATGCACCACTTCTTGCTCCTCAGATTCTTCATCATCTGTTTCTTTCTCTTCTATTTCATCATACTCTCTCTGTTTCTTTCCCTCAGCCATCTCTATGTCATCAGCATCACCCATATAAAAAGGTGGTACATCACTGTCATCTTCACCTTCACAATCAAAACCACCACTGCCATCATATCCCTCTTCTTCTTCTATTTCCAAAACAGCTTTCAGTTTTCCTTTTACATTATTGATCTCTTGTGTGCAAACACCAGTACCATGAGCTACACTGCAGCTGCTACTCTGACTTTCAAAGGCAACTCCTTCTTCATCAACAGCATAGATGGGTGGCTCACTGAGATCATATAACACAGGCTCTTCATACACAACAGTGAATAATTCTTGCCTCTCAAATTGGCTGCAAGGAGGTGGACATGCCCTCACTAGCAAATTTATAACCTTACACTCCTCAACCTGCCTCTTTACTAATTGCAACTCAGCATTACTCTCTACCATCTCCAATCCTTCCTCCCCAAAATGTGGATTCTCAATGTGAAACAGCAGATCATATTCACTAAATCCTTGGGTTTCCATCACTGCAATCTTATTCAGGTATGTTACATCTGAACTGCAGAGCTTCAACTCAAACATTTCTGAAGCATCAAAATGGAACCTAACATCGAAAATGCCATCATACAAACTGCAAAATGAAATAACAAACAAAAATGGTTAATAAACAATTTTACTTAACAGATAGGCTAACATATAAACAAAGCTTTGTTTAAGTTAACATATAAACAAAGCTTTTATTTACCCTTACAATATGAATAAACTAAACAATTACTACAAAATCAAACAATGTAAACAACTATCTCAATGCAACCCTAATTACAGAGTGGGTACTTAACTCACAGCAAATGATGTTTTGTATTTTCAGATAAGTAGTTAACAGAATTGTCCACTAATGGTGCTCTGCTCTAGTTAGGACTCAATTAATCCACTATGCTTCTCTGCTTTGCTCTGCTCTAGCTAGGTAACACCTAATGCTGCTCTGACAATTTGGACTAAGAAATAACAATATAATCCACTAATGCTGCTCTGCTCTGCTCTAGTTAGGTAACACATAATGCTGCTCTGCTCTATTTAGGACTCATGTAATCCACTATACTTCTCTGCTCTACTTAGGACTAGCAATTAGAGTGCTAAACATGCAGGCAGTAAACCCTAACCCTAATCCCCAGTTTCAGTTAGCAAGAATGGAACAGTGGAACACTTACAGAACACCACCGAAGCCATGAGTCCAGTGATGGGCGGTGCTAGGGTTGGCCACCCAAATTCGCGCCATCTGCAGCCTCTGCTCCATAGACAACGCCGGCTCCGCAAAATCTTCGTCCTCGCTACTGTACTCCGAGCTGGAGTAGCCGCCACTGCCATCGAGGCCTAAGCGGGGGAGGTCACCGCCGCTCGCATCGCCCCGGCCATCGTCGCCTAGGTCACAGCAGCCGCGGGGGAGAGGAGGGCGCGAGGGAGGAGCAACCGCGGGGGAGGTGACAGCGCCTAAGCAGTTCGATCCATGGCTACGGCGGCTTAGTGTGGCGGGCGGGGAGGCAGCCACCGGCGAGGGTGCGAGGAGAAGGAAGAGGGCAGAGCGGGGTCGGGGACTGGCTCGGTCGCACCAGCGAGACCTAAACGGTGCGAGCCGGCCTCGTCCTAATCAGCATGCAGTCAGCGCGCGGGCACGCGCGCACTGGCCAGCGTGGCGCCTGACGGGCGGGCCCAACCGGTCAGTTTCTCTGTCAATACGTATAAAATACATTTTTAGTCTTTTTTGCAACGGCTCGCCCCCAATCTTGGTACTGACACATAAAAATTACCAATCTTAGTACCAATCTGTTTTCAATGCCTCAATTGTGGTACTTTTGTGCAATTTACTCCTGTGGGATGCACGAGTGATTGTCCGCGTGTCTAGGATTTTCGCTCGCTAGCTGTCTTTGAATGTTGGCTATTTATTTATTTTTTTGGATCTTG
>NC_041386.1:738468766-738471688 GCF_002162155.2 Triticum dicoccoides | reverse complement strand
CTCTCGTTTCTTTTGCTTTGCCGACAGCCGCTGCGTGCAAGCATGCGCGACGCGAGGGCCATTTTTCTATGGAGGCATATGCATGCATGGGCCATCTCTTTCCCGGCGGCCGAGCTCTGTGTTCTGGACTCATCTCTCCTCTCTCTTGCAAAGAGCATCTATCTATAGTCTCTCTCCTTCCCCGAGCATAATATTTTTTTGACCGAAGACCCCGAGCATAATACCACATGCATGCTGCTTACTCGATCCCTCCGTTTCTAAATGTATGTCTTTTTAGTGGCTTCAAATAAACTACAGCATACAAATGTATATAGACATATTTTAAAGCGTAAATTCACTCACTTTGCTTCGTATGTAGTCCCTTATTAAATTTTCTAAAAATATTTATATTTAGGAACGGAGGGAGTATTTTACTTGCCCCTAGCACGGGTAAGAATGGTCAATGATGCATAATACGTAGTAGGAATAAAATCTCCTCCCAAGGCCAAGCAAGAGCTGCTTGTTTCACTCACTTCTTCCTTCTCTCCTCCTCCTCCTCTTCTTCTTCTTCTTCTTCAATCACCAGCAGGTGGACATGCATGCTAGTAGCTCCCGACGAATTTCTTTTTTTCTTTTTTTGAAATACAGCTCCTGATGAATCGAGCAAGGACTAGTGCATTACTCTACTTAGTAGTGGGCATGCAGTGCAGGCACAGCTCGCTAGGCTCCACAGGGCTGGTGGCTGGCACCAAGGAAGGAAAAGGACAGGGCATGAATGAGTGTGGCCCGGCGTGCCGGCCACCCACCACACTTTAATTTGGCCACATCCTGGACGTGGACAGATGGGCGCCCCGACACGAATTCAACTCAATTCAACTGAATTCAATTCGCTACGTTTCGGGTGCAATTAGGACTCGGGTCTCTCCCTGGCTGTCAGGCTCTGGCCCTCCCTCCTCACGCGCATACTGTAACCCTATCTATCTATCTCTTGGGTGGGTTGGATCCATATCTCTCTCTTCCTCCTGCGCCGTCGCCGGCCGCATCGATCTCTCCCTTGGATCTCAGCCGCGCCGGCCATGGCTGCTCCGTCAAGTCTTCCTCTCCTCACCGCGCGCACACCTGCCGTCGCCGCTCGCACCCACGCAGGGTGCCCTACGTTTGCGTCTCGCGGCCGGTCGGTCGATGTGATCCGTCCGGCCGGACGCGATCTGATCCAGCCGGCCGGACACGGTCTCTGCTGAATCCTAGGCAAAAGCAAGAGCCAGGTTAGGTTAATTTCTAGGCGTTGGGTTTGGTCCAATTCGATCCTGTTCTACTAGTCTTCATCAGATCTTGCTTGATTTTGATTTCAAGTCATAAGCATGACGGATTATTTAGTTTCTGTGCATGTGTTGGTCTCTAATTACTCGGCCTTTGTTCTACTGTATGTATATATGTAGGTTGGATCTGCGGTCATGTTTCACTGGAAACCCGGCCGGCGGCGAGGCCACGCGCAACCGCGGGGACTCCTCACGTTGAGGAGCGGCTGCATCTCCCTGTGTATTCATGGCTGGCCAGCACGTAAGCGCAAACTCTCTGGCTAGCATCTAGCTTTTGTTTCATTTAGATTTTATTGCATCTTCATATCATTTTTTTTTCTTCCTGAGGATACTTTTCTGATGTTTGGAGAATCATTATTATCCTTGATTAATTAGAGAATGGTTATTATCCGGAGAGTTTACAAGTGATCTTTCGGGAGTATGCGACGGATTTCTTGGGAGCGGCTAATGGTTGATAAGGTGGGGAAAAGAAAGGAAACTCATATAGTCTAAGACCCTGTTCGGAATTCCGCCAGCTCCGCGAAATCAAATCCCCGGAGCTGCGGAGCCAGGAAACAGCAGCTCCGCTATTTTCAACAGTAACTCCACCCGCTCTGGGAGTGGAGTTGTAACAGGGCCTAAGAGTTCCTTTTTATTTATTTATAAAAGAATCAATCCCCCAGGGCTAGCTCCTGGTTTCATTTTCTGAAACTGAATGTTGCACACAATACCTAGTCGATCGATACCAGTGTCCTGCCCAACGCACTGCCACACGAAAACTTAAAACAAGACCAGTCCACAAGCTACAGCAACAAGCCATGAGATTAACATTGCCAACCATAGGCTAATTAAGAGTTGCTAGTTGATTGTTGGTCAATACTACTTTTCTTTTCTCAAAAGAAAAAGAAGACATGTTCCTCTCCTGTTCCGGTGTCCAGCATGTGATGCAGGTGAGGCACGATGTGGAAAGGGAACTCACTCTTTCATCAAAATCTGCCTGACTACCCACCCAGTCTTTCTCCTGCCTGCCCTTTCCAACCTACCTTTGGTTCTTGTTCTTCCACGATTCCACCCATTACAACAGCCGGAAGAGAAGAATTTTCTTAAAGAAACCACATTGTTTTTGTAACTACTCCCTCCGTCCGGAAATACTTGTCACCAAAATGCATAAAAAAGGATGTATCTCGACGTATTTTAGTTCGAGATACATCACCTTTTATCCATTTTGATGACAAGTATTTTCGGACGGAGGGAGTACTAGCTAAGTGCCCGTGTGTTGCCACGGAACCACAATAAACTAATACATGTTCACTAAGTTGAAAAATACCCATATATCACTAAAAATGTGTTAATTAAGTTTGACCTAGAATTTTAATCCCCTCATTTGTTCTACTACACAACAATTCTTAAACAAAGAAAAACTCACCACTTATTTTTTGATCTTGTTTCGTTGCCTTGTCAATATCTACAAATATAATCAGCATGCAGACAATGAGTTTATGACAAAATCATTTAAGTTAAATTTAGTAGACTACATGGGGAAATCACTCAACCAAGAAAACAATACAATCATCTTCTTTTACAAATAATACAATCATCTTCTTTTACGAGGCCTCCTCTCTCTCTCTCTCTCTCTCTCTCTCTC
>NC_041386.1:738458730-738468404 GCF_002162155.2 Triticum dicoccoides | reverse complement strand
CCGCATGGTACCGGACGCAAACCGAACCCAATGGTGGGATTGCGCGGCGCGGTGGCGGACGCAACCGAAACCTGACGGCAGGAGCGTGGGGCGTGATGGTCGGTCGTCTCGTGAAGGAAGCGTCTAGGTGAGGGGTAGAGTGATTTGTTTCCTTGGGTAGGAAAAAATGGTAGAAGGAGAGGAAACAGGAGGTGGGTTTTCCTTTGATCAACATCGGTGAGATTGGTTGTTCCTTCTATCGATGGGCAGCGAGGTAACGATACTATAAATTGCGTGTGCTACTTTTATTCCAAAATAAATTCTATTATCGGGCTTAGCATGGAATTAAATCTGTATAAATTGGAATATACATATGACGTAAGATAAGACTATAGATATTGATCCAATACAAGTGTCTCTATTACATATTTCTTGTAATTTTCCTAACATCTTAATACTCCCTTCGTTTTTATTTACTCCACATATTAGCTTTGGCCAAAGTAAAACTTTGTAAACTTTGGCAAATTTTGTAGACAAAAACATTAATATATACAATAACAAATCAATGCCATTAGATTCATTATTGAATACACTTTCACATCATATAGATTTGCTATTGTAAATGTTTATATTTTTTTCTATAAACTTGGTCAAGCTTTATGAAGTTTGACTTCAATCAAATCTAGTATGCAGAGTAAATAAAAACAGAGAGAGTACCATTCATGTCTAATTAAGTTTCATTAATTTGAAGTGGTTGTTACACTTAGACGAATAAAATTTTCTAACTGAATTTCATATGGCTTTTATTCTGACATTATTATTAATAAAATATTAAGAAAGAGTGTATCTTGAAGATCTAAATACCACATTTCTACGAATAGTTTTTCTAAGATTTGACTAGAACGGCGCTTAAAAAATGATTATTTTTGGTAAAAATGATTCCATATAGAGATTTAAATTTAGGACTTATTTTGGAGTATCAAGGAACTTCACAAGGATGGCATGGCTCATTAAAGCTAAAAAAAATAAAAAAAAATTGTAGACGGGTGTTTTCTGCTGATCTAGCCTTCAATGTGATAGTTTCTTGTAATTTACTCCTACATATTCAAACTTAACATTTGTTGAGTCCGGTGACGATTTTTGCAGGAACTAAAAAAAAAATTCTGTGACCATAGCCGTAAAAATGCTCATAAACAAAGGATAGATGGGGTGGGTAGACCGGCCCAGTAGCAATAGCCCATTAAAAAGGATCTCCCACAGCTTCAGCCTGACAACTTTGCTGTTGAGTTAGTTTGGTTGTATCTGCAGATTCCACTAGGCGCTTTCGTTTTGAACTCATCAAGGCTGACTTTTGCAGTTGGGTCAAGCTGTCTATCTTGTTCTTTTCTTGTTCCAAAGGAGAAGGTTCTGGTTTGCTCACGTCCATGGTCATCGGATTGTGATAGAGAAAGCTTAACAGGGGTGGCTTTAGGTGCCTCTGTAGCAGATTTGCCATGGTTTGCAGCCACACCCTGAGTGAATGCAGGGGATCTAGATCTTCTATCAGTTCCCTGAGACAGGTTCCTCTTGAATGCAGGGGGTAGTAGCAGCATCTTTGCTTCATCTGCTTGGAAGAGGGATGCCAATTGATGTCCCAGGAAATTTACCAGTTGGATACTGGTTGCTGGCCAAACTCCAGTAATCACTTGCTATAGCCTAGAAACATCATAATGCATGAGTTGTTATATACTACTGTGAAAGAATAACTAAACCTGAAACAGGAGGCACATCCTGTAATTTAACACAGGAAGTTGTTCACCATTATATTATTTAATTGCTAGCTGATTTGTATTAGATATTAATAACATAATACTTTGCAGTTTTTGCATCTATCTTAGCACTTTAATTTACCTCTGTGTTGTTGCAGTCACTTAACTACTCAAGCTGGAGTGCCGGAAGCAGCTTTGCCAACACTGCTGTTCAGCAGGTTAGTAATTTTGTTGGAAGAGGGATGTCAATTGATACATTAGGAAATATACCATTTGGATATTGGTTGCTGGCCAAACTCCAGCATAATGCATGAGTTGTTAAATACTACTGTGAAAGAACAGCTAACCTGAAATAGGAGGAGTTGTATAATACTACTGTGAAAGAACAGCTAAACCTGAAACAGGAGGCACATTCTAACAGTTTAGCACAGGAAGTTTTTCACCAGTATTTTATTGTATTGCTATGGTTTGGATTAGATATCAATAACATTATAGCTTGCTGTTTTTGCATCTATTCCTAGCACTATAATTTATGTTTCTGACATTAAAGCCTCGGTGTTGTTGCAGGCGCTTGTGTACCCAAGCCCAGCCACCAGTGCGGCAAGCAGCCTCGTTAGCGCTGCTCGTGTTCAGCAGGTTGGTAATTGTGCTGTAGTTCACATGAGCAGCCTATTTTGGATGTGTCACATAAGTAGTAGGTTTATTGTACTAAATCTTCCAGCCTCTGCTACTGTTTTGTTTCAGGCACGGTACTACTCAGCCGGTGCTGTGGTGATCGACGAGGAGACTGTCCAAGTGCTAATCACCGGGGTGGCCAAGTGTAATTCAGTGGCAAGCAAATGCCTTGCGGAGATCCATACGGTGCAGGATCTGCAAATCATCACCCTCATTGTCATTTTGTCTGGTATTGCGGGGGCCTGGTATGTTGGACAGCAAGTAATTGATCGAGGGTCTGAGATCCTGGGCCAGGTGCAAAAGCATGCCCCGGAAATCTTGGGCGCCGTCTGCGACGAGATGGTGTACCAGCTGAAGATACCCTTCCTTGGCAGCGGGAGGCGCCTCGTCTTGCAAGACCATTGGTTCAATGACCCGGAGAAGTCGCTGACGAGGTACGAGCAGAGGATGAGGCGTGAGGCTGCGAGGCAAGAGATGGACCGGCTTCGACTCGAGGAATTCAATCGCGCCCAGGAGGAGAAGAAGCGCGAGGCTGCGCAAATGTACGAGCAGTCCTTGGCAAGGAAACGAGTCAACGACCAGCTGCTCAAGGACAAGCTTCGTGAGGAGAGGATACGGCAGTTGACGGGACAGTAGGAGGCAGAGACAGCAGCTGAGCGGTTGTGATGGACCTGGTTTTGACATATTTTTGCCCTGGACTATTAATTTTGCTTGCTCCTCCCTTTGTCTGGTTCCAAACTGTCTGTGGAATTGACTTGATTAGTCAGCTTTGAAATGGTATACGTGGCACGTGCACAGCACAATGCAATTTTCCAAACTAAATATAATATTTATGTCCTGATGGAATGTCAAGTCTGCTCTATTGTATGATATGAACCTAGGACTGTATCTTATTGGGAATTAAGAGTCACGGAGCCAAAATTGTACTCTGTTTCGAGCAACCAATGCATGCATTTTTTTTCTTTTCCGGGAACCTTTTGTTCATCACAAGGCAAGACAGTGTATTCACAGGGCACTGCTAGGTAGTTACCGGTGAGTTGAAGCTTTCTGTATGGAACATGAGTTACTCTCAAGGGCACGGCCAAAGCTTCACCGAAGAAAGGTTCTCTCAACAACTGATGAAGCTCGGCACGGTTCAGTTAAGTTCAGTTCAGTTAGTGGATGGTGCAGATGGTCCGAGGAACGAACTGGGGATAGGTGAAGACCATCAGCTAAGATGCCGCTCCCGGAGTCGACGCCGACAAAGTTGAGTTATAATAGAGGAACCGGGGCAAAAACTTTAGTTAAAGTGAAGACCAACGACAAACACCCCCTGAGATGCTGCTCCTGGAGTCGATGCCGACAAACTTTAGTTATAATAGTAGCATGATGGCTAATGAAAATGCGAAATAAAGATTTCAGCCAGTACACATCATTGGCTGCCACAGTTAGCAGCAACGGAGTAATGACCTCCTGTCCTGCCTCTCAAGTGGAAGATGATCCACAGACATGCATCATTCAGTATCACTAATTAGAATTCTGCCAAGTCTCTGTTTCTTCTCACTTCTCAGGTTGAATTGATAGATATACCTTCTTTCTTTTTATGCAAAGCTTGTGCTGCTGTTAGATGGATCTGTGAGAAGTTGTAACTCGAGTTTGAAAGGTTTTCCTTTTCTTGCAATAATGTTGGGGTTCAGATTATTGGCTGGTACGTACTCCCTCCGTTCCAAATTACTCGTCGCTGAAATTGATGTATCTAGATTTAGTGAACAAACTCAGTACAACAGGGTACCAAACACCTTAATTCTTGAATGCCACACCAGTATTCAGTTATGGGGATGCCCTTTTTAGCTGACAGTATTAAGATTGTGGCGAGAAAGAAGAATCGCAGATTCTGAGTGGACTTTGAAATCATGCCAATGTATATCACTTAATCTTCACTGAGGGGCTATGGCCAGTGTCCAATGCACCGCCCATTGCTTCTCTGACCTTATAAATTAGTACTGTATGTGCTAGTCCCTGAACCTCCAAACAGAGTAGAAGCATTACACAGCTGCTTTTTTACAATGAATGTCTTACAGCACATAAAATCTGTCTGTTCAAGCTACGAACTGATAAGAAACTGAAACTATTAAGATCCAGAGTTAGGACTGTTCTCATTTAGTAGCACTGTTGAGCCAAGTCAAGCATTCTTGGACTAGCTATTTCTGCGTTAAAAAAAAATTAGAGTTCATCAAGAAAGTCAACAATGTACAAATATGAATTCTTCTTGCTCAAAGTTGAGGTGCATCGCATGAGTGTTTGGTTCAGGTAGTACGTCTATGTTGATCGGCCATACCTACTTTTGGTGTCATTTCTGCTCTGTTTTCACCTCTGACGCTATGTCATCGCTACTTGTTATACACAATTTTATCATTATACTGTTTGTTTGCTATTTAATTATCACATCACTTGGGACTGAAATGATGGGAGTAGAGAACTGAATGTGGAGGATGCTCGTTTCTTCGACACTAATAAGTGGAGCCTTGACCATGTGAGCGTCCAAGACTGCATAACCCATCCTGTGTTCCGTGTTCTTCAGCCTGACATTCAGTTTGATATGTGCTGATCATGGTTTGATATTGTTTAACACGGATTATTTTTTCAATATTACAAATCAATCTTCTTGTTTTCTGTTGAGAGTTCACATCATTAAAGCATTACAAATTACTGTAAACTTAACTCAACACAGATGCCCTTATAAGTTGTGTGCTAGTCCCTGAATCTCAAACAGAGTAGAAACTTTACAGCTGCTTTTTTACAATGAAGGTCTTACAGCACATAAAGTCTGTCTGTTCAAGCTACGAACTGAGAAGAAACTGAAACTATTACTCCCTCCGTAAAGAAATATAAGAGCGTTTAGATCACTATCTCTGTACTTTAGTGATCTAAACACTCTTATATTTCTTTACGGAGGGAGTAAGATGCAGAGTAAGGGCTGTACTCGCATAGTAGCACTGTTGACAAAAAGTCAAGTAATCTTCAACAAGCGATTTCTACGTTAAAAAAATTAGAGTTCAACAGGAAAGCCAACAAACTTGAGAGGTGCATCGCAGGAGTGTTTGGTTCAGGTACAGGTATGTATGTTGATCGGCTAGTCCTAGACATATTCCATGCCTATTTTTTATTGTCATTTCTGCTCTGTTTTCACCCCTGATATTATGGCATCCCTGCTTGCTTGCTTGTGTTGCAGAATAAGTCGTTCTTCTTCTCTGAAGCCAAGCGCTCTCTCGCTGACCGGAGCCGAAACGCAGCGGTCGAGCAAAAACAGAGGAGCACTCTCTAGTTGAGGAAACAAAAAACTCTCTTCTGTTCTGTTGGAGAAGTAGATAGATTCTCGCATACACACTCCATCCAGTTAATACAGTAGTAGCTGTTTTGAAATCCTTTTTATCTATTCTCCTTATGGGCGAGTAAACACATGCACTTTTCGAGTATATTTTCGTTACTCTAGTTATGCTCTCAAGCTTAGATCACTGCTTTGAATACACGCTTCTTCTATGGAGTAATGCATGCCGTTTTGTCAGCGAAATTTTGGTTCATTACTATTCACAAGACAAGCACAAAAGTTGAATCTCAAGTTTTTCTTGTGGAGCCTGAGTTACTCATTTGCTGTCAGTACCACACCCAAATGCTTCACTGAAGAACAACTCAACTGAAGCACAGCGTGGTTCGGTTAGCAGATGGTCTGAGGAACTGAACCATGAGTGGTTATTATAGTATATATGGTGGCCCTAATGCATATGCAGAATTAAGGTTTCAGCCAACTCACATCATTGGCTGACACAGCAACGAAATGACCTCTCAAGTAGAAGATTTTTCTGGAAGCATCTAGTACTTGAAGGCCAGATTTTTCTGGGAGAAGAAAAGAAAATCCAGTATCACAATTACATCGGGCAAGCTCTGGAAGATGATGTAAACAGTTAGTGCCTATGGATTTTTTTTTCTTGTATATAAAAGCACTGTGTGACTTATGTAACTGGATACCAAAAGAGATGAGCCCGCGTGTTGCTGGTTTGTGACTGGAAAGTACAGTAGTACGTAGAAAAGAAGAAGGAAAATGGCATTTGTTGCGTTGCCTGTATGGATGGAACACAGCCCAGCCTTGTTGCCATGTGTGTCCACTTGGTTTTTCTGAAGGTAATTGTCCTTCTGAAATTCCTATGCACTGTATGTTGTAGTAAATCTATTGACACTGAAGACCAATATCTCCTCTGAAAAGAGGAGGCCACAGCTAGAGTAGCATTTGCTTCAGATGAACTTTTTTTTCTTTTTCTTTTTTGCGGGTGAAGAGTAGTACTCCCTCCGTCCGAAAAAGTTTGTCCCTCAAATGGATGTATCTAACATCAAGTTAGTGCTACGTGCATCCATTCTAAGGACAAGCTTTTTCGGACAAGTGTTACAATCAGCAGAGCATGCAGCAAAAACAGAGGAGATGCTCTGTTTCAGGCAACCAATGTCTTTCTTTCCTTTTTTTTTCTTTTTTTTTTCTTCACCGATGAATGCATTGGTGGCAACACACTATGACAGTGAACCGACATGCAAATTCGCTTCATCAGCCTTGGATCATGCGTTTTGAACAGACCAAAGATGCAACAATGGATCCAAGGCCGCAGCTTGCGGAAAACCTTGTAGCATGCTCTTGTAGGAAAAGACCATGCATTGCCGCTGCTTCTTTCTTCTCTCTTATCATCTCTGTCATCTCGTTTCTGTGGCTCTAAGTTCCCCAAACCTTGCCACAATGAATTTTGAACCCAAATACCTCCTCCTACACCACACCAGTAGTAGATTTTTCATGTTCAATTGATCATCAGGAGCTGAGCACCCAAACCCTAGTTCTGCCCCTTTTATGCCATTGGATTGCAACTGCTCTCTAACATCTTGTGTTGGATCTTCAACCTTGCATAATTACTCACGTTAGCACCAGACAGACGCACACCAAGATCTAGCTCTTTCCATCGAGCCAAATCTCCAGAATGCAGAACAAGGACCATCTGTATACAAGTGTTTTTGGTCCCTGGCACCAAGCACACTGGTCCACTTTCTATCATATCACACCAGAGAACTGACCCAGCATCACTGCCCACCCAAGACATGGCCGGCCTCGCAAGAAGCCAACACAGCGCAAGTCCACGCGGTGACCATGACCCTGGCAAGCCAAGACCTCGTCGGTTTGCTCGCCTGAGGCCGCGGCAGAGCGCTCCCCTTCACAACCAGTGCACCTCCACGACGCCTCATGCCTTCCATTCCTACGCGTGCATGCCCACGCGTGACTTCCGGAGAGCTCGGGCGGCCACCATGGCACTGGCACACCTCGACGTCCCCCCTGCCTATGCCTATCCCCGAAGACTCCCGCGCGCTCCTAGATGCTACTCTCCCTCCCAGAAACTACCTCTCCAAACCACGTGAGCTCTCAAGCTCTCTTACCCCCAGGGACGAAGCTAGAAAAAATGGGCACTGGTGTCAAGCTTTGTTCACTCTAGCGTAAACTATAGCAGTGCAACATACATAATGTTGGAGTGCGCCATATAGAGAGAGAAAATATACAATGATTCAATAATAATATTATTATTACATTAAAAAAGTCATACCGAGTACTGGCTGAGCAAAGTCATAAAGCCAAAGGTTAACTTAAAGCACTTCATGTTGTTACTTTCTGAAAAGGATGAACAAAAGAAAATATCACAACAATGTTACGAAAAAATAATACAAAAAAAATATATCATTAAGCAAAAATATAAAGTGACATGAGGCTCACATTTTATAACCTCCTTTCTCAATCTTCCATCTTATTAAATAGATCAATCACATCATCATTTGTAATAGTAGAAAATATATCTTTCCCCGCATAGCAAACAGGCCTGATAGCAAATCAATCCCTCATTCAAGAACTCGACACCCATTTTGTTGCGCAAAACACTCTTGATAGTTTTCATTGCTGAAAAGCATCTCTCCACTCACGTTGTGGCAACCGTCAAAATTTGCACGAACTTTAGAAGTTGATACACCAAAGGAAAAACAAGATGCTTCCTAGTGCCCACCAACACTTTAGCAAGATCATCCATGACATCCAAATTGGCAAATCTTTGGTACGCTTAGACATTGTCAATGTAAATCCAAAGTTCCTGGACAAGATAAATCAATCGTGTTGAACTGAAATCATCAGGATAGAACTCAGCTAACTTTAATAATCTCTTCAAGTTAAAAACAGTAGATGAGTTTTTTTGGGTTGAAAGAAGCCATGTGAATAAGCAATGAATACTTTACTTCATGAATCTTTCATTGAACTCCCTAAGTTGCCGATCAATAATAGAATTAAGACACGCTATTTGGTAATGATGGAGGTTTGTTTTATTGGGTCTTTTTTTGTTGTGTACATTGGTTCTTGGAGCCTATAAGGTCCTCTAGTTAAATATATCCGTCTGATCTCGTGTTACTTCTTAGGATTCTTAGTGTTACTTCTTAGGATCAGCTGGATCAGGAGGGAGATCATCCAAATTTATTTCTGTTGGAATAGTAGTACTAACGCTTGATACATGAGTATGATCTTGTCTAAATCTAAGTGACCTTAAAGTCCCTGCTGCAACTAATAGTAGTGGTCGTTTCCACAAAAATCTGTCCATAACCTCCTAGTCGTACATGAATCAAGGGAGAGAAGAGCAAAATTTCTAATTATTCAGTTACGAAATTTAGTCTAAAAGCCTATAAGGTAATAGACATGCGTGTCGCGAAGCATACCTGGGAAGAGTCGATCTAGACTTGGTGGATTAGCACCAGATTATGCCGCAACAATCGGCTGACTGACGTCCACAGATTAGATCAAAATCCCTTTGCTTCGTTGGCCCGTCTCTCTATAATTCCACGAGGCGGCACCTGCAAGGAATTATCACATCGGAAGGGGATTGGGGAATTAGGGATTGAGAGGAGGCGACGAGACGAAGAGGGAGGAACTCGTGCGCATACAAGCGTATCTGCGTATAGGAAATTAAGGAACAAGGAACGACTGCTTTTGGGTTGTGTGGAACGACCGCATATCTTTTTAGTTTTTTTTTTGAGACAAGCATATCTTTTTAGTTTTTTTTTTGAGAAATTAGTACGAGTCTTGGGAATGGTTTTGGTTTTGAGTACTACACTCGGATACGCGATATTAGTACGAGTCTTGGGAATGGTTTTGGTTTTGAGTACTACACTCGGATACGCGATATTACTACGAGTCTTGGGAATGATTTTGGTTTTGAGTACTACACTCAGATA
>NC_041386.1:738451504-738458631 GCF_002162155.2 Triticum dicoccoides | reverse complement strand
GGATACGCGATATTAGTACGACTCTTGGGAATGGTTTTGGTTTTGAGTACTACACTCGGATACGCGATATTAGTACGAGTCTTGGGAATGGTTTTGGTTTTGAGTACTACACTCGGATACGCGATATTAGTACGAGTCTTGGGAATGGTTTTGGTTTTGAGTACTACACTCGGATACGTGATATTAGTACGAGTCTTGGGAATGGTTTTGGTTTTGAGTACTACACTCGGATACGCGATATTAGTACGAGTCTTGGGAATAGTTTTGGTTTTGAGTACTACACTCGGATACGCGAGTTATCGCGAGGCATGGCATGGGTGAACAGAGATAATACGTCGAATGTTTGTGGGTAGAGTGTGTGTTGCTTGTGAGCTCCGCTGGGATTTTCCTTAAAAAGGAAGGGTGAAGCAATATAGTAGCTGATAAATATTTTTCTCAGTGGGAACCAGGGTTATATTGAACCAATAGGAGAATCACACAAATCCTAGTCAAACAAGACCTGCACACACCATAGCAGCAAGCAAGAGGGTTGTCAATCCCCCTTAAACTCGTTACGTACTTGCAAGGATTAAATCTAATATTGGTAGATATATAAATTGCAATGTAAAATAAAAAAGTAAATACATTGCAGTAAGGTATTTTTGGTTTTAGTAATATGATTAAAGTAGACCCTGAGGCCATAGTTTTCACTAGAGACTCCTCTCTCAAAACATAGCATATGGTGGGTAAACAAATTACTGTTGGGTAATTGATAGAAAAGCACGTAGCTATGACGTTATTCATGGCATGGCAATACTCATGTATATAGGCACCACATCCGTGGCAAGTAGACTGACTCCCGCCTGCATCTACTTTTATTACTCCACCAATCGACCGACTCCTGCCTGCATCTACTTTTATTACTCCACCAATCGACCGACTCCTGCCTGCATCTATGGTATTAAGTTCATGACAAACAGAGTAACGCTTTCAGAAAGATGGCATGATGTATATAGAATAAAACCAAGCAATACGATTAAACCCTATCGTTTACCCTTAATGGCAACAATGCAAACACGTGCCTCGCTACCCCTACGATCACTGGGTGAGAACACCGCAAGATTGACCCATTACAAAGCACCTTTCCCGATGAAGATAAATAAATCTAGCTGGTCAAACCAAACGGATAGATCGGAGAGAAATACAAAGCTATAACAATCATGCACAATAAAGTTCAGTAAAGACTCAATTACTTTCAATGAATAATCTGATCATAAACCCACAATTCATCGGATCCCGACTTGGTGGCAGGGGCTGCGTCCCGATGGTGCGGGGCTAGCTTCGGCGACCGTGGCTCTCTAGCTATGGACATGCTGGGGCGGCATCTTGCTACTTGTAAACTACTTTGGGATTTCCGCCGCCGTTGATGTGCGCGAGCACGGCGGACAGAGTCTGCCCCGGCGCGCCCCACCATTGACGGCGACCCTCCGCGTTCTGGCGGTCCCCCGGCATTGGGGCACCGTTGGTGGACACCAGCTACTCAGCCCGGCGCCATTCAAAGTACAAGGTCCAGAGCGCGTGGTTGTCTGCCGCGTACCGTGGCTGCTGGCACGTTTGCTCCGGCGCCACAATCTCGGCGGCGCGTTCCGCGCCCGTGGGCACCGGAGGCATGGGGACGCCACCTGTGCTTAGACGCAATGCGCCGGGCACGCGCATGTCGGGCGGCGCCGGGTAGTTGGCCTCCTACAGCAAGCGCGCCTCCTCGTCGTGCAGCCAGCGTCGGCCGAAGCCGTTGGCCGCCGCTCCGTCGCCAGGAAACCTCTCCACCATGGCGAGTGCTTGAGGACGGCGAAGGAGAGAGGGCGCAAGAAAGGTGGTTGGCGCTTGAGGCAGACGAGAGAGATGGCTGTGGCGAGTGTGCGGCGAGCGGCGACGAAGGTCGGCTTTTATAATGGCTAGGGGGCGGTAGCAGTGTGGACGCGTGGCGGGAAAAGGCGGGACGTGCGGCGGCTCGCCATCACTGCGCCACTGGTGATCAATGAAAGGCTGACCGGCGGCAGCCTTGGCATTGATTCGCGCGAGAGCCGAGGCGATGCGATGAGCACGACGAAGCCTAGTCGCTGACTCGGCGGCCCACAGGGTGGGAATCAGATGCGGAAAGTTTTGGCACCATTTTTCTTTTCCCGTCCCAGCGTGCTGGGGTTCGGCCTAGGTCCGCCAGCGCCAATTTCGAGCCAAACCAGCGAATTTTTGGCTTTTGGGGATGCCGACTGTACGGTTTTTTTTACGCTGCCGGCGATAGAAACGGCGCCCTGGGGGGGCTCTTGGAGGGCGGTTGGAGATGCTCTGAAGCCCAAGTTACTGAAGCGGCTACACAACTGGCGGAACCTAAAGCTGCTAGTGTGACGTTCGCGGAACTGAAAGCTCAGCGACGACGTGCTCGTGGTGAGTGCTTCAAGTATGGCGACAAGTATGCACCAGGCCATAAATGTCCACAACAGGTGTTATTGTGTGTCATGGAGGAAATTTGTAATGCCTCCAATCTGAAAGTAATGCTGAACCATGTGACTCTGGCGGTGATACTAGTGAAGAAATTTTATGTTTGTCTCCAGCTGCTACGCATGGGACCACTGACAAGAAAGCTCTTGGTCTGCAAGGCTATATGGGTCAGCGTCAAGTGCTCATTTTAATCTGACTCTGACAGTTGTGTGATAATTTCATTAGTTCAGACTTGGTTGATTTCCGTACAGTTGGAGGTTCAGATTCATCATGTCAAGACAATCTGGGACAGGTTGAGCTATTCAACATGCATTCAGGTTCAGGTTCAGTTTTGAGCAGATAGAGCTTTGAGAAGCATGTCGATGGGCTCCTGATTGGTGTATGTATATCCTTGTTGTCATGGCGAGCTCGAACCCACAACTCCTTCAGGGGCAGGTTTAGTAAGCTGGTGCGAATATTTTTGTGGTCAATTCAGTTCAGGCGCATTCATGTGCACAAGCTCCTAGTAGTGGTTACATTCACTACAATCACAGTCAAGATAACCTCTTCTCTGAAATTTAGGCCCATTATTGAAGGACAACCAATTGCCTAGAGCAAACACTGGGATCACGACTCTGTTTCTTCCTTGAACACCCCTCTGCTACTGCTTGTATCCTCGATTCGAGCCACTGGTAATGAAATCGACCTATCTGGTGTGCTGCCACTTGGTTGATCGAAACCCCCCTTCTCCCAGTCCCGGGGCGGCCATTCCCTCGGCTGTCTCTCTCTGTCACCCGATCCCCTTGGTTCGGTTGGTCTGTCTCTCTCTGACAGAGCGAACGACTCAATCTCTCCACCCTTTTCTAGGGGAGCTCCTCTAGGGCACATAAGGCGCCGGGAACGCACCCCCCGCTGCCGGCCCATGTTGGGCCGGGACACTGCCTGTTTTTTTCCTTTTCTATTTTTTCTTTTTCTCAGTAATTCGGGATATCAGTAAGTTTTAAATTTCTGAAAAGTTAATAATTTTAAATAAAACAATCATGATTCAAAAAAAGATCAAAAAATTCTAAGAAAATGTTCATAAATTCAAAAATGTTCATGATTTCAATTAATGTTCACGAATTCTAAAAAATGTTCACAAATTTGTAAAAAATGTTCATGATTTCAAAAACTGATTCTTGAATTAAAGAAATGTTCATGATTCAAAAAATGTTCATGGTTTCAAAAAATGTTCTCGAATTCAAAAACATTTTCATGATCTAAAGAATGCTCAACATTTCTAAAAATTGTTTAGGATTTCGAAATAATGTTCCTTAGTTTTGAAAAATGTTCACAATTTCGGAAAAATGTTTATGAATGCTCACAATTTCAGAAAAATGTTCACGGTTTAGGCAAAAATGTTCACTATTTTGAAAAAGTGCTTGTAAGTTTTAAAAATCTTAATGATTTAAGAATGTTCACGGTTTCAAATTTTGAAATTTGATGAACAGTTTTTCAATCCGATGAACAAAAAAGGAATTTTAAGAATATTTTCTGAATCGTTGAGCATTTTTAAACATTGATGAACATTTTCTGAATTTTATACAAAAAAATGTTCACGAATTTGGGAAGAAAAGAAAAAATAAAAAAATAAATTTTGAATTCGATGAACCAATTTTGAATGTGGTGAACAATTTTTGAAATTGATGATAATTTTTTTTTAAAATTGATGAACAAATTATGAATTTGGTGAACAATTTTTGAAATCAATGAACACATTTCGAATTTGATAAACATTTTTTGAATTCAATGAACAATATTTTAAATCAATGAAAAAAAATCGAATTTGATAAACATTTTTTGAATTTGATGAACAAATTTTGAATTTTGTTGAATATTTTTTCAACCCGATGAAGAAAAAAAGAATTTTATGAACATTTTATGAATTATTGAGCGTTTTTACACATTGACGAACATATTTTTATTTTGCTACAAAAAAATGTTCACGGATTTGGAAAGAAAAATAAAAAAGAAAAAGAAAAAGAAAAGGAAAAAGGGAAACAGAAAATAAAAAAAGAAAAAGAAAAGAAAAGAACTCAAGATAAAACGAAAAAGAAAGATAAAAGGTATATGGGCCGGCCCATACGAACGCCCAGCGCGCCAGGGGGTGCGCGCCAGGTCGCTCGGCGGCGCCCTATGCGCCATATAGGAATCCCGCTTTTCTAGGGGCATCCAGGCTTTCTCATGTATGTATAGCCTAATGGGCCGGCACAAAAGGCTTAGTAAACCAGAATAGTGAGAGTTTGTTTTCTCCTGCAGTTGGGGCACGAATTTTAACGTGTGGTCGAGCTTTTCCCGTGAACATTGTTATCAATAAGCCTAGCTTTTGTTGCACAAAAAAAAGGTTGTGGACGACATAAAAAAGGGGTTGGGAGGCCCCCATATCACTATTGTTAAAGAGATAAAACATGACAAGAGTATATTTCGACAGCTGTGATTTTATGTTCGAAGGTCGAGTTTCGAATCAGGAGGCACATAATATTGTAAAATTTGTTGTATCGCTTCCTCAGGGTCGCCATGTGTGGCTTCTATCCCCTCATGACCCTCTTTGTATCTCGTTGAATATTGTTCGATTGTAATAAAGTTTGGGAGCCCTAAAAAAAATCAGATCCAATGGCCAGAAATGCCTCTATCACTAAAACGGACGGTTAGGTTTGAAGAGGACGTGACAGGGCTGGGATTAGGTTTACTGTTCTAAAATGTGGTATGTAGGCCAACCCGGTTCCCAAACGATAGTTGTAGGCAAGGCACCAATCTATCTCGCATAGGGTGTTTCCTATTCCTTTCCTGACTGTTTTTTTAATGTGTTTTTAAATTTCAATTTTTCCCATTTTAACATCGGAAATATTTATGACATTCAAAACATTTTTTAACTCGTGAACATTTCCAAATTCTGTATATTGTTTGGAAACTAAAAACATATTTAAATTCATGATTTTTAATTCACGTGTAAATTGTTCCAAATTCGAGTTCGATGGCTATTTGTCCGTTTGCCTGCATTTGGGGACAAAAAATGGGACTACGGTATTGTCTCCGACATGTACCACCCGGCCCGCAAAGAGCCCATCGGCTAATATATCTGCTGACGGGGGTGGGGCCCAAAGAGATTGCCGCAAACTTCTTTTTTGTGTGTTTTCTTTTGTTGTTTTCCTTTTCCCATTTCTAAAGTCAGAAACATTTTTTTTATTTCGCCAACATTTTTTCAAATGTGGGTACATTTATAAATCTGTAAAGCCATATTTCATGATATTTTTCGTGTGTCCCCACGGCAAAGCCATTTTTGTGTAAATTTGCCCTGTGATTGCATAGCTTGTTCATGAGTACTACGCTAGAAAATTCTAAATTTGCATGTGGGCGTGTACACTCGTACCTCGTTTCGTTTCCTCCACCCCAAAATCAATCTCCCTCCACCGATTTTTTTCATGTGTCCACATGGCAAAGCCATTTTTTTGTAAGTTTGACGTGTGATTGCATAGATTTTTGATGATTCTACGCAAGAAAATTCTATAATTGTCATGTGAGTGTGTACATTTTCCATGATTTAGTGAAGACTTTTTCTAAATTTTACCAGGTCATTGTATAAATTTTTCATGAGTTGTACGAAAGATTTTTTTTCTGCCATGAGTGTCATGGTCATTTTAATGTGTCCCCATGGCAAAACGTCATCTATTTTCCCCGCGCCCTATTTTTCAAGTCTGCGAACATTTTTCTTACATTATATTAAATTTGACACGTTTTACATTCCACATGGAAAATTTAATCACAACCTACGCAAAATATTTATTTTTCACATCTCTACTATTAAAGGGCTGTTCGTATGTCATTTCGTTTCCTCCAGTCATGAATCTATCTCCCTCCGCCAATTTTTTTCCAAAACTATAGCCCACCTCCGGCTTCTGGTTCCATGTACCTGTTTTTTTCATCTGTCCCCACGGCAAAGCCATCTTATTTTTTGTAAATTTGCCATGTGATTGCATAGATTTTCCATGGTTCTATGCAAGAAAATTCTATAATTGTCTTGTGGGTGTGTACATTTTCCATGATTTAGGGAAGACTTTTTCTAAAATTTACCAGGTCATTGTATAGATTTTCCATGAGTTGCACGAAAGATCTTTTCTGCCATGAGTGTCATGGTCTTTTTAATGTGTCCCCATGGCAAAATATCATCTATTCTCCCTGTGCCCAGTTTTTCAAATCTGCCAACATGTTTTCTTACATTATCTTAAAATTTGACACGTTTTAAATTCCACATGGAAAATTTAATCACAACCTACGCAAAATACTTATTTTTCACATCTCTACTATTAAAGGGCGGGTCGTATGTCGTTTCGTTTCCTCCAGCCATGAATGGATCTCCCTCCGCCAATTTTTTCCCAAAACTATAGCCCACCTCTGGCTTCCTATTTTATGTACCGATTTTTCGTCAACAATTCCTCTCACCCATCACCTCTGCGCCTATGGACGCACAAAGAGTTGGGGAAACCAACCCACTCCTCC
This sequence comes from Triticum dicoccoides, assembly GCF_002162155.2. Taxonomy (NCBI): domain Eukaryota; kingdom Viridiplantae; phylum Streptophyta; class Magnoliopsida; order Poales; family Poaceae; genus Triticum; species Triticum dicoccoides. The sequence goes on along the minus strand of NC_041386.1, from coordinate 738,451,638 downwards.
TTTCTCCCATGACCCCCACACACGCACGACTTGTTAGCCCCCCCCCCCTCCCAACACACACGCACGCACGCGTGCTACGGCTCAGTGGTGAATCTAGGAAAAAATGTATGGGGGCTGGGCTGCCTGGGTCATGT
>NC_041386.1:738444478-738451325 GCF_002162155.2 Triticum dicoccoides | reverse complement strand
CTGTTAAAGCCCCCTAGTAGATCCGCCCCTGCTACCGCTGCCGCTGTCGCCGCCACCACCACCTACCCTCCTTCTCAACTCTCATCCTCCATTCTGATCCTCCTTGCCAGCCAAGTATCCTCCTACGCATGGTCCCTCTCAGACAAGCACCACTGGTTTTATCTAACTTTTGTATTAATTTCAGTGGTCTATCTTCAATTGTGATTTCTGTCATGAGTTTAAAAAAAATCAGAGTCTTAGTAGTTTCCTTTCGGATAGATATTCCCTTGGCTCTACCATGTGTTTCTTTCTATGATAATTTTTCTTTCCTAGAACTGCATGTGTTAGTTTATTTTCCCTTGTGTTGTACCGAGAGATTTCAAGTTTCCCATAAAAAAAAGAGAGATTTCAAGTTTGGAAACAAATTTCAAATATCTTGTTCACCCCCTCTTTGGTCGATATACTCTCGATCCTACAACATTCTTTAGTAAGAGTCGAGGTTTGAGAATAATTTATTCATATTTTGGAAACTACTCACATGTGTTCCAAAAGAAGGTGGAAGTGTCTCGGAAAATAGTAGCGTATTTTTATAATTTTTGTAAAATAAGAAAAAAACTAAAAATAACAAAAGGAAACAAAAATAAATAAAATACAAGGCAACAAGAAAGGGAAAATGAAAAAAAATGGAAAACACAGAATGAAAATAAATAAAGCCACACAAATAAAAACCAAAAAAATAAAACCGAGATAAAAAAAACAAGAAAAGTGGCACACAATAGACGAACGAACCAACCATCTCGCAATATGGTGTTTTATCTTCCTTCCCTGACCGGTTTTCCTATTTTGGTGTGTGTTTTTCTGTTGGTTTTTCTTCTGCTTTTTAGTCTCAATTTCCCTTTTCCCATTTTAACTGTGGACGTATTCTTAAAATGTATTATGTACGTAATTCATGAACATTTTTATTTGTTTGAAGAAAAAAAATCTTAAGATGTTTTCAAGTTCGCGTGAAAACTGCACTTTTACCGAATTCGAGTTCTCGTACATGTACCGGTCGGCCCATGAAGAGCCCACCGGCTAATATATACTCCTACCTCTTTCTCAAAAAAAAATATATATATACTCCTACCAGCAGGGGACGGGACGGGGTAGTCACCCGTCCGCTGCTTCCAGAGACATCGCCTTGCCGGAGAGAGAGAGAGAGAACCCTAGCAACCGCCGTACAGCGCCGTCCACCGCCGATCCGCCACCCATGGCGCTGCGAACTCTGGCGGCGAGGGTGCGGACTTCGAGCGCCGCGGTCCGCCTCCAGACGCCGGCCGTCGGCCGCCCCAACCTCCACTCCGCCGCCCGCCGCCTCTCCCCTCCGGCCGGCGGCCCTCCCCGCCTCACCCCCAGCAGGAATCTGGTACGTGACACTACATTACTCAGAGCCAAGATTACATTGAGAAAGCGTCAAATTTGGCAGACTAGTCGGCACTCCCGCAATCACCCTGTTCCTGGTTCCCCTCTCTCCTAGCCAACGCAACCAGTCCTTGGTTCTCATGAGATTGTAATCTGGTAAGAATAGTCTGAATATCTCTGACCAAGGGGAAATAAGCAGAACGTATTTCCATCCTTCCTCTTGTATTTGTTCTGCTTCGTAGCTAGGCCCTTGGAAGGCACTCTGCAACCAAATAAATATTCTTATCTTTATTCTTTTCATCAGGTACTTACTTGGTTTCCTTGCTTAGTACGTATTAGCTGCTAGCTAAGCTCGTAGGCGCTTTGGACACTAAAATTTCCATCCTTTTCATATGCCAAGCCACAGCCTTCGGAAGCATGCATATTTAGGGAGTTTGATATTACAGGTTGCATCCACATCCAAAGGTTGGAATATCTGTCTGATCAATTGATTTTGTTTTCCCACGAATTAGTGCCTGGAACTGGAATCATGACTTGGTTAACCCACCTCAGTCTAGATCTTCTCTTGAACGTGGCCGACTCGACCCCTTTTACCAACTGTCTCTCTGAATTTTGATATTCTTACCATCACCTACTCCATATTATTAGTCCTTTCTTTAGGAGTTTACCATCAACTCAGTCGAGAATCCCACCGGAAATTTGAACGATACCTGTCGGATAAGTGGGGAGGGCTTGAATTACAGATTTCACATGAACTTCTTTAGCTGCTGCATGGGGGATGAACTTTTCTGAGCAGTCACTACATCTCTTACCAAGACTATCCATGATTGGTTGGAATTTGTCATCCTTCATCCTCCCCTCTAGACTAATAAGGCCCACGTATTTGCTCTCAAAGGTGACTGATTCCACGTCCAAGACATCTCTGATCCATGGTTTACGAGTCGACAAGTCGTTCCGAGGTTGAGACCCATAGACTATCGTGACAATTCTGATGCTGAAGTTACGACTCATAAACTAGTCGACCCAAGTGTAGTCGGCCCTGGAGTTGCAACTCATAGACTAGTCTATCGACTAGTCCTTTGACTCGTAATCCATGTCTAATCTCCTCCCTAGTTTGTTCCGAGCAAACCTCACTGAATAGCAACAAACACTTACTGTTGCTTAACAATTGTCCCGTGCCCCTCTGAAATTTCTCCAAGGCTTGTTGGATTACATGAGCCTGCTCCACGGTTGCTTCGAAAAACAATAGGGAATCACCTGAAAATACAAGGTTAGAAATACCTGGGCTGTCCTGAGCCACTTTAATAAGGGAGCAAGCTAGCACCAGCAACTGCTTTGTTCAGAATGCTCGTCAGACCATCCGCCGCAAAGAGGAATAGGTACGGACGTAGAGGGTTTCCTTGCCTCAGCCCCCTAGACGGATTGAAAGGTTCAAGGAGTTCTCCGTAACTCCGTAGCATCGGACCGCATACCTAACAGAACTGAAACACTTCATGACCCAATCCACCCATCTCTGGTCAAAACCAATCTAGTGAGAGCTTCCAGTAAAAATCTCCAATCCACCCTTCATAGGCTCTAGCCAGATCCAGCTTATACCCACAATAAGTGTTGTGCTAGTTCCTGTTGTGTTGAATTTTATGAAAGCATTCAAACACAATAAATGCGTTATCCTGTATCATTCTGCGGCTTCTGCCAGGCATGAATGCACTATGGGTCTCTGATATAAGCTCATCAAGCAGGGGGCAGAGCCAGTTAACCAGACCTATAGAAATCAGCGTGTAAATCACATTGCAGAGGCTAAAGGTGCTTTAAGCGGCCCAATTTGAAATAGTGCATCACCTACTTCCTTCTCCGAGAAAGTTTTTGTCATTTCTCCACTAACCTTCTCAGTCAGGAGCTCAATAACCTCATGCGGAACCACAACTTCATCCTTAGCATACAATTTCTTAAAAGAGTCAATAGTTAGCTTCTGGATCCCCACCACTTCCTCAACCCAAGTGCCCTTATCACCTTTTCGTCTACTAATGAAATTCTTCTTTTTCTGCCAAGTATCCTTTCTTTGGAAGTACCCTGTATTTCTGTCGCTCTGTCGCCCTCCATCATCCATTCAACCTTGACAGTTGCCTATTCATAATTTCCTCCCTAAGCAGCATCTCATCCAACTCCCTTGAGATTTCATTCTCTTCTGATTTTCGGTTGAAGGTGGTTGCTTCCAAATGTTCCCCAGCTCACTTCGAAGTACTTCACTTCAATCTGTTTTCTAACTGAACCAAAATCCGTATGGGCCCAATCTTGAAGTGCCTGCTGCATACCCATGAGTTTAGGTGACAGGCCACCCTGTGAATTGCTCCTTTTCCCAAACTGAATTTACCCCACATTAACTCATATAAGGAAAAGAGTGTGTCTTCCTTTTGTGCTCCTTTTCCCCAAACACAAGCAGCAGCAGCAGCGGCGGCGGCGGCAAGTGGTCAGACCTGGACAAGAATAAGTGATGGAACCTAGCATTTTGAAACATTCTGGCCATGCTACCTCTCTGTCAAGCCTTGTGTTAATCTTGTCATATCCGAACTGCTTATTGTCGTGTGTCCAATCTTTAGGACTGTGATTTGCAATATGTTTGTTGTTATATTCTGAAGTCAGCTGTCTCTGTTTTCTACCAGCTCAGAGATTTTATAATAAGAACTCAAAAAGAAATCTGGGCTTAGCAGTTTTGGCTCATAATATTGGTTCTTATTTTTTCTCACTCATTGGTGGGTTGATCAATCAGGGAAGTTCTCCACGTGAAGATGCTGCTCGGAAGATGGTGCTTGAGACTGCTGCCACACTTGAACATCTGGAGAAGACTTACGAAACGTTCAAGTGAGAATTATTCTCTTCGTTCAAGTTTTTATTTTTGTTTCTATTATAACATTGTCATACAGATCAACTAATGGTGTTCCTTTTTTCTTTTCTTGTTCTTTTAAAGGGCACGCGTTGGATTACTAGAGAAGGCAGCCACGTTTCTGAAGTGGTCGTGGGCTTGCATTATCCCTGTGCCTTTGGTTTACGCCATTGCGCAGCATTATTAGGATAAAGAGGAACTGGCCCTTGTGATTTGAACCGGGTTATTTAATATCTGTGGTCTTTATCATCAGCTGTACTCATCACACTACTCAACCGTGTCATGGTTATGCTAAGTGCATCATCAAAAATGCCACTCTAAAACGTTACTGTACCATATTGACAGCCAGATTTGCCTGATATGTATGCCCTTGCACCCACCTGTTATCAACACTTCTCTTCTTCTATTCTATCTGACAAGGGGACCCACAACGTCGGATTATCTTGGACGCGTGCTCGTTCCCTGGATGCAGCACAAAATCTATTGTTCGCACTAGTAAGTGTGCAAATGATTCCTAAAGCTCACAGTTTCAATCCGCATATATCTACAATCATGCATGTGCAATGATTTTGTAGTACATCCGTGCACCCTTCGAGTTTAAATCTTGATGGGATCTAATGCTTCGCAAACTTGCATAAAGCATAAGATTTATCCCTTGGTCATGCAATAAAATACGTGTTTAACTTGTGATGCTTATGTGCTTGTTTTTTCTGTTTTTGCAACTTAGAGATGCTTATGTGCTGTTTTTTTTTCTGTTTTTGATTCTCATGGTCTAGAATCAACGAAATTTACATTTGAAAAATTAAATACTCCCTCCGTTCCACAATGTAGTGCATTTTTTTAAAGTCAAACTTTATAAACTTTGACCAAGTTTGTAGAGAAAATCATATACATCTAGAATACCAAATACATATGCTTAGATACATCATATTCTTTCTAGAAAACCTATATGCACTACATTATGAAACGGAGGGAGTAGCTTGTATCCATAGATAATCTGGCGTAACATAGATAAATGAAAAAAACACACAAAAGAAACAAAAAAGGGCAACAAGAAAGGAAAACAGAAAAATCTGAAAAACAAAAAATGAAATTAAATAATGTCAAAAAGAAATAAAAACCTAAATAAAAATAAAATCAGACATAAAACTACGCCAAAAAAATGGACGTGATGACGCAATAGCCGAAAGAACCGTTTATGACCATTTTTTTAGTCTAACCATTTATGAACTGCTTCGCCCGTCCTCTGCTACTGGTCCGGCCCACTTCCCAAGCAACGACGGGCGCCCCTATGTGCACTTATAGCGAACCCTCGCATCAAGCCCAAATGGGCCAGCCCAGGTGCGCTGGAGGCTTCTCATTTTTTCCCTATTTTTTCACGTTTTTCTTTTATTAATTCCTTTTTACTTATTTTACGCTCCCAATAACTATAAGCATATATGTTACAAAAATATACTTTCCGTGATGTTTTAAAAAATGTTAATCATGCATTCGAACAATGTTACATGTGTATACAAAAAATGTTGACCATCTATACAAAAAATATGGAATGTGTGAAAAAAGTCGATCATGTATTTAAAATTTTCAATCAAGCTTTTGCAAACAATGCTAAACAAGTGTTTGAAAAATGTTAATCAAACATTTCAAAATGTTAAATGTGTATAAAAAATGTTGACCATGTATTACAAAATGTTAAACTTGCACTTAAAAATGTTAAATGTATATATAATTTTTGGCCATGTATTAAAAAATGTTAAGCTTGTATTTGAAAAATGATAAATGTGTATAGAAAAAATGTTGACCATGAATTAAAAAATGTCGAACTTGTATTTGAGAAATGTTAAATGTGTATAGAGAAAATGTTGACCATATATAAAAAATATATTAAACTTGTAATGAAATACGTTAATAAAGCATTTTTGGAAAAAAAATATGTGTCCAGAAAAAATCGTGACCATGTATTCAAAATATGTTAGTCTGGTATTTCAAAAGTCTTAATCAAGCATTCAAAAAATGTTAAACGTGCGTGCAAAATGTATTGGATGTATACAAAAAATGGGTATATAAAACCCAAGAGAAAATAATGAAAACCGATGACAAAGGAGAAAGAAAACAAAGAAAAGAGAAAACCCATTGAAAATCAAGAAAACAAAGAAAAATAATTAAAAAGAAAGAAACCAAAATAAAATACCCAGTGAAACAGAGAAAATAACGAAGTAAAACCCATGAAAAAAATGAAAAGGCAGAAAACATGTGGGAACCGGCTCGTTTCGCCTCAAGTAGGTCGGGCCCTACTACTTACCACAACAGAACGAGGGCGTAGTTGATAGCAGCGATGGTCGACATCCAGAAGACCATGGATAGATCCCTGTGTGCTCTCCTTTCTTCTCTATTTCTTTTAGGTGTATGCGAATGGGCCGGCCCGTTACTGTAGACGCTTAAGGCGAGAGCTTCTTCCTTCTCGCTATGAGCGAGATATAGTCGCCGCGGGCATAGATCTATCTTGCAATAGGGTGTTTTTCCATTGTGCGCATGGGTCGAGGGATAATGCTAAGCATACACTCTTAGAGCATCTCCAGCCGTTGT
>NC_041386.1:738429386-738443934 GCF_002162155.2 Triticum dicoccoides | reverse complement strand
GTCCACGAGCGTGTAGCGCGCAGCGAGGAAGCCGCCGGGCCGGTGACGATGTTGAGGAGGCCCCGGGGCAGAGGAGGAGGTCCAGGCCGTCGTCCCTGTGCCGGAGTGACGCCATGAATAAGAAGACGAGCAAGAGGTCAGGCTCTCCGCCGCGCTGCGGGAGTTCAGGCTGGCGGCCAAGGCGAGGGACAAGGAGGGGCTCCTTCAGATTCGCACCAGCCGCTGAGGCTCCGGCAACGGCGAGCGCACCGACAGAGCATCGACGGAGCGCAGTGTAGCTGGCACGAGCGACGACCAGCGTGCGACACTGCGGTGGCAGGGACGCGGCGTCGATGCAACCGGGCGTGCCGATGGTCCTATTCTTGAGTTGGTGAGACCGATAGCAACCAGGGGAGCCAGCCGCGGCGGCCGTCGTTTCCCGAGCTGGGCGCTCGCAGTGGCGCTTGTGCTCGCCCTGGCGTGCGTGGTAGCGCTCGGGACGGCGCCGACCATCTGTTGCTGCACCTACGCGGTCTGGTTGTGCGGCCGACTGCGATGGGAGACCGGGGCAGAGGAGGAGGTCCAGGCCGTCGTCATCCTCCTCCTCCCCCGCCTTCGTCGCGCCAGCATCACCAGCCTGCGGCTCGTCTTCCTCCTTCACGGTGCCCCGGGCCTCGCCCTTCTCGGCTGCAGCGGCGCCCGCCGCCGCCGGCGGCTGATCCACGGTGGAGGCGGAGCTGGAGAACGCAGGGCGGAGGAGCGGCGAGGCAGGGGGTTTGGAGAGGCGGAGAGAGCGGGGGAGGACGCGGAGGCGAGGCGGCGAAGGTGGTGGTTGGCCGCCATGGCGTGCGGGGGAGGCCGGGGCAGAAGAGGAGTAGGAGACAGCGGTGGAAGGTGGGCGACGGGGTGGGTAGGTGGAAAGAGAGGAGAGAGAGGGATTTGCACGTAAAAAGGTAGCACCGGTGCCCCCAGCTCGCCCCAAGCGCGTTGGGTTTCCCATGGAAGCGCCGGCCGTAACTTTCGTCAAATCCAGCGAGAAAGGAGGTCTTGGGTGCATGGCTGGGGCGATTTTTTTTACAACCAGCGCAAAAAGTTTGAGCCTGCGAAGGCTGTTGGGGGGTCTAGTGGAGATGCTCTTAGATGCTATGGGACATATATGGGCTGGCCCATTTTACTATGTTTTGGTGTGCTAAAAAATATTGTGTTTTGGTTCCACCGGTAAGGTTTTAGGAGCTTCCCTGACTAGTTTTTTTCCTTTCAACTTTCTTCTGTTATTTTTTATTTTATTTCATTTTCTCCATTTTAACATTGCAATCATTTATGAAATTCAAAAAAATTATTTTGCGAACATTTGAAAAGAATTGGATATATTTTTAAATCAAAAAATATTTTAAAATTCGTGTTTTTTTTCATATTCCTATGTAAATTGTACCGATTCATGTTCGAGGGGTATTTTTACCTCGGGTCGCATTTGGGGACAAAAATGGGACTTCATTTGGTATTGTCTCCTACATGTAGCACCCGACCCGCAAAGAGCCCATCGGCTAATATATCAGGGGACATGGATGGCCACGGGGTAGTAGCCTTCACAGACATCGCCACATGTTAGAAATAGTCTACTCTATAAGTTGTTAGGAAACTAGATAAAGTGTTTTACTACACTAATAACAAGAAGGTAAAAATAGGAATAAAAATATACTACGCTAGTGGTGAAGGTGCTTGAGTAGTAAAGTGTTCTCTAGGATTCCGAAGTCATTACCACAAATATGACCTGCGCATCAAGTGCGGAGCAAACACTCTCTATCGTATCCTATATCCACTCTTCATATGCATAAGTGGGCGGTTCCGGTACAGAATATGTTCTACTCTAACATATACTTCATGCCACATACGCCACGAACCGTAGCTTCCGCATGTCGGTTATCACATATGGTCAATTAAGAGTTTCCCCGTGGACGCTGCTAGATATACCTGAACTCCCCTATTAACTTGTTAACTTGCAAAGACTAGGATTGAGGTTTTACTATCACCTCGAATTCCCTCAACATCATAACATGTACAGTGACAGTAGGTCCTCCACGGCCAATCATGGCAATAGTGCAAGCGAAGCCTCCTCTCAACACTCGTTAGAATACTAACTCAAACATGAACAAGAGCATATTGGATCACATGGAAATCATAATAATTCTAATCATAAAGTAGTTCATTTGTATCCTTGAGAACAAGTACAACTACTCAAACAAGTTAATGGTACACATAGAGGAGATGGTGAAGTTACAAGCTGGCATCGAGTCGGTGGAGGGAGGAGGCATGGCGGTGATGATGGCGATGGCAGCATCGGCGATGGTGGTGATGGAGATGGCACCGCTGGCGTGGTGGAGAGGGCACCGACCCGAATGCCGGTGTTCGCATGGTGGAGCCCCCTCTTCTTCCCTTGATCTTGTCCCTCTTCTATGGTGGTGGATGGAGCAGCAATGGAGATGGACTTGGATGTGATGGTGATGAATTCCATGTTGTAGGCTGCGACTAGGGCTGAGGATGATATATAAGACGCCTCCCTAGCTTCCTCCCTCGATGGGTTGCACCCAAGGGCACTAGATGAGCCAAATCCTCTCACAATCTCTTCCTGCAAGCCAAGGATCTCATGAGATCAAACAGGACGAAATCGATGAAGAATCCCATCTGAAGGGAAACTTTTGGAGTTGTGTGGAAGTTACATGACGAGCCATACGACTATGGATGGTCATATGGCACGTCGTCTTCTCTCCTTCCTTCTCTGGTAAAACGGTCGCCATTTCTTCATACAGACTCCGATTTTGACGTTCTTGGGCTCGTTGGATTTGTGAGAACAACGTCGATCCATTTCTGATTTTAGATCTTGATTTTTGAGAACTTTGTAAAATTGAACTTTTCTAACCTTCGAAATGACCAAGTCTCGCCCGTGGGTGTCTCCGTATTGAACCCATTTTTGATCCTTTCATCGTGCTTGGTCCTAGGTTGCTCCAAATCACCTGTAGACACAAAGAAACATAGAAAACCAATAAAATTAAATAAAGTACTAAATGTGCAATGCTCATAAGAAAAATATTAATGCCAATAATGATGCATAATGGACAACTATTTGGTTCAATGGGACATGCTATATGAACAGAACATGCAACAAATAAGATCTAAAAATGCGTAAAATATAGAGCCATCACATGCATAGCGTAGCTTTACTCTTGTCTTGCTTAGCTTTGCTTCTGTTTAGCTTCCGCATCTTTCAAGACATTGCCTATTTCGAAGACATTCATAAAATCTCCCATTCACCCCCTCTAGTCAATAACTAGCATTTTCACTTAGTGCCTGACATATCCGTGATACGATGGCCAACTTTACCGTTGAACCCTTATAAACATATTACTAAAGTTTTGGTCAATAGGATCTGTTGGGTTTAGTCTCATATCAGTTGTGGGAGGAGGCAGAACACGACTTATAATAGTGGGGGCGTCCCCTCCTATCAGACTAGTCTTGCCTCTCATAAGTCTGTGTATGTCTCTAGTTGGGCCTGGTTGGTGGGCCAAGAAGATTGTGGAGCGGGCCTATGATGCATGTGGGTCAGAAATGATGGTTAGTGGACCCGGCATTGCGTAATTGATATTAGAGCTCAGGTGCCCGAAATAAATCCTAATGTACTCACGGGTGGCTGGTCATGGTTGGTGGGCTGGAAAAGTTGATGTTAGGGGGCCCATGGCGACCGATGTAAGAGGGGAGATTGTCGTGTTTAGTCCCACATCAGTTGCGAGACGAGGCAGAACATGCCTTGTAACGTTGGGGGTGTTCCCTCCAATCAGACTAGTCTTTTCGAGGAGAGGGCTCAAGGCATGTCATAAGTTTGTGTTGCTCTCCGGTTGGGCCTAGTTGGTGGGTCGGGACACTCGTGGAGCGGGCCCATGATGCATGTGGGTCGGAAACGCTGGTTAGCGTACCCGGGATTGCACAACATGGTCTTTGTTTTTGCCGACAAGTTGATTAGTCGACATATAAATGATTTTATCAAAAAGAGGAATATCATGGATGTGGTTCTTTTGTTGCATGAGATTATTCACCATACCTAGGCCAAGAAAAAAACATGGATCGTGTTGAAACTAGATTTTGAGAAAGCATACGATAAGGTCAACTAGAACTCCATTTTAGAATGTCGCGAGCTTCATGGTTTTGAACCTACATGGTGTAGTTGGAAATCCTCCATAATGGAACAGTTAGTGTAAAATTCAACAACACTGGGGATTACTTTCAAAGCCATAAGGGCGCATGACAAGATGACTCTCTATCTCCCTTTTTATTCAACTTAGTTGTTGAGTGCTTGGCTAAGATGGTCATTAATGCCTGGAAAAACAATTTATTAACCGGGTTAGCCCCTGATATGATTAATTATGTCTACTACGCAACCTTCTTCTTGTAGATGTTGTTGGGCCTCCAAGTGCAAAGGTTTGTAGGACAGTAACAAATTTTCCTCAAGTGGATGACCTAAGGTTTATCAATCTGTGGGAGGCGTATGATGAAGATGGTCTCTCTCAAACAACCCTGCAACCAAATAACAAAGAGTCTCTTGTGTCCCCAACACACCCAATACAATGGTAAATTGTATAGGTGCACTAGTTCAGCGAAAAGATGGTGATACAAGTGCAATATGGATGATAAATATAGGTTTTTGTAATATGAAATTATAAAAACAGCAAAGTAACTAATGATAAACGTGAGCACAAACAGTATTGCAATGCTTAAAAACAAGGCCTAAGGTTCATACTTTCACTAGTGCAAGTTCTCTCAACAATGATAACATAAATAGATCATATAACAATCCCTCAACATGCAACAAAGAGTCACTCCAAACTCACTAATAGCGGAGAACAAACAAAGAGATTATTGTAGGGTACGAAACCACCTCAAATTTATTCTTTCTTATCAATCCATTGGGCTATTCCTATAAGTGTCACAAATAGCCCTAGAGTTCGTAGTAAAATAACACCTTAAGACACACATCAACCAAAACCCTAATGTCACCTAGATACTCCAATGTCACCTGTATTTTGTAAAGCCTAATAGGTTTTGAACCACATTTGAAGTGTACATGCAGAATTTCGAAGTGCTTGCTTCTAGGTCTTCCACAAAGAAGATAACAAATTTGTTGGTAAAATTTGCATAGGGGTAATGCATCCTCCGACTTCCACATCAAGGTTATTACATAATGTGGTCGGGCTATTCATCTTCTGCAAGGACAAAATCTCCAAAGACACTGATAACCATACGACAAGTATACTCTTGATCTTGGGCAGTCTGACATTTCAAGTTCTTTCAAACAGTTAAACATATGAGTCTCTCCACAATATTTTTCTGCGCACATATCCAGGATTGGTAACTCAATCAACATCGTCTCCTACAACCATGGGAAAATTTGCAATGGGGCAATGCATCCTCCACATTCCACATCAAGGTTATTACATAATGTTGTCAAGTTATCCATCTTTTGTAAGACCAAAATCTCTAGAGAGACCGAGAGCCATATTATAGGGATACTCTTGCATTATGGTTTTCAGACATTCTTAGTTCCACAGGCAGTCAAACTTATAACCAAGTGCCTGAATCACTGCTTAACCATGATAATGGATGTCTCATATCGCATAACATACGCCACACAATCCTGATACACCAGACAAGCACTTCAGGCATAAATATATAATACATGCCATGTAGATAGATAAAACAGATCAAGGCATAATCACTTCTCCTCTAACTGGTGATCGATCACTTTCAGGATAACAGCTGCGGTGGGAATAGGCATAAGAAGCTTGAAAGACCATCTCAGACACTTGTTCACCTTCCCGAGAAACGCAATGCGCGACCTTCAGAAAGAAGGAAAAGGGGTTGGCATCATTTCACTTGAGAAATCATGCAACAACAAACTCTAGTTCCATACCTCATAAATTCCTGGTGTTTCTTCACTCGATCAAGTGTAGCTAGATTCTCTTGGTACAGCCTCATCGCACTTTCCCCATCTTCCTGTTCACACCAAATTAGTGAAAAGAGAACATTAGTTTGCGACGAAAAGAACAAGTGAATAAGGAGGCAAACATGCTACTGAACGTCATCTTCAATCATATCATGTCTCGGAATTACAACATGACAGGATATACTGAAGCAGGTCTGATTTCTGCAATTATATATAACCTGCAACACAGTGGAAGTAGTTGCAAGCTAATGTGGTCTTTCTTGCGAACAAAACAAAAATAGGCTATAAGCATGATTCTTTTGAAATAACATATTGCCATATGTTTGATCTAGCTTGTAGCTACCGAACACATCTTTATTGGCAACAGAAAATCACTTATGATGCACCTAATGCAGCGAATTATTTGTATGACGCGAAGAGACCTATCATCAAAATGATAAGAACTCGTATATGCATGAAGCCTACATAATACATAATATATACCATAATAGCAAGGGAGCTCCTGTACACAGAAACAAGTGAGCTCCACGACATGAACAAAGTAAAAACTGGTAGTTCCATACTTGTCCAATGCCTGAGAGGGTCAATGGATACGAAGAGTATAAATTTACTTTTCTTGTAAGTAAACCTGTTGTCGATCCTCACTGCTCCATTAATGTTCCCCTAGCATGTGGGGGTCCCCTTGTTATACTCTTTATTTATTTCTGTACCATTAGCAATGTAAGCACCAAAATCAGGTTTTCATTTTGCTTGATTGCTTCGGTAGCCGTATCAAAATGTATATGTTATAGCAGTTCGTTGCGAATATTATACAAATTTCATACACTTTTGGCAACATATTATATGATTTATTGGACTAACATATTGATCCAGTGCCCAGTGTCAGTTCATGTTTGTTGCATGTTTTTTGTTTCGCAGAATATTGTAAATTTTCTCACCCGCCTAGAGAATGTTGAAGAGTACACTGCGCCTCATACTACAGAGAATATGTATTTCTGAATGTCGAAGAATATAGTGCATCTCATACTACAGAGAACACACATATTTCCCTTGTCTTGGTCATACCATGTTTGAGTGAACGGCGGCCCCAAACTTTACTAGACTGCAAGATAAACTAGGTTCAGTGAAACGGCTCAGTGCACCATACAAGAAACTAACGACAAGGTTCCGGTGCTTCCAAATGTGTCAGCGGCATAGGAGAACAAAGGCATTGGCTGCAACCTGCAACAGGGGCGACGGCCGCAGCCACAGTCCACCAGGTGGTGCTCGCGGACAGTGGCACCGTCGGGGACGTGGACGCCGATGCTCCACCGGAAGGAGGCGGCACACCGACAGTCGAAGATCAAATGGTCAGCACTCTCCAGAGGGGCATGGCAGATGTCACACCCAGCCTCACACTCTTCTACAATCTTATTTTTGAGCAGCAAGTCTCATGTGTGGATACTCGCCTGGGTGAGGATCCAGCCGATCTTGTACCAGGACTTTCAGCCTGGGTTTGGAACCCAATCTACCCATACTAAATACTTGAGCAATCTGCATGACACCATATTTAGAAAACCATATACCATATGTCCCAGCATTCTGCATGATGCATGTGCCGTTTGAATTACCCATTCTGCATGAGAGCAAATTAATTAGAAACGCACTAGTAGTAGCTAGTGACAAATAGCAAACTTAAAGAGTGCATAGTTTTAGCTACGGGCAGAATCATTTTGCTGTCTCCCCTGAAAAGAATAAAGATATAATCATGCTCACTATATCAGGTAAGATGCATACTGTTTAATATATAGAAAAGCTCCATATTGGTTTCATAAATGACAGTAGCACCTCTTTACACTCTGTATATGCAGCATAGAACGAGATCATCCACAAAATTCTGTTACTGCTACAAAAACAGGGTGTCATCAATGTTTAGCATAGATGGACAGCAAGTCATATTGAATGGAAATAACAGCAGAAATAAATACTTCTAAACATGGATAACATAAACTCACATTCAGCCGACGCGGAAATATAACAAGTGACCACATTAATCAGCACTACATAAACGCAAATATATTTAGGTGACCAAGTCATTCATACAACGTACTAAGCAAGCATTACCCATTTGGACCGCTTGTCTCTTACAAAATCTCTACGACTAACCAACATTGTTCAACGCCACAAAACGGATGCACCTGGAGAGCACATATAATTTGGAATGCTAGGAGGACATGTCCAAACCAGTGCCACGGAACCAACTAGAAGAGTGATTTTTGAAAAGGTCGAGCCAAATCCACAAAGCTGGGAATAAAAGGTAGACCACCCACGAAATCTCCAGAAGTGCACATATGATGCACTTGCCGAGTGTCCATATCATATGACAAATTCACCTCCCTCGAGTCAGTAAGGAAAATCACATTATGTTCTGGATGAATTGCAAACATATCATACTTATGGGTCCCATCCTCTTTGTCGCAATCCTCCTCTTGGTCAGATTCCGTTTGTTGTTTAAACAGCTCCGGAACATCAATTGTATGCTTTAGGGTCCACTCTTTAGTAGCATAATCCTTGCGCACCCACACAGAGAGTTCGTAGTCACGAGGACTCATAAACCAAGCATGCAGGAGTCCTTGAGAGCACCCCAGTGAACCAGGCGTGGCTCCTATCATTTTGTCCGGCAGATAAATTTCCCGGCAAACCTCCCCCTCAATGTCCACTGCAGCTATCAACGGTTCATCGATAAACAAATGCAAGAAATGCATCATGCCATTCATGAAGACGGCGCATTCCAGAACGACGGCGGGATACGGACAGTTATCCCACCCACTGCTCGGAGTCCATTGTCCGGTTTCCCATGAGTATACCGCCAGAACATCGTCTGTCTCGAGGAGGGGCGCAAACACCACAAAACGAGACGGGGCGGCGTGGTCGAAAACCAGGAAGGGATACATCAGCTTGAAACACTCGGTGTCTTCACCGTCTTCATCCAGCCATTCTATCACCTTACCTATTCCTGATGTGCACAGAAGGGTTGAATGCCTTGCTCTCGCATGCTGAGGAGAACGGGAACATATCAGGAGTTAAAGTCTGTAGAGACGCCCCACCAGTAACTAATCTCCTCTTTGCAGATGACTCGTTGATCTTGATGAAAGCCAACCAACATAATGCAGCGGTCCTGAAATCAGCACTAGATTTATATTGTGCGGCATCGGGACAGCTGGTAAGCGTGGAAAAGTCTAGTATTTTCTTTAGCCCCAATACAAAGGTAGAGGTCAGAGAACACTTGTGTACAACGTTCAATATAATGACGGAGGCCCTGAATGACAAATACTTGGGCTTGCCAGCAAATGTGGGCGTTGATAAAACAGACTGCTTTAAATTTCTGATTGAACGTATTGTTAAGAAAATTAGTGGTTGGAAGAAAAAACTACTATCTGCTGGGGGGGAGGAGATCATGCTCAAGGCTGTGATCCAAGCCATACCTACCTATGCAATGTCGGTCTTTAAAATTCCTAAAAAAAATTGTAAAGGAATCATTGACGTGATAGTGCATTTCTGGTGGGGAGACGAGGAGAACCAAAGGAGGATGCACTGGATGGCCTGGTGGAAAATGTGTGTACCAAAAACCCAAGGAGGAATGGGATTTCGTGATATCCACTGTTTTAACTTGGCTCTGCTGGCCAAACAGGCATGGCGTCTCCTTGATAATCATGATTCCTTGTGTGCCACTATTCTAAGGGCCAAGTACTACCCTGATGGCGATTTGTTGAATTCCAAGCCAAAGCATGGTGCTTCCTTCACCTGGCAAAGCATTATGGCAGGCATTACTACTCTGAAACGCGGCTATATTTGGCGAGTGGGAAATGGACATAACATCAACATTTGGGAAGATGCATGGATCCCAAATTGTGCCACTAGGAAGATTGTGACTCCTAGGAGGGGACAATTGTTATCAAGAGTGGTTGATCTGATTGAACCTGTTTCCAATATTTGGGATGAGGACCTGATTAGACAAACTATGTGGCCCATTGATGCTGAACGGATTCTTAAAATCCCTCTTTCGCAACATAACATGTCAGATTTCATTGCTTGGAGTTATACGAAAAATGGTATATTCTCGGTACGGTCTGCTTATTCCGTGGAGTGGAATGATCAGTACGGCAATAAACTAAAACACTCTAACGGGATGGGGTGAACCACACCTAACCCTATTTGGTGTCAGATGTGGAAATTATCCTGTCCGGCAAAAGTCAAAAAATTTATATGGCGTACGTTACATGGCACTCTCCCATGCCGGGCAACTCTTGCTAATAGACACATGAAGGTCTCGCCTCTTTGTCCTACTTGCTCTCAGGGTGTAGAAGACACGAAGCACATGCTTTTCCTATGTACTAAAGCAAAGGAGGTTTGGAAGAGGCTAGGAATAGATGAGATTATTGATAGAGCTTGTGAGGTTGATCGTGCTGGAGAGGCGATACTGGAATACCTTTTAGTTCTTCCAGATCAAGATTTGCGTATTATGGGGTACCAAAATGTACGAGAAATGATAGTTATTTCAGCTTGGTATCTATGGTGGGAGAGAAGGAAATTAGTGCACAAGGAAACAACTCAGAATGCAACTCAGATATCAATGGGGATCCTAGCCCTTGCATACAATTTTGTAAATGCATCATCTTCAAAGGCGTCCATGAAAAGGGGGGGTTGGCATTGTCCCCCTAGGGGTTTCGTGAAACTCAATGTTGATGCCTCTTTTGACCATGACATGCTGAAGGGTACGATGGCGGCAGTTTTGCGAGACGACAAAGGTAGGTTTATTGCAGGAAGAAATGGAAAGATTGACCATTGCGTGGATGTTCTGATGGCAGAAGTTTTAGCCCTCAAATTTGGACTAACACTAGCGCAAAGGGCAGGGTGCAATCGCCTAATCATCAACTCAGATAATCTAGAGGTGATTGAGACCATGCAGGATGGAGGACAGTCAACGGGTGCGGCAGCGGCAATTTTTGATGACTGCTTCCACTACGCATGTGATTTTATCATGACTAGATTCAAACATTGTAATAGAGAGGCAAATAGAGTAGCACATGAACTTGCTAGATTAGCTAGATTTTCTTCAACTTCAGATTGGTTCGAGGAGCCTATCAATGAAATTGTACTCATCCTCACAAACGATGTATTGGTTATTTCTAATGAATAAAGTTTTGTTTTATTTCAAAAAAAACATTGCATGATTGTTTATTTACCCACTTGATTTACCGGTCTTGAAGAAAGAGACACTTGTATGCCAAAACATATGCTTAAGAATTTACATTTGCACTCAATAAAAGGTTCAGAATGCTAAGTAAGTGGCAAGAAAAATATATTATATGAGCTACATCATAATCAACAAAATCTGAGGAAGCTTCAGAAACAGGCTTTGTTTCAGAACAGCCTAGAAGTTGATCAGTGTTGTCAGAATTCAACTTGGAAAATACTAGTCACCGTCAGCGGCTCAATCAAAAGTTCAATCCCGGCAAAAAAAATCAAAACAGGAAATTAGGAACACGCAGCAAACTTAAGAGTAATTAGCCTTAGCTACAGAGAGAATCATTTTGTTCGCTCCACTTAACAAAAATAAAGAAATGATTTTGTTCAATGCATCTGGTAAGCTGCACACTGTCTAATCTGTGTCATAAATGACACTAAGATCTCATTACACTATGTATATGCAGCATAGAAAGAGACCATCAGCAATATGCCGGTACTATCACAAAAACAGGGCATCATCAATATTTGGCATAGATGGATACCAAGTCATATTGAAGATTTATTTGCTTGACAGAAATGGAAAT
The DNA here is from genome assembly GCF_002162155.2 of Triticum dicoccoides. Taxonomy (NCBI): domain Eukaryota; kingdom Viridiplantae; phylum Streptophyta; class Magnoliopsida; order Poales; family Poaceae; genus Triticum; species Triticum dicoccoides. The sequence continues at coordinate 738,432,150 of NC_041386.1, read as the reverse complement.
AAAGAGCAGAAATTGTAAATACTTCTAAACATTGATAACGTAAGCTCACATTCAGCCGACACGAACAGATAACAAGCGACCACAATAACCAGTGCTACATAATAAAGGAAAATATATTTAGGTGACTTGATAATTCGTGAAGCTAAACATTACCCATTGGATCACTTTTGTCGCTTTCAAAATCTCTACCATTAACCAGCATTGTTCAACACCACAAAACGGCTGCACCCGAAGAGCATAATTTGCAATGCTAGGAGGACATATCCAAACCGGTGCAACAGAACTAGAAGAGTGATTTTTACAAAAGGCAACCATTGCCGTTTTGACGCAGCGCCGACTTTTCAGTGATCATCCGAGAGCCAAATCCGCAAAGCTGGGAATAAAAGGTAGACCACCCAGGAAATCTCCAGAAGTGCACATATGGTGCACTTGCCCAGTGTCCATATCGTATGACAAATTCACCACCCTCGAGTCAGTAAGGAAAATCACATTATGTTCTGGATGAATTGCAAACATATCATACTTATGGATCCCATCCTCTTTGTCGCAATCCTCCTCTTGGTCAGATTCCGTTTCTTGTTTGAACAGTTCCGGAACATCAATGGTATGCTTTAGGGTCCACTCTTTAGTAGCATAATCCTTGAGCACCCACACAGAGAGTTCGTAGTCACGAGGACTCATAAACCAAGCATGCAGGAGTCCTTGAGAGCACCCCAGTGAACCAGGCGTGGCTCCTATCATTTTGTCCGGCAGATAAATTTCCCGGCAAACCTCCCCCTCAATGTCCACTGCAGCTATCAACGGTTCATCGATAAACAAATGCAAGAAATGCATCATGCCATTCATGAAGACGGCGCATTCCAGAACGACGGCGGGATACGGACAGTTATCCCACCCACTGCTCGGAGTCCATTGTCCGGTTTCCCATGAGTATACCGCCAGAACATCGTCCGTCTCGAGGAGGGGCGCAAACACCACAAAACGAGACGGGGCGGCGTGGTCGAAAACCAGGAAGGGATACATCAGCTTGAAACACTCGGTGTCTTCACCGTCTTCATCCAGCCATTCTATAGGAGGCAGCACGGTCCACTGCTCGGTCATCGGATTGCACACCACGAAATCGAAATCGTCTTGTTCGGATTCCGGTCCCCAGCATTTGCAGAGGAGGAGGCTGGTGGAGCATTGCTCGAGCTTGATTCTTTCGTAGCTCTCGTGCAGGAAAGGGAGCGACGCGTCGACCAGCGGGCGTCCGCCGGACAGATTGTCGAAGCAGAGGCCGCAGGCCAGGTGGTTGTGGAAGAATCCGGAGAGGGTCTGCGACGCCGTCTTGATGATTTTCGGGTCGGAGCAGAGCTTGAGCCACTGCTTGGACACGCACTTGAAGCGGCAGAGCGACCGGTACGGCAGCCGTGCCAGGATCTCGACGAGGGGCCCTCGGAGAGGATCGCCGCCGCCGCCGCCGCTGGCTGCCTCTGCCTCCTCTTCTTCCTCTTGTACGAACGGACCCAAGAAAGAAAGATTAATTAGGCTCCCAGCAGATTCCCTTCCATGGACCCAGAAAGAAAGATTGATTGGAGGAGGAGGTATGGAGCAGACCTGAGAATCCACGGCGGGGAACGGCGGCGCAGGACGGGACTCGTCGCGGCGCCGGATCGCCGGCGGGTTGCTCTGCTCCTTTGCCGTGCGGCCATGCTTGCTTGCTTCTCCACCCCCTGGTGGCATCGCGCTCCTCGTGGGCTCGTGGATCCGCGCCTGGAGGCCCTCGCCGGAACTCTAGCTAGGGTTTGGAAACCGGAAGGGCAAGAGCGGCGGCCGCGGCTCGATGGCCTTGACGATTCTTCCAAAATTCTGCCGAGATAACCGCCGTATGTATATATATCTGGAAAATTGATTTTTCCAATAAATAAACTAACTTTTTTTGCAAAAATATCAAATATATTATAAAGAATCACTGAAAGTAGAAAACACTCAAACGTAATAAAAGTTACATCGAGGTCCATGGACCACCGAATGACTATTGCCGCCGCCGGAACGATCCGCCGACGCGCCGTTGCCCACACTCCCATACCAGAGCCAACCTGACCTTGTCGATAACAGTTGGGAAGTCTTCATGTACGTGTCCCGAGAAGGATGCCATGCCAGCCATACTCAGTCGTGTGCGCTTCCTCCCCCTCAATTAGTGGTTGCTTAAAAAAATCAGTACCTAATCTACAGAAAAAACATAGGGCGGGCTCAAAGTTAGAGAACGAACAATTATGGACGAGTATAAGCTGGAATGTGACTATGTGGGCTTGATGGGCTGCCTCTGATTGCCAAAGAGGTCCTCAGCCTGGCCCACCAGGCCGGAAACCGATAGGTTGAGACCCATGGGTGGGCTAACCGTCGGCACTGAGAAGACTGGGCGGATGAGAGCTCACGGAGGGGGGAGTGGAATCCCCATGGTGTAGATGAATGGGGATCGCGGTAGGTGGCGGCCTGCTTTCACCCGTGGTGACCGAGAGACAGAATGAGGTCACCCCTCAGAACGAGGGATTGACTGGCCTCCCTCGCCTAATGGACCGCAGTCAGTTAACTAATTAGTAACTGGGCTGAGAGAAAAGGCCCAAAAACTAGAGGGCTCGGCGTTTTCTACTGGAGCAGCTGTCCTATGGACACGCCCGGCCAACAACCTAGAGTATCTTCCCTCTAGTTAGGGTTTATTTTCCTCTCGTCGCCCCCGGCGACGTTGAGATCCGACCGTCCCCTCCGTTGGGTCCTTGACTCG